>NC_045447.1:11851794-11864463 GCF_002776525.5 Piliocolobus tephrosceles
GCCTGTCCCTTCGCAGCCAATTTAAATGAGGGCTCCCAGACCCGGGGCGTAAAGCATTCCAGACTCGGGAGAGGGGCAACTATTGTTTCTCTGGGAAATAAAATAAAATAAAATAAAATAAACTGAGTCTCTGCAGCTTCTAATCACTCTCACATGTGCTGCGCAGGTCCCGCCAAGGACAGCCCTCTACAGTGTGTGAGCCCCGCACGGGCACAAACCCTGGCTCACCTACAGCCTGTGAGGGAGGCCCCGATCTCCATTATTCCGTGGGAGAAACTAACACGGGGGAGCTGCCAGACCCTGGCTCTCATTTGGTCCCTCTACTAACCTCACACTGTCACTCATGATCCCATTCCACAGAGGGTACAACTGAGTGCCTTGCTCAAGGTCACCAGCCAGTGCTGGGCCAGCCGGGATGACCTCCAGCAGACAGGCCCAAGGGATTTGAACCCGGTCCTTCCGACTCTAGAGCTGGAGACCTTCACCCCTTGCGGTGTGGCCTCCCTATGTGAGAAGCATCCACTGATCGCTTGGAAGGAGCCCGGCCCCAGCAGCCCTGCCCCAGGCAGGTCCCACCACAGCCACAGCTGGGGCCCGGGAGCATCAAGGCTGGTTTTTAATAAGGAAGATGAATTTACTTGGAAGCCCCGGTCCAGGAGAAGGGGGCGGTGGAGACTGCCGACCTTGATTCCCTTTGCCTTTCTGGAGGGAGGGGAGTGGAGGCCTGGCCAAGTGGCCTCTGGGCCGCTGGGGGCCTGGGCTGTGGGGGGCCGCTGCCCCGGCCTGGAGGGAGCTGGCTCACTCTCTCTCCCCGAGTAAGCCCACAGGATATTACACTGCCTTTGTGTGCCTGGTGACCCAGCTGCTGGTTATTGAAAAATTCCACCGCTCGGCACAGGGCAGGCCCGCTGACCCCTCATCCCGGGGCGCGCCTATCTTTCAAAAGATACAGGATTAGAGAGCGAGAGCCGGCCTGGAGCGGTGCCCCGCCTGGGGTGTCTGTGTTTTTGCGGCCTCTCGGGATACTGGCTGGAGTGGGCTCTTGGCGCAGGATTTAATTAGTTGGAATCAGCCTGCGATTACTGCGGCGACTATTTACCCAGCCACTCTGCAGTCTGAGCTCTGCTCGGAACAAAGATGGGCCCCTCGGCCCTGGCTGGCCAGGCCAGGGGCCCCAGCTGAGCCCGGGCCCAGCTGCCGGGAGGGGAGGGCTGCGGGCCTGGCAGGCCTTCTGCTGGCGCACCTCATTTAGCTGATATTTGTGGGTTTTCGCAATGCAAAGCATCTACGAGGGGCTTTTAAAAAATTAAAGCATCTCAAGAAATTTATGACCGATTTCCGAGCGGGGTCCCCTCCCCCCAGCTCAGAGCTCGGTGGTGGCGAAGCAGAGCTGGGTTTACTGGGGTGGGATTGAATTCTTGTTGACGGCTGGTGAGCTGGGCATGGGGCTGTGCCCGGGGGCCAAACTCTGGAGAGTAGGGGAGGTGCCCCAGCTGACGGTTCTCTTGCCTCCTCTGCCGCCTGGGATGGCCCCTGGGTGTGTATCTGTCCTGCACTCCCCTCCAGACAACCACAGTGGTGGCAGCTAGCGTGGGAGGTCTGTGTGAGCTGTGCTCCCAATCCTCATGCCTACCCACAGCTACGCCCACACCCACACCCACAAGAATTCACCTGTGACATGCACAGTAAGTCTTCACCTACCCTTGTGGATAGGTTCTTGGAAACCGCGACTTTAAAAGAAATGCCATATAATGAAATAAACTTTTTTCATCTGTGTTATATGGAAACGTTATGCGAGGACCTACTGTCTGTGGTTTCGCTTAATGTCACAGTTTCCAAGAACCTATCCAGGAGGGTGAGGGAGGACTGACTGTACTGCCACCCACAGCACCCAGGTAACATGTATGTGTGCACACCTGTATTGCCTGTGCCAACAGTCTAAGCCCTCACCCGTGTCCACCCACACATGCCTGCCAATACATACGTGTATGCTGACAATATGTGTGCATACCTGTACTCAAGCATGTCTAGCTACTCACACCTACCTATCCATCTGCATCTGCCTAAGCCTGCTGTTCACACGTGCCCACATATGCCAGCACAATATGCCGGCAAATCTGAGCTCGTCTGCACACATACTGGCCACATACACTCACATGCACGCTGATAAGCACCAAGGATGCGTATGTGCACAACTCTGCAGGCTGCTCTCTGAGTGTGCTCACACATTTACACACACACACAACTGCTGATGCATTTGTACATGCACATGTACCCATTTCCACCCGTAGGGAGTCTGCTGCCTCTACTCATGTATGCACATGTCTAGCCATGGGAGGCGGCTGTGGGGCCTGTTTCAGGGCTCTGCCCCTTGGAGGGGGTCACTCAGACCCAGCATCAGGGGACTGCTCTGGGGGCCCAGCTGGTATATTCTGGGAGATTGAGGCACACGCCGGGGACTCTCTTGGGAACTGGGATTTGGGTTAGGGCCCTCTCAGTGCCAGGTTTCTGGAAAAGTTGCCAGGATGGGGGTCTCCTCGCTGTCTGCTGGGTGACCTCGCCCCTAGTTGTCACCAATCCTCCGCCCAGGAGCCCTGCCCTCAGCCTCCTCGGAAGGCTTCATTTCTCTCCTGCCTCCTCTACTTCTAACCATGGCCACTGTGGTTCCTGTCCTGCCTCGTGGCCCGGGAAGTACCTGGGGGCCATCCTGGGGAAAGGGCAGAGGAGAGGACTGCCCAGATCCAGAGGAACTTTGGGCGCTGATGACCTCCTTTTCTCCCTGCCCTGGAGACAACTGACCCTAGCCCTCATCCCATGGACACACACCTTAACATATGTGCACACATATGAGGTGACCAGAATGGCACCTACTTACACAGAGAAACACACTGCCACATACAGAGGCACACACAGGCACCTGGGGTCACATGCACAGACACACCCAGAGGAGCACAAAAGCCCCAGGCATACACTCACATACCTGAACACGAGATGCTGGACAAACAAGGACACATCAAAACGAAGACCCCCAGGCCCACACAGATGCCCAAGCAGGCCAGACACACGTGAACACACAAACACACACACGCTCATACAAATACACAATGCAGACCCCAAGGAAACTCTTTTCTCAGAAGTCCAGGGAGGCCCAGGCAGAGAGGGCAGTGACCCACCCACAGTCTGAGACTGGTGGGTGGCGAGGCCAGGGCCCCCGACTCATGGGCTGGCCCCTCCCTCTCCCTAGCCCTCATCTGCCGGGAGTCCTCATATCCACAGGAGCCCTCATCCCTGTCTCCACTCTCGTGGCCAGGCCCTGTTTCAAGCCTCACTGTCTTGGCCCCAGGCAGCCCATGCCCTCTCAGGTGCACCCTCGCCACGTGGAATGCCCTTCCACCTTCCCTGCCCATGCCAGCCACAATCTTCCTCTCATCCCCTCACCCTCTGCCCTCGGGGTCCAGGACTGCTCAGGGCTCAAGCTGCCAGAGAGCCCCTTGGCAGGGTTGGACCCTAGGCCTGCTGCCGCTTCCGTGTCCATTTCTAAACAGCAAATGAGTCTGGCCGTGACTCAGTTTCCTCACCCAGTCAAGCACTCTTGATGGTGTAACAAAGGGCAAGTGCAAACATGCTTTTCCCAACTGTGGATACAAAGAGCCAGGTTCCAGAAGGCCCCTCTCCCTGCCTGTCTATCATCCCCTGCCAAGCACCACCCAGAAGGGCCTGGTGGATGTGGGGTTAGGGCAACAAGAGGTGAGTGGGGCCTCTTTGGGGTCTGAAAGATGTGGATTTAAATCCTGCTTCTGGGCCAGGCACAGTGGCTCATGCCTGTAATCCCAGCACTTTGGGAGGCTGAGGTGGGTGGATCATCTGAGGTCAGGAGTTGGAGACCAGCCTGGCCAACATGGTGAAACCCATCTCTACTAAAAATACAAAAATTAGTTGAGTGTGGTGGTGCACGCCTGTCATCCCAGCTACTCAGGAGGCGGAGGCAGGAGAATTGCTTGAACCCAGGAGACAGAGGTTGCAATGAGCTGAGATGGTGCCACTGCACTCCAGCCTGGGCAACAGAGGGAGACTCCATCTCAAAATAATCAATCAATCAATCAATCAATCTCGCTTCTGTATTTGTGTCTTAGCTTTGTGACCCTGGGCCCATGACTCCCCTTCCAGAGCCTCAATTTCCTTGTCTGTAAAATGGGAGGTTATGATCTGCCTCTGCAGCGTTCTGGTGAAGGTGTGATGAGACAGTAAGCACTGAATGGCCAGAACGGTGCTCAGGAAGTGACAGCTTGACTCAGCCACCTTCTCCAACCCAGAGGAACCTTTCCCTGCAATGCTGAGGTCTCTGCAGGCCCCTGGTCTCAGTAAGAGTCTGTGTCCCTGAGCCCCAAACAACAAAGTACCTCCTCAGCAGCTCTGCTTCCACCCCCGTTTCCTAACCTGCAGGACACTCAGCTCCTTTCAACCCCTCAACCTGCCCTCCTCTCACCCTCCCTGGCCAGCCCTGCTCTGGCCACACCCAGTGCGACTACATCATCACCTGCACTTCCTTCCTCAATCAACCTGCTTTCAGCCGCCTCCGCTTTCCCTAAGCCACCACTCAGCTAAAAACAACACCTTCCAGACCCAAGTGTCTCGTTCATTGATTTATTTATTCAACCGGCCCTCGCTTACTGAGCAGCTACTACGGGCCAGGCACTGTGCCAGGGGCTGGACAACTAAGCTCACACTGCCCTCTGCCGCTGGTCACCTTTGGCCATCCCTTTCTTTTGGAAACTCTATGAAGGCACACGGTCTTGGTCTCTCCCCAGAGACTTGCAGGTTGCTAGTTCTCCATCTGCTCTTAAATGCCAGGACCCTCAGGGTTCTTGTTCTCTTATGGCTTTGAGTGTCACTTAATGCCAAAAGCTCTCAAACCACCACCTCCAGATCTACAGCACTGACCCCTCCGTCAAGTTCCCACCCTTTCTGAGGATCCAGACCCCTTTACTGGCCTGCTTCCTGGGCTGCTCTGTAGATGCCTCCAAGGCAGCACCGCCCAGTGTGTTGACACTCCAGCTCCTGTCATGTGGCACATGTGCATAAAGATGTATGTACCAGGATGCTCACTGATGTATGGTGTGTGTGACAGCAAAGCACTGGCAGCTGCCCAAAGGGCTGTCAGTAGGGAAATGGGTTCATAAATCAAAGTTCACCCATTCCCTGGACTGTTATGTTGTGGCTGCAAGATACAGCAAATCTGCGTGTACTGATGTACGCAGGTGTTCTCAGTGTGTTGCTCAGTGGGACAAGCCAGTACAGAGCAGAGCAGTTTAGAGAAAATATGGATCCCGTCAAAAGGAAAACCAAGTGGATGTGCACAGAACATGCTCCTACATTGTAGGAAAGGCCTGGAGCATTACCCATCTGTCAACTGACTGCCTCTGGGAAAGGGGTGGGGGAAATGGATGAAGACTGTCCCATTTTGTTTGACTTCTGCTTTGCCTGAATTTATTTTACGAGCAACAATGATTTTGTAACGTAAAAAAGAACAAATCTATAAGAAATACAGAGAAGAAAAAAAATGCCCAATTTGTCATTTCCGCCTAAGCTCAGTTCCCTCTGACCAGCTCTTCTGGAAGTGACACCACTGTTCTCCCAGGGCTGAGAGAGAAGAAACCTTGAATCCTTTGTCCAGGCCTCTTCCCCTCCCATCCTTCCCACACGGCCCCTCTGCAGGCCCTTACCCCTGTACACCTGCCCTGCCCAGGCCTCCTTGTCGCCTCTGCTGTCTCCTGTCTCTTTCAGAATGAAAATCAAACTGCATCACAGCCTGCTCAGAAGTCTTCGGAGTCTCTCCACTTACATGCAACAGGACAGAGCAGCCCTGACTACCCAGTGTGTTCTCAGCATACAGCACATAGAACACGCATACGTAAAGCACGTAGAATGGCGCCAGCGAGGTTATTATTAGCATTGCTATTATTATTATTATTATTATTATTATTTCTTTTTTTGAGACAGAGTCTCGCTCTGTCACCCAGGCTGGAGTGCAATGCTTAGCTCACTGCAAGCTCCGCCTCCCGGGTTCACGCCATTCTCCTGCCTCAGGCTCCCTAGTAGCTGGGACTACAGGCGCCCGCCACCACGCCCGGCTAGTTTTTTGTATTTTTAGTAGAGATGAGGTTTCACCGTGTTAGCCAGGATGGTCTTGATCTCCTGACCTTGTGATCCGCCCGCCTCGGCCTCCCAAAGTGCTGGGATTACAGGTGTGAGCCACCACACCTGGCAGCACTGCTATTATTTTAACAACCTGTTTTTCCCACTTCCCTTCTTCCTTTTGCCCTCAATTTCCTTTCTTTGCCCTCACTTACTTTTCCACCCTCTGTCTCTCTTCCTGCCTCTCTTTCCTCTTTCCAGAAATGAATCTGCAGCTTCAGCCACACCACGGCAGGCTCTCCCTAATCCCATCAGCCTCCATCACCTGGCTCAGCTGCTCTGGACTCTGAGGTCTGTGCCCTCAACTCCGCACCTTGGCTCTCCCTGTCCCCTCTACTGGGCCTGCCCCCTGCCCCTCCAGGGCTGTCAGCTGAATGCTTTTCATCCTTCCAGGCTGGATTCGATGGGCGCTTCCTTCAGGGAGCCTGCCCGCTCCCAGCATCTTCCAGCGGGCTGCCCCCAGGAGGTGGTGAGCAGAGCACCAGATCTGGGTTCAGACCTGTCTTGTGCCTCTCAGCAAATCTCTCAAACCTCAGTCTTCCCATCTGTAAAACAGGCCGGACGTAGAAGCTGCCTAGTAGGTTGTTCTGAGGGTTACTGAGGCGCAGGGCAGAGCGCCTTGGCACAGCGCCTGGCTCAGGAACCTCTGCGTGGGAGCTGCGATGACAGGCCTCCTCCTCTGATCTTTGTTCACCAGCACATCTCAGCCTCTTCGCGCATGCTGCCTTCTGGGTTCCGGTCAGCGTCTGCATTCACCCTGGAGACAATGGTGTAGCCCTCGGGGAGGGCCCACGTTGGCCCTGTTGGGGCTGTAAGGAGGTCTCCATGCAGGGGGACACAGCTGAGCTGCCCCGGGCTGGCATGGGTTGGCCCTACCCCCGGAGGGTTGGTAGGGGGCAGCTGGTGCCTACTCTGTTCAAAGGCCAGCGATTCTCCACGGCTGGTGAAGCGGGTGGGAGGATGTCCTGTGAGCCCCTCCTCCCAAAGACACACCACCCAGGGGAAGGAGGGGTCCAGATCAGAGACGGCAACCCCGCCCCTGCAGCCCAGCACAAGGAACACCGGAGGTGCTTTTGTTTCTCTGGTAAGAGGAGCCTCCCGCCTCCTCCAGACTCACCCTCCCGGAGCAGCCCCGCCGGCCGCGGCCGCCGAGCTCCAAACTGGGCGAGCCTTTTCTCCAACACTCAGTAAATACTCAATACTGCATTAAAGCAATAAATAGTCATTTTAAGGAAACCGAGACTCAATTTAGCCACCAGAGTCAGGAGCAGCGGTTAGCAGGGCTGCGGAATGTCACTGCACAGCTGGCAGCCCCGCCCCCGCCACCCCAGCCCCGGCTCCAGGGGGAGGCCCAACAATGGGCCGTGCCAGGCTGCACCGCCCCTCCCCCCAAATCAGGTTACGATGGACCGTGGAGGAGGGGGACCGGCTCAGCCAGCAGCTCCAGGGAGCTGGAGGAAGCCAGAGAGGCGCAAAGGCATGGAGGAACACCCCACCTCCACCTGGGGATAATAATAATAAAACTAACAAGAACAGCAGCACAGGCAGGAAAAAGACAAGCAATTCCTGAACGGACTGAATGGACACTTGCCCAGCGCAAGCACAGCGCTAAGGACGGTACAGGCATCCCTGTGTTTACGGCTTCAGCCCCTCCAGTGAGAGAGACACCTTCATCCCAACCTCATGGGCGGAGAAACTGAGGCTCAGGAAGCTGAATTACTTTAGTCAAGGTCAGGAAATACTTGCACAACGTGTGCATTTATTTATTTTTTTCGAGATGGAGTCTGTCTGTCGCCCAGGCTGGACTGCAATGGCATGATCTCAGCTCACCGCAACCTCTGCCTCCCAGGTTCAAGCGATTCTCCTGCCTCAGCCTCCTGAGTAGGTGGGATTACAGGCGCGCACCACCACGCCCAGCTGATTTTTGTATTATTTAGTAGAGACGGGGTTTCACCACATGGTCAGGCTGGTCTTGCACTCCTGACCTCATGATCTGCCCACCTCAGCCTCCCAAAGTGCTGGGATTACAGGTGTGAGCCACCGCGCCCGGCAACTTGTGCATTTATTAAGTACCTAGTACGGGCCTTGTGCTATCTCCGTGACATGTTTCCATTCTACAGACAAGGGAAGTGAGACTCCCAGCAGGGAAGAAACTTGGAGGTGGCACCTCTTGGCTCCTTGCCCACATGGTCCCTTGGCCTGGTTCAAGGGGAAGGGGTATACTGCCCCCCCCAATCCCTGGGCCTGACCGTCTGTTTGGGTGGGGGATTGGGCTGGGCTGCCGGGCGGAACTTGGGGGGCCTGGTCCTGTGATTTGGTCTCCAAGTTATGTGGGCGAAACAAACAAGGCTCCTCTGTGCAGGGCTGGGGGATTTGTGCTCCACCGCCATGGAAACTACACAGAACATGGGGGGAGGGGAGTGTGGCGCGGCTCCCCTTTACAGATGTGAGACGCCCCCCACAGCCTCAGACCTGGGGCCAGCTGTGGGTGGCCTGGAGGCGGCTGGAGGCAGACGAGGGCTGGCTGGACAGGCATCCTCCACCTGGTATCCCCTGGGCTGGGGTTGGGAGACAAGAGCCTGGCACAAGACTCAGACTTGGGCTTCGTGGGTGCAGCTGGCATGGGAGGCAGAGGAGCCCTGGCAGTCAAGATGTGCCAAAAATACCAGGCAGAGATAAGAGCAGCAACTCCTACCCACCTGGCTAAAAATAGCCCCATACTGGGAGGCAGAGAGGCCCCCGGGATTCCCCAAAGACAGCTGGCCTGCTGCCCCTGCCCCATGGGTGGCCTGGTCTGGGATGAGCCCATTTCCCAAGCAGGGCAACCAAAGCCAAGGAGAGGGCAAAGGCCAAGCACATCGTCTTGGGAAAAGCATTCTCAAGTACCGTGTGTTGACTATGTGCCAGACACTGCCTGGCAAGCGATCCACAAGCCTGGTGTCAACCAAAACAAATTGAAACGGTGATAACAATGGAGGCAGGCGTTAATGTTTACTTCATACTCATTAGGTGCCAGGCACTACTCCAAACATCGTATGTGTTTATCTCATTTTAGAGACAAGGATTACTATTATCCACATTTTATAAACGAGAAAACGGAGGCTCAAAGAGGTCAAATCCCTTGCCAAGGTCACACAACTGTGGAAGTGGCAGAGCTGGGATTTGAACCCAAGTTCCTCTGCTCTCAAAATTCTTTTTTTTTTTTTTTTTTTTTTCTTCTTTTTTTTTCTTTTTTTTTCTTTTTTTTTTTTTTTTTATTTAGTCTTGCCTTGTTGCCCAGGTTGGAGTGCAGTGATGCAATCTCGGCTCACTGCAACCTCTGCCTCCTGGGTTAAGTGATTCTCCTGCCTCATCCTCCCAAGTAGCTGGGACTACAGGCATGTACCATGCCTGGCCATTTCTCTGTATTTTTAGTAGAGATGGAGTTTCACCATGTTGGGCAGGTTGGTCTCGAACTCCTGACCTCAAGTGATCCACCTGCCTCAACCTCCCAAACTGTTGGGATTACAGGTGTGAGCCACTGCACCAGCCTCAACATTCTTAAGCCTTAGGTTGTTCAGCTGAGGCCAATAAGGCTCAGAGAGGGACATTCGCTTGCCCTGGGTTGCACGGCAATAGAGCCAGGACTGGAACCCAGGGTTTTCTGACTCCCAGGTCCAAGCTCCTCTCCAGATCCCAAGTGAGTCACCATTGCCAACGCCACCCTCCTTGCCAGCAGTGTGTTTGGATTGTGTCTGTCTGTCTTCCTGACGGGTAGTCCTGCCTCTGCTCCAGCCTTCTCTGTTTGTCGGGTCCCATTTGAGCTGAGGGCACAAGGCTCCCTATCTGCCCCCAGTGGCACAGCCCCACCTGGAGGAAGCTTAGGCAGGGCCTAAGCTGCCCTGTCTAGACACTTCTTGAAACCCGGCAGTGGTGGCCGCTCTCGTGGGCCTGGCCTGGCTGAGCCCAGCAACAATGGGTCCTCTGTGCCCAGCTCGGGGCCTGCTCCAACAGGCCGCCCACCGGCTCCCAGCCCAGCCCACACTTCCATCCATACCTCTCTGGGCCCCTGTGCCCACCCTGGGAGCAGGCCTCCTTCTTCCCAAGGGCAGGGCGTGGGAGCCTCCCACGGCTAGACCAGGGAACTGGTTCTGCAGAATTCTCAGGGCTGCTCTCCCAGGCTGGGCTGGGAGCCAGGAGGTCTCCAGGGGCAGGAACCAGTCCCTGCCACTACCCTCAAGCAAAGAGATCCTGGCCCCACTTTATAACCGAGGAAACTGAGGCTCAGAGGGAATTCCCTGACAAGGATCACTGGGAACTACACACAAACGAATGTCTCCTGAGAAGGTCTAGTGATGATAATCATTATTATTATCAGGCCACTGTGTACTGAGCAGTCACTTGCCCCAGGCCTGTGCTAAGCACCACACAGGGGCCACTACTCTTAATCAGCACAGGCTCCCAGTGCAAGGCACCATATTAACCCCATTTGTACAGACGAGAAACCTGAAACCCAGAGAGGTAAAGACACTTGCATAAGGACACACAGCGGGCAAACAGCAAAGCAGGGACTGGTAGCAGCAGCCCTGTGTCTGTCTGACTCCAGCTTTCTTTATCCTGCAGGGTGCTAGGTGGGGGAGGGCTGAAGGGGGCTGGCTGCCCCGCAGGTGTCCCATGCCCAGTGGGCCTAGCGCAGGAGAAAGGCCCTTTCCTGCTGCAGTTCCGCCTCCACAATCCCTGCATTGTTGATTCATTAGGTAATTTCCCTGGAAGCACCAGCTGTTCGGAGGGTAGGGAGATGACTGATTGAGGCGGCTGAGGGCTGCAGGGGCGACTGGGTCAGGGGGCGCTGCAGGCCTGCCCAGGTGTCCCCCCTCCCCTCTGCAGCAGCCGCACCTTGCAGGGAACCCTCAGGTCTCCAAGGATAGAGAGGGGCAGGCCCAGCACCTCCCACTGGGGCCTGGCATTCTCAGGTGCCTGCTCAACTTCGGCCACAGCAACACTGCAGGCTGGCGGGTGGGGAGGGCGGGGCCCCACTGGGCTCCACAGAGCCCCAGGCTCCTGGTGGCCCAGCTGAGCTGGGGCAGTTGGGGCAGGAGGGAGGGGCCTCCCTCGTCCAGGGTTCCTCTGAAAGCCGCCTCTCCATGGCCTCCGGGGCTGGCCCATTAAACCTGCTCCTGCTGCCCCACAAACAGACAGCAACCATGTGCTTGGGCTCAGCCTCCGTGCCCCCAGTGGCCCTCCGCCCACCATACCCAGAGCAGCTGCTCCACCCTGGCTGCCTAGGCTGTCCTACTGCTCAGAAACCCACTCTCGCCCCAACAGACAGAGTTCCTGGAGAGAAGCCAACAGGGCCTTGAAGGGGGTCACACATGAGGTGTCCGCACTGGCCTGAGAGGTGACCCTGCATGGCGCATCCACGCTGGCCAGAAGGGTCGCCCTGCATGGGGTGTCCATGCTAGCTTGAGGGGTCGCCCTGTGTCAGGGTGTCCACACCAGCCTCAGCTGTTGTCCTGTGTGTGGGCATGTCTACTACGGTTAGAGGCTGCCCTGTGTGAGGCTGTCCCATGTGGGATGTTTCCCAAATTTCCATTCTTCTTCCCCTGGCTACCTCTTACCCATCCCAGATCTCAGCTTTCCGTTTAGATGTTGCTTTTGTATGGATATCCTCTTTGAGGTCCCTTGACTGGTTGAGCGCTCCTGCTCTGACTCTCCAGCAGCTGCCTGTGGGTCCCTCTCATGGCATCTCCCGAAATGCCTCGTCACTGCCTGTTTCATCATGTGTGTTGAGTCCAGCCCAAGAACCACAGCAGGCATTGACTTCAGCTGGCTTGGTTGGAGCTGTCTCCACAGCCACACTAAGGGCTTGGGAAATACTGTTGTTAGGCGAAAGAAGGGGCAGATAAATAGAACAGTTGAGTGGAGATCACCCCAGGGGTTCACATCAGCCTTTGCAATCCCCCTGACATGGATTTCAAGCTCTTCTATGGGTTCACCATGTTCTAGGCTTTGATACAAGCCTTTCACAATGTTAACTCAGTTAACTCTCACAGTGACCAGTGGAGGTTGGCTGCTGCTACTAACTCCAGTTTACAGATGAGAAAACGGGGGCACAAAGAGGGTAAGTGACTTGTCCAAAGTCTCACAGTAGTCGAGCTGGGGTTTGACCCCAGGCCACCTGGCTGCAGCATCCACATTCATTGCCATACTATTTACACTGGCCTTAGAAGTCACTTCTTGGGCAGCTCCAAGCAGTTGTACATGGACCACAGAAAGCTTACATGGCCTTGGCCACACCAGGACAAACTATAAGGTCGATGTAGACACACACATAGGACAACCTCTGAAGCCAGTGTAGACACACACACATAGGACAACCTCTGACGCCAGTGTAGACACACACACATAGGACAACCTCTGAAGCCAGTGTAGACACACACACATAGGACAACCTCTGACGCCAGTGTAGACACCCCCACACAGGACAACCTCTGA
>NC_045447.1:11864473-11911570 GCF_002776525.5 Piliocolobus tephrosceles
CGCCAGTGTAGACACCCCCACACAGGACAACCTCTGAAGCCAGTGTAGACACCCCCACATGGGACAATCTCTAAGGCCAGTGTAGATACCCCCACACAGGATAACCTCTAAGGCCAGAATAGGTGCCCCCAGATAGGACGATCTCTAAGGCCAGTGTAGACACCCCACACAGGACAATCTCTAAGGCCAGTGGATTGAGGACAATTTCTAAGGCCAGTGTAGACACACACACACAAGATAACCTCTGAAGCCAGTGCAGACACTCCCACACAGGACAATCTCTAAGGCTAGTGTAGACACACACACAAGATAACTGCTGAAGCCAGTGTAGGTGCCCCAGATAGGACAATCTCTAAGGCCAGTGTAGACACCCCTACACAGGACAATCTCTAAGGCCAGTGTAGGTGCCCCCACACAGGACCACCTCTGAAGCTAAGCCAGCATCATCAGGGCCAGCAGAGCCCCTGGCCTGAGAGTGTGTGGAGAGGCTGGATAGGCCATGCCTGCCCTGATAGGATGAGGAGGGATGGGGGCCTGCAGGGCCGACCTAGCCCTGGCCCAGCTGGAGCACAGGACGGCCTCCTGGGGACAGCGTGAAATTGCCATTCTCCACTAAGGGGCCGCTGCTGAAGGGAGCCTTCCCAGCCCAGCTGGGAGAGGGTCAGCAGCGCCCCTGGACATGTTCTGCCCAGGCCTGGGACGCTCCTCACCACCTGCCCAGCACTGGTGGCCAGGACAAGAACCAGACAGGCTTGGGGCACGAGTTGCCTGAAGCTGTCACTCTCTATGGGGGTAGGGGGCCCATTCAGGCCTATGACAGGGCTCTTCTGGGGCTAGACAAAAGGCCCCGGCTCCCAGCAACAGACAGTAAGAATTGTGCCTGTGAGTGCGTCTGAGCGTCTGCATGTGTCTGCATGCCTCTCTGTGCATGCATGAGGGAGAGGATGCCTCGGCAGACCCCAGCCCCAGAACACCCGCCTCTCAGCCCTCTGAAGGGCCCCTCCCACCCTGTATCCCAGACTTGGATCAGGCCTGCCTCATCCTATGGGGGGCCTCTGGGTGCCTCCCGTATGGACTTCTCATGTCCCCAGGAAGTCCTCCTTCCCTCCACAGCAAACTAGGCCTGATAGGGACAGGGGGCTTTCCGAATTTGAAACCCTGGTCTCTCCTGCTGCAATTAATGCAAATAACTCTCCCAGGTTTGGGCTTGATAATTTGATTATTTGTTTGGCATTTATCTTAAGCAAAGTGGATGACAAATAACTGCAAACTAATGTGATAAAAGCCATTTATAAAGCTGCCTCGTTCGGGGGCCTTCCCCTAACTATTTATGACAAGGTAATAACGCTGCCGCGTGCGGCCGCCTGCCTTTAAATTGGTTACTTAGAGGCATGATGGATGAGGGGCGAGGCCACCTTCTTCTGAGGAGAGCTCCTGATTTCTGATCTCATTTTTGAGGATAATGAATTATATCTAATTAGTCCTTCCCAAATCTAATCAGGAGCTGGGAATGTGGACCAGAGGGAGGGGGCTGGCAGGCGGCAGGGAGTGCAGGGGGTCAGCAGGAGGGGTGCCCCGGGCCTGGCAGCCTGGGGGAGGGCCAGCCCAGTTTGAGGCTGGCTTGCTGCTACCCACTCCCCACACCCTGGTCAAAGGGATCTAGAGCTGATAAGTCCCTCCTTCATTTTAGAGCCTTCTTGACTCCCTTTCTTCAAACCCCAAGCCTGGCATTTGGTACCCTGTGCAGACTCACCCCCTCCTGCCCTGTTCCACTCCTATAACCCAGCCCCCACATTCCCCAGACACAGCCCCCTGACCTCTGCACTCGGCTGGGGATTCCCTCTCTGCCCTTCATACCCAGGAGTCTCCGGCTTGGTTGTTCCCACTCAGGTCCCTTGGTCCCTCTTCTTAGACCTCCCCATCCCGCTGCTTATTGCCCCAAGCAAGGACCTAAGTAGAACCTCTTGCCCATCCTCCTCTGGAAACTCTAATCACTGGACAGCTAGCCCACATTGGACTGTGCTGCTAAGTGAGGCAGGCACCCCTTCTTCTGGCCAGACACAGCCCTGTGCCAGGTGAGCAAAGTACCAGGTGGAGTCCAGTCCCCCACTCACCCCTAGGCTGGGTGCCTTGATGCAGGGAACATCCTGCATCACAGAAATGGACAGCCCTAGGTCATCTCACAAAACCCAGAGCTCCCTGTGGTTCCTTGCCTTATCTTGCTTGGTACGTTCTTCATCTCATATGCTGGCTGGCGCATAAGCAAGTCCTCACTGGTGGCCGAATGCTTGCCTGAATGAATGAACCGACGCATCAAGATCCTCCCACTTCCAAAACTCTGGCCCGGGAGCTGCAGAGCCAGGGCATGCGTGCCCCTGTGGAAATGGCAAGGACTCTGTGGTGAGGACGCCCAGCCAGCCTTCCTGAGGAGGCTTCTGGGATCCAAAGTCTGTGGATCTCCTCCCGCAACCCCAGTCCTGACCCCAGAGGCAGGCAGGCAACCCCAGCTCCCAAGGATAAGGTGATCCTGGAAACATGTCACCACTGTTGAGCAGACTTGCACATAAGCAGAGTTCTGCTTGCACAGAACTGAAAGTATGGTCAGATTCTCAAATATGCTTTGCCTATTTCATGCATTTTGTGCGTCATATCAGATACCTGACCAAGAAAGATACTTGCCAGCATTTTATGCTCTACCATATTCATGTGTTTAAATGTCATTATTTCTCTTCACCATCAGACAATCTTATGTTCACTTTGGCAAGCTGGTGATGTCTACCTTTGTGGGAAGAATGTTTCTTCTTACTGGTTGTAGTGCTTTTATTTTGCCCAGTTCTCACTTGTTTTACTTTCTCAAAATCTCAGAACAAAATGCAATAAAATATTGGAAAAAACTGCACAAGTGCTGTTTAAAAGGTGGCAGTAGGGCCAGGCAAGTGTTAGGTGATCAGGGCCATCCCTAAGAGCGTGAATCCTTTCATCAGGTGATAGGCAAAAGCCAGATCTGGGGTAGAGGGAGGTTTGGGGGTCTGGCACATAGAAGGTCAGAGGGCCTGGTGTCTTACCCTACTCAGTGCTTCTCAGTTAGAGGTGATTTTGCCTCAGGGGACATTCAGCCATGTCTGGAGACATTTTTGATGGCCATGGACTAGGGGATGCGGTGCCAGTGGCATCCTGTGAGTGGCAGCTGAGATGCTGCTGAACACCCTACATGCATAGGATAGCCTCCTGCAACAAAAGCACGAGCTGACCCACCACATCAATGTGCTGAGCCTGAGAAACCTTGCAGTCTACCTGTTTTAGACTCATGTCAGAGAACTCAGCTCTCACCTGCCGAGAGCGTGAAGGCTTGAGGGATGGGCAGGAGGAACGTGCCATTGTCCTCCAGCTAGGCTCCCACCTCTCCCCATGTCCCAAGAGTTCCCTGAGACATCACATCCCTTCCTTCCTCAGCCTAGTGACCTTCAGAAATGTCTCCTCCAACTGGCTTCTGAGGCCTTTGTCCTTGTCTGTCTGAAACCATGAGCCTGGGGAGATAGCCTCTGAAGATCTATCTAGCCTATCTATTCTATCTATTCTATCTATCTATCTATCCATCCATCCATCCATCTACCTACCTCCCTCCCTCCCTACCTACCTACCTGTCTGTCTGTCTGAGACCAGATCTCACTATGTTGCCCAGGCTGGTCTTGAACTCCTGAGCTCAAGTGATCTACCTGCTTTGGCCTCTCAAAGTGCTGGGATTACAGGTGTAAGCCACTGCACCCGGCCTGAAGATCTTGTTTAATATTTCACTTCAACAGAGGTGCTCATTGACACCTGTCTATTTTCCATTCCTCATCTAAGGAAACTGCAAAAAATAAATTTGGTAAAAGAAAAAAAAAAGATTCTCCCAATGAACTCATCAGCCTCCTGTGGTCAATGTGAATTCTCTCTCTCATCCCATTTTTCCTTCCATCTGAGCTGCCAGGATGCTCAGAGTTCAATTTAATCCTCGACTTTAGTGGAGATTGGCCTGAGCATTTGACATACTTCCCCAGCACGCTCTAGGGATTTGATCCTCTGCTTTTATTTTTGAGAACCTGACTGACTCTTTGCCTCCTCTCGGAAGCTTTCTATACCCGTTTGGGAAGTAGCAGGTGTGCATCATAAACGAAAAGACAGCCCAGCATCCACAGTGCAGCTGCGCCAGGCACTACTTTCAATGATCAAAACGGCAGCACTCAACTTTGTGAGCACACTAAAAACCGCTGAATTGTACACTTTGAAATGGTGAATTTTATGTTATGTGAAATTTTATGTTATGTAAACAATACCTACAACAAAACAAACGGCATAATTATATCTCCATTTCCAAGGAAAGCTTAGCAAAGTGATTCATCCAAGGTTGATTCATTCATTCAACAAGCATTTTTTTAGCCCCTACTATGTGCCAGGCATTGCTCTGGGTGCTAAGAATACATCCGTGAACAAAACAGGAGAAACCTCTCCCTCCTTGCTGCTTACGTGGTGGAGGGCCTCTCAGCTAGTAGGGGACAAAGCTGGGATTCCACTCCATGACACAGTCACCTTAAAGCTCCCCTTCCCGTCTCTCTGTCTTCCCTCTTGAGACAGAATTCCTCTGTGCTGGGCAGGTGTCCCTGGCCAGCTCCCTCAGCCCCACCGGCATCCTCCTCCAGCACCTGCCACTGCCTCCAGTGCTGGAGGGGTGGTCTAGGGCAGCCGGGACCCTTAGATCCCCCCATCAAAGGGGGCCACCACAACGGGTGAGCGGCAAGGCTCACAAGGCCTCCACGGCCGAGCAGTGGTGAGGGCTGAGCTGTGGACAAACTCCTGACAGTGGCCCGAGGCCAGTGAATCTTTGGGTACCTCCAAAAAGTGGATTATCCCGTGGCAAACACAAGTCTTCGTCACATTCACTCCCACCACCTCTTCTTCTGCTTCTCCCAGGAGTGCATGAGGAAGATCCTACCACCACCATTTCACAGGATAAAGGGACTCGCCCCAGGTCACAACAGGAAGCAACAGACCCGGGACTGGGTGTCACAACTGTGGGGGATTGGGGTATGGCAGTGAGTGCTGGGTAGGTTGGCAGGACCAAGCCTGGGGGCTGGGAGCCCAGGTCCAGTGGAGAGAAGGGGAGAGTTCCAAAAATGATTAGTAGGGTGAATGTCTAGGCCTGGATGGCCAACCATTGACTTGATGCAGGGGGTGGGGAGTAGAGATGAGAGATACTGAGCCTACCCCCTCCTCTTCTCATGGGCCCACCCAGCTCTCCATGGTATGCTCAGAGTCTGGCATCCAGCAGGCACTAAGCAGTTACTCCTCATTTCCTTCTCTAGAGCCAAGTACTCAGACCTCGGCAGTGGAGTCACTGGGAAAAGACAGAGGGCACATGGGAAAGGCTCCATTCTGGGATGTGTGGCTACAGTTTGGGCAAGAGAGAAGCAAACAGTCCCTCCTTCTAGCTGCTCCAGCCCCTGGCTGACTGCCTCTACCCTAAGTGGCGCATGCCAGGCAGACCTGGTAACTACCACCAACCTACCTGTTCATCATTCACACAAACTAGATTCAGGTGCCCGTTCCCCACCTCATAGACAGGCTCACCACACTAAACCAGACACAGTCTCTGCCTCCAAGTTATTTGCTGTCTCTGGGGAAGGCTGCTGAGTAAACAGACCATGACAATACGTGAAACCAGGGCTGGAGTGGGGGAGGCACAGGGGTCTGTGGGAGCCCAGCCAGGGGGCAGCAACCCTGAGCAGAGTGTCAGGGAAGGCGCCCGGGATAGGATGCTCAGCTGAAACCTGCGCCAAGGGCAGGAGCTGCCCAAGAGGAGGAAGCTGCCAGGACAGTGTGGCACCTCGGGAGTGGCTCAGAAGGGCTGGAACAAACACAGAGAGTAGAGACTGGTGGGATGAGTAGGGCCCCAAGAGTGGTATATTCCACATTCTTATCCTAAGAATGGTGAAGCTATAGGGGATTGGGGTATGGCGGTGAGTACTGGGTGGGTTGGCAAGACCAAGCCTAGGGGCTGGGATCCCAGGTCCAATGGAGAGAAGGGGAGGGTTCCAGAAATGATTAGTAGGGTGAATATCTAGGCCTCGATGGCCAACCATTGGCCTGATGCAGGGGGTGGGGAGTAGAGATGAGAGATACCAAGACAATGTCCTAATGTTCAGCTTGGGGGCCTGGGAGGTGGAGGTGCCATTTAATAAGATTAAATAACAACACAACCCGGGGCCTGGGGATGGAGGATGGGAGTGTGGTCATGAAAGGGCAGCAGGAGTGATCCTGTGGGGGCAGATCCAGAAACGTTCACATGTGATGAATCTGCACAGAACTCCATGCACAAACACATGCAACACTGGAGAAGTCTAAGTGCAATCGGCACTGTGTGGATGTGGACGTCCTAGCTGTGATGGTGTCCCATAGCTGTGCAAGACTGGGCAAAGGGTACAGGGACCTCTCTATTATTTCTTGCAATTGCCTATGAATCTACAGTTATCTCAAAATAAAAAGCTGAATTAAAAAGCATCTACTTAGGGCCAAGCATGGTGGGTCAAGCCTGTAATCCCAACACTTTGGGAGGTCAAGGCAGGCAGATCAATTGAGCCCAGAAGTTCGAGAACAGGTTGAGCAACATGGCAAAACCCCATCTCTACAAAAAAATACAAAAATTAGCAGGTGTGGTGGCGCTCACCTGTAGTCCCAGCTCATCGGGGTGAGCTGAGGTAGGAGAATTGCTTCAGCCTGGCAGGTCAAGGCTGAAGAGCGCTGTGATTGTGCCACTGCACTCCAGCCCGGGTGACCAAGTGAGACCTTGTCTCAAAAAAAAAAAAAAAAAAAGCATCTACTTGAAACAAAACACTGAGAGGGGAATGGGTTTGGATTTGGGATGGGGGATGGGTTTTAAGCTAAGTCAGCTCCTAGCACAAAAAGACCCAGGCCCCACTCTGGTTCCTATCTTCGGGCAACCCTGGGCCCCTTTGCTGGGTTTGTTTTCAGTCTTGCCCAGCTCTCAGCTGGCCCATCCTGCTGCCCTGATCTAGTCCCTGCCTTGGCCTCTCCACAGGCTCTTTCTTCTCCATCAACATTTTCTGGGGCCACACCTCAGCATCCATGGAGCCCCTTCCCCATTGTCCCTGCTGTGCCCACAAGTGAACTGTGATGCCACAACCTCTGCTCCTGACCCATCCCCTTGTTCCCACAGGGTCCAGGTATTTCACTCTGGAGACAGGACATAGGTGGGACTGGCAGGGACGCCCATCATGACGGACACCAAGCAGTGCCCAGTCCAGTACAGGCCCAGATCTGAGTCCCTTCTTTTTCTTGTGCCAAGGACAGATGTACTCTGTGCCCACCCACACACACACTGTCACGCACAGGTGGGAGCACAAACTGGCCTGGAGACATGCACACACAGACAGACCTGCACATGCAAAGACCATGGGGTGCACACTCATGTAGCATTAGCGGTAGCCATGTTCCTGCGTGGACACCCTGGAGCCAGCTCCGCCCAGGCAGCCGCGCCCCCACCTGCAGGAAGGCTTCCCTGCCAGGTGCAGTTATCGCTCCAAACAAACCCCCAGCTGATAAGGAGACTGCCTTTGAACGGGAGCCCTTCCCTCCTCTGTGATCAGATAAGCAGGCCAGGAAGAAAGAGAAAATCCCCCCCTTTCTCCTCCTCAGACTCCTGCTGCTCCACACAGGGGCTGCCTGGGGGCCTGCAGCCCCCCTCCTGCCACGCCCCCTCTCAATCATGCCTCGGATCACAGGATCACAGGCACCGTGACAGGCAGCTCCTCCGGTTTGGGTTTCAATCGGGGGAGCTGCAGCCTCAGGCAGCCAAGCTGGGCCCCTCCACCTGGGTCTGAGGGGCCACTGGGCCTCTGTTGTGAGGACCCTGTCTCAAGGGTCCTGGCTGTTGGGATCCCCAAGCCTTGGAGTATCCCACTGCAGACAGGCCCACACCATCTCAGGCCACTATCTGAGACCTGTGGTTTGGTTTGGGTTTCTTTTTGTCTTGATGGCCCTGGCTTGCAGGGTCCCCATTCAAACTAGATTGTGGGATCCTCCACCTAGGACCCTGACTTGTAGGGTCCTACTCACAGGGGACTCACCAGTTTGTCAGATTCCTCAGAGCAGACTCGGCCTGTTGAACTCGCAGCTCAGACCCTGGTCTGTGGGATCCTTATCTCAGAGATGCTGGGGACAGGGACTCTGTTCTCAGAGGCTCTAATCTCTGTTCATGTTCCTGAATCTGGGTCTGTGGGACCCCTCTCCTCCCTGCAGCAAGAACTGAGTCAGCCTCAGGAGAGGAGCAGGGGCCCAGGGGAGAGGGGTCAGGCAGTGGGTTATAGGGCAGTGTTCCCACGGCCCTGCCTGGGGCTAAGGCGTAATTAGAGGTCTCAGGTGTGTGTGTTGTGGGGGGTGGGCTCCAAGGGCCTTTGTTTTGTTCATCCTTCACAAAGACCCCCAACAGGAGGCCACTGTCCCCTTGAGACAACCCTGCAGTCTCAGCTCTAGGCTGACCCCCGCCCCCTGTGCCCCACCCCCTGCACCTGCCAGTTGCCTGCTGAGGAGGACGGCAGCCCTCGGGGTCTGGGGATGGATAGGCCAGGCTGCCCTGCCTGGGGCAGCTTGGAGCCACCCCCAGTCCCTCCTTCCAGGTGCCTCCCCCACTCAGCTGACTCAACAGAAAACCCCGTGATTTATTTATGCCCAGGAGCAGCCTCTGCCCAGGATGGAGGAGGATCCGTCAGCCCCAGCGAGGAGAGAAGGAGGGAGAGAGATGGGGAGAGAGATGGGGAAAGAGATGGGAGAGAGAGACGGGGAGGGAGAGGGGGGCAGGCCCTTCTCCTCCACCCTGGAGCCCCATCCGGGCCCTGTCCCCATGTCCCCACATCCTACAGAGTCCTTCCCCATCATCGCCTCATCTGGGCCTTAGCAGACCCAATTACTTATAATAAACAATTCCGTTTATCTTTATCAGAATCATTATCTAAATTGGCTACATGACACATACTGTTCTCTAAGTGCGCCCCGGGGAGGAGGGGCCATAAAAGCTGGGTTCTGCACTCCGTAATTATCCCTCTATGGGCCATAAACCATTACACTGGTGTTTAAAATAGGTATGCTGAGCAGTTTCCCTGCCCGAGGAGGGCCGCCCAGGGCACCCACAGAAAGGATGCCCGGCAAGTTTTGCTGCGGCCAACAACTTCCAGCTGCTTGGAGGCTCCTAGTGGGCTCCTGCCTGCCCCGGTCACACTGGCCTCAGGAAGGGTGAGGGACTGGCCTGAGCGGTGGGCAGTGCTGACAGGCCAGGAGTGAGGAGGCCACTGGGCCTGCCTGGGGCTTTCCCGCTGCCCTCCCGGCATCATTAACATCCTCTTTCCAGGACAACTGGCTCCTCTCCCTGACCACTGCTGACTCGGGTTTCCCTCGCTGTTTGCAGAAGCGCCTCCACCGCCCATGGGGCTGGCCTCCCCTTTATCGTCCCCAGGGAGGGCCACATCAGCATTTCACCCATGATTAAAACAAAACAAGGCTGCCCCCTCGGCGCTCCTGCCTGCCTCTCAGCTGACCGGCCAGAGCTGCGGCTCTGGTCTCAGCTTCCCGGAGGCCTCCGCTCCCTCCGGCCCCTGGAAAAGATGACCGAGGTCTGTGACCCTACAAATGGCCCACATCCCTGGCAGCCAAGTCCCTTGCTTGACGTGCCAGGACACGCTGCCAACTTCAGGGCAGGGCAGGAAGCTCCTTATCTGAAGTCTCCTATGCCCAGCCCTCCTCAGTGGGCTCAGGAGTCCCCAGCGTGTAGGACCAACAGAGACAAAAGGCTGCTGAACAGAGGGGCTCCTGGCCGCTGCCTCTGCTGAGGGTTGTAGGAGAGGATGAACAGGGGCTCACCAAGCTGAGAAGGGGAAGAAGGAACATTCTCAACAGCAGGCACAGCAGGTGCCAAGCTTTGCAAGCAGGAATGAAACTGATGTTTCAGAACAGTACAAAATTTGGTGTGCTTGCAACAGTGGCTCTCTGCCAGGCTTGGTGGCTCACACCTGTAATCCTAGCACTTTGGGAGGCCGAGGCGGGTGGATCGCTTGAGCTGAGGAGTTTGAGACTAGCCTGGGAAACATGGCGAAACCTGGTCTCTACAAAAAAATATAAAAATTAGCCAGGCATGGTGGCATATGCCTATAGTCCCAGCTACTCAGGAGGCTGAGATGGGGAGGATCACTTGAGCCTGAGAGGCAGAGTGATGACCATGGCGAAACCTGGTCTCTACAAAAAAATATATGCCTATAGTCCCAGCTACTCAGGTGGCATATGCCTATAGTCCCAGCTACTCAGGAGGCTGAGATGGGGAGGATCACAGAGCCTGAGAGGCAGTAAGCCAAGACTGCGCCACTGCACTCCAGCCTGGGGGACAAAGCAAGACCCTGTCTCAAAAAAATAAGAATAAAACAACAGAGGTTCTCAAGATGAAGTTCCCCCATCAGTGGCCTCAGCATCACCTGGGATCTTGCTAGATATGCAAATTCTTAGGCCCTAGCCCAGACTCACTAAATCAGAAACTGGTGAAGTAGGGGTGGCAATCCATAGTTGAACAGGCTTTGCAGGGCATTCTGAGGCCTGCTTGAGTTGGAGAACTCTGGTGCTAGAGCACACAAGGGATGGGGCCGGGAGGACACAGGGAGAAAAAGCAGGAGACATGCCTCTGGAAGATTCCTAGAGGTCTTGAGTCTAGGGTGGTAAGAGCATGGAAGGCTTTTAAGCAAGAGAGTGACAGGATCAGACCTTAAAAAGTTCACTCTGAGAAATGTCTGTTCATATCCTTTGCCCACTTTTTGATGGGGTTGTTTGTTTTTTTCTTGTAAATTTGTTTGAGTTCTTTGTAGGTTCTGGATATTAGCCCTTTGTCAGATGAGTAGATTGCAAAAACTTTCTCCCATTCTGTAGGTTGCCTGTTCACTCTGATGGTAGTTTCTTTTGCTGTGCAGAAGCTCTTTAGTTTAATTAGATCCTATTTGTCAATTTTGGCTTTTGTTGCCGTTGCTTTTGGTGTTTTAGATATGAAGTCCTTGCCCGTGCCTGTGTCCTGAATGGTATTACCTAGGTTTTCTTCTAGGGTTTTTATGGTATTAGGTCTAACATTTAAGTCTCTAATCCATCTTGAATTAATTTTCGTATAAGGAGTAAGGAAAGGATCCAGTTTCAGCTTTCTACTTATGGCTAGCATACAGCCAACAGACACATGAAAAAAAGCTCATCATCACTGGCCATCAGAGAAATGCAAATCAAAACCACAATGAGATACCATCTCACACCAGTTAGAATGGCAATCATTAAAAAGTCAGGAAACAACAGGTGCTGGAGAGGATGTGGAGAAATAGGAACACTTTTACACTGTTACAATTGGTGGGATTGTAAACTAGTTCAACCATTATGGAAAACAGTATGGCGATTCCTCAAGGATCTAGATCTAGAAGTACCATATGACCCAGCCATCCCATTACTGGGTATATACCCAAAGGATTATAAATCATGCTGCTATAAAGACACCTGCACACATAGGTTTATTGCAGCACTATTCACAATAGCAAAGACTTGGAATCAACCCAAATGTCCATCAGTGACAGACTGGATTAAGAAAATGTGGCACATATACACCACGGAATACTATGCAGCCATAAAAAAGGATGAGTTTGTGTCCTTTGTAGGGACATGGATGCATCTGGAAACCATCATTCTCAGCAAACTATCGCAAGAACAGAAAACCAAACACCGCATGTTCTCACTCATACATGGGAACTGAACAATGAGATCACTTGGACTCGGGAAGGGGAACATCACACACTGGGGCCTATCATGGGGAGGGGGGAGGCGGGAGGGATTGCACTGGGAGTTATACCTGATGTAAATGATGAGTTGATGGGTGCAGCACACCAGCATGGCACAAGTATACATATGTAACAAACCTGCACGTTATGCACATGTACCCTAGAACTTAACGTATAATAAAAAAAAAGTTCACTCTGACTTCAGGGCCAGGGAGGCAGACAGCAGGCAGGGAGGCCAGGAAGAGGCTGATGCAGTTGTTCAGAGGAGGCATGAGGAGGCCTGGGATAGGGGAGGCGAAGGGGATGGAGAGAAAGGGACAGATTTGAGTGATAGTCAGGGGATCAAATGTTCAGCCTGTAGGTGAGGGAGAGGGAGGACCAAGGAAGACACAGGTAGCTTAGATGTAAGAACCTGGGAAAATCGTAGATGCCTCTCACCAAGGCAGGGAGCAGGCAAGCAGTCCAGGTTCTAGATGGGCAAGTGTGAGGACCCTGACTTCAGATCATGCTGCCTCTAAAGATCCACCAGAGCCTCCCATGCAGCATGGCTCAATCTGGGTGGACCTCTGCCTCTGGGAGTTGCCCATGTGCAGAGGAGGCTGCAAGCCATTGCCTCCCTCCACCCAATTACCTGGTCCCAACTTCCAGTCCCTACTGTCACAGCCTCCTCAGTCCTGGTAACCTCTATGGTGCTAGGCAGCCTTGTCACCCCTGGTGCCTCCAACGGGCAGCCCAGCATCCCCCAGATTCCAGCCCTCACCTTCACCTGAAGAGTCATCACCCATGCACCTGTCCATCAATCTATCCATCCAGCTTGCTGTGCCACAACATGCCCAATCTCTGTGCTCCTTGCTTTATATTAATGATCGTCCCCAGTCCTCTCATGCCCCCTGAGATGGATAATTAACACCACTTTACAGATGAGAAAATCAAGACTAGGAGAAGCCAAGTCACCTGCCCTGGGTACCACAGCTCACAGGAGGGAGGAGTTGAGATTTGAAGCCAGATCCTGCCCCCAACACTCCATCAAGACGGTGCTTGCATTTTGCTCTAGCACAGAGCCTGGCCTGGTTCTCCCAGGGCAGGAAGGAGCCAGTGCCAGGGTGGGCAGACCTGCAGGGCTGGGACCTGCCTTTGAGGGAGGCCAGGGAGCCTCGAAGCCTCCTTAATGCACCCATAACTCATTCCCTGGGTTCACTAATGTTCCTTAGTGCTGAGCACAGCTAAGCAAACTACAAAATATTCCTCCGACTCAACAATCAATTTCCATATTGTTACAAATGGAGTCCACGCCTGCCATGGTTCATTTTTCTTCCAGGCCCTTTTTTCTCCCTTCCCTTTTCCCAGTTCAGTGAGGAAGTCATTACTGGGTGTTATGAATTTCACAATGTGCTGAAAAAATAAAAATGTATAGTGCATAGAGTCAGGGCCACAAGCTGGAAAGCTGCCTTTCCCATCACACAGGGAGCTGCCAGGGTCAGGACAGCAGAGGGGGAGGGCACAGATGGCAGCTCCCTGGGGACAGGAGGATGGAGGGTTGGGGGCAGATGTCAGATCTCTGGGGAGAGAGATCTGTGTCCCTGTGAACTCACCCAGTCCCTGCCTGGAACTGCCACGGGCTGGCTGCTCTTGAGGCTTCGGATTTCCCGAAGGACACAGTGTGGGCTTGCGGAGTTGGACCTGGGGTTGTGCTAACATCCCTGGGCTTCCCCAAGAAGCTAGCAACCTCATGCTTGGGCCAGGGCTCCACACTGCCCTGTGCAGGAGCCATCAGTTCCAAGGGTCCTCCCTGCGTGACTTCCTGGAAGGAACTGCTGGGTCACGGATTTCCCCCTGAAGCACACAACACTTCGGCAACCTGAGCCACTGACCATTCTTAAACCAGGCAGGTTTGAGTGAGAGTCAAGGGGTCAAAAGGCCAGGATGCAAACCCCACTGTCCATCATCAGGAGACTAGCTAAATGAATGCTGTGCCAGTGCACAGTGAGGAGGAGCTGAAGGCGCCGAGGTGAAAGGAACGGGGAAGTGAAAAATGCAAGCTGCCAAACGGCGTGTGCGGCACGGTCCTGGTGTGTCCCAAAGTTACGCATGTAGAACAGAATGTCAATGTGTAGAACAATGTCCAGAGGAATTTATTCCACCTTCTAAGGGAGTTTATCTTCAGGGACTGGGCTTGGCTGGAGTAGGGGGAAGGATCTTTCATTTCTTTGCTTATATAGTCTGTATTATTTGAATTTTTCCTAGCATTTTTTTTTTTTTTTCTTGAGATGGAGTCTCACTCTGTTGCTCAGGCTGGAGTGCAGTGGTTACTCACAGGTGCCCTCATAGCACACTGCAGACTTGAACTCCTGGGCTCAAGTGATCTGCCAGCCTCAGTCTCCTGAGTAGCTGGGAACAGGTGTGCACCATACTGCTTTTGTAATAATTTTTAAGAGGATATTTGATCAAAAGAGTCATCTCATTTGTTTCCTCTTACATAAGACCTTCGCTGATCCACCAAAGCAAAATGTGTTAGTCTTTCCTTTTAGCAACCCCTTGAACCTTAACGCTAGAGCACCTATCACACTGTCTGTGTGTTCTACTCCCCTGCCCCCTTGTTAGACTGAGACCTCAGTGTTAGGAGCCGGTTGTTCAATGTACCTTAGCGATTCCAGAGCCAGCACAAGGAGCAGAGGGTGAGCATGAACAGGAACCTTGTCTGCTGTGTCTCAGTGAAAGGGCAGGGTCTGCACAGGGCAGGAGCTTGACAAAAATTTGCTGACTGGACCAAGACTCTGTTTCTGGGAACATGGTCTCTGGCAGACTCTGCTCATCCACCAGAAATAGAACACAGGGGCTGAGGGGCTTATCTTACAGGTGTGCAACCTGGCTCTGGCCCCATGGGAGAGGGGCAGGCTGCACCTGGCCACCTGGCCAATCAATCTCTCCCCTGGACTATGGGCCCCCGAGGGCAGGTGATGCCTGTAGGTTTCACTGTTGTGTCTTTATTTGCCTAACATGGGGTCTGTATGAAGTGGATCCTCAGTGACTACTGCATGGATGGAAAGACAGATGAGGGGAGGGAGGAAGGGATGGCTGGCTGGCTGGCTGGATGGATGGATGGACAGACGAACGGGTAGACTGATGGACACGTAGGCAGATGAGCGGGTAGATGCGTGGATGGGTAGGTAGACGGATGGATAGGTAGGTGGCTGGATGAGTAGGTGGGTGGATAGATAAATGAGAGTGGGAGGGGTCAGCACACACCTTCGTGCTTTTTTAAGACATGCAGACTTCCCTCTTGTCATCCATGTTTTACCCTGACATGTCACTTCATATCACCATAGAGCAAAAAGGTTTTCTGAGAGGAGGAACAGAGTTTAGCTCAACATTCTGCCCTGATCACACTGCCAAGAAGGCAGGGATCTCAGACCTCAAATGAGAAGTGAGCCAGGATTCTAACCCTTTCCCCTGGTGTAATAATCGGTTCAGGAAGTAGTTCTCAAGTGCCTAATAGGTGGCAGATACAGTACCAAGCACGCTCTGTGAGCCAGAGCAGGCCCTACCGGCACTGGACTTCTATCTTAGGGGCACGATGGGGCTGTTTCCCTGACCTCCCTCCCTCAGCGGCTTCTCCCCGACCCCATCCTCCACAAAGCAGTTTGGGTTCCAGAGCTCTCTTGCTGGAAATCCCCCGTGGTTCCCTTTGGACTCGAGAGTCAACTCCAACTCTTAAACATGGAATTCATGAATTCCGAGGACAGAGCCCACTTCCTCACTAGCTCCTCCTGAAATGGTTCTCCAGAGACATCATCCCCTGCCCTCCCTCCTTGTGTGCTCCTTGCCAGCACCATCTCTGACTTAAGGGATCTACACTGTTGACTTCTCCTCCAAGGATCTTGTCCCCCCAGCAGGCTGCCTTGTGTGGTTGTGTACGTTGTTCACTAAGCAAGATGCTCCTCAGAGGGGTGAGTGGGTTGAAATTCAGTCTGTGCTCAGCTTGGGAACGATGTCCCTTGCAGGAAGGGGTGGGTTAGAGATGGCTCTGCTCCCTGCCTGGCCCAAGGGCAGACCTCAAGCGCAGCAGGGATTTGGGATCCATGTATGTCTCCCTCACAAGACTGACAAGACTGGGTGCTCCCCAAGGACAGGCTCCGGGTCTGAGTCCTCCCCATGTCCCTCCGCAGGGCTGACGGGGCCAAGGGAGATGCCAGGGCAGAGGTCTGCCAGGGATCAAGCGTAGAGTTCTGGAGAAAGGTGTGCATCTGGCATGGGAGAGGTGGTCCCTGGGAGGTGGGATCCCTGGTCTGAGCGATGCTCTTCCACAGGGACCTCCAGCGGGGCCGGGGAACAGCGGGGGCAACCCAGCCAGATGGACACGATTCAAAGCGAGCTGGAACAACGCAGCGCAGCAGGACGCCTATGCCGCTGGGCCAGGTGGGACAGAGGAGCCGAGTGCCTCCATAGGGTGGGGGCTCTATCAGGGCAGACTGACAGCAGGTGGGCTGGGAAGGCAGGAGAAGCCCCCAGGCCCTCCGTCCTTGTCAGCGCTTGGCAGGAATTCTAAGAAACTCAACATAATTGCTGAAAAGGCCTGTCTTGGTTGAGAGAATCGCAGGCGAAACACGCCTGTCTCCACCAGCTCCCGCCTAAGGAAGCTGCAGCCAGGAACTTCCCTCAGCTTCAACCCCGGACTACATAGCCTGCGAGGGTTGTGGTCCCATTTTACAGACGAGGAAGCCGAGGCTCAAGGAGGGGCAGTGACTCGGCCAGGAAGTGGCAAAGTAGAGTTCTCACTCGGCTGAGCTGGAGGGCAAAGCCATTCTCTTCCCCACGCAGTTTCATGGAGGGGCCATTCTGAGCATTTCACTCTATAATCCCACAATGCAGGGGGCCACGGGGCTTTGCAGAATGAAACAAGGAGCCTCAGACTAGGGAACAATTGATCCCCAAAGATAACTGTCCTAAGGCTGTGGGAAGAGCGGGCACTCCCTACCCCCGTCCTGGAGAAGGGAGCCAGTTATGGGGGAGAATAGTGTGGGAGAGAGTGAACTTTCCCCCCTCCCTCTTCCGAGCCTGACCCCACCATCCTCTGTTGGCCATTAAGCTCAAATGCTGACTTGGGAGGGGCCAGTCGGTTGATCAATAGCTCACCCAACAAACAGGTTTTTCCAAACTCGCACTTTATGGATTTCTCTCCTCATCTCATTCTTTAATCCTGACAGCTGCTGAGCTGATGGGGGAGACTCTCCAGCCTGGGAAACGACTTCTGCAGATGCCCCGCCGGTGGGGGCGCAGGACACTGAGGACCCGGAGAGATCCGCGCGGGCCCACCAGCCCCGTTACCTGGCAGGGTGAGATGACTCCCACCTGGCCTCCAGATGGCCTTTATCAGCCGGGCCTCTGCTCCTCTCTGCTGCTGGGCAGTGCGGGCCAGTGGCTGAGACTCCCATGGCGGAGCTGGCCAGACCCGCTTCTGGTTCTGCCCCTTTCTGGCTGTGAGACCTTGGCAAGTCATTTGACCCTGAGCCTCAGTTTCCTCATGTGCAAAGTGGGCATAAAAGTGTCTACCTGGTAGGGCTACTGTGACAATTCAATGAGAAAACACAGTGCCCGGCATGCAAGAAGTGCTCCATAAAGGTTATACGGTATTGATTCAAGTTCATTCCTTTTTAAGACCCCAGGAGCCCTTCACCCACCAGCAAGTACCGGGGAAAGACAGGGGAGTCCATGGGCACACCCTGTGGCCCTGTGCTGACAGGTGGCCAGAGATCCCGGGATGCTCAGGACAGTCCTGGCTTATAACTGTGGTCCCAGCATAATTACTAATGACATCCCCTTTTGCTTCAAAAGTGTCCCAGCTGGGATAATGAATGATTGATACGTACACCTAATTTGCTGAGCTGCTCAGTTGTGTCAGGGACAAACAGGATATCACTAAATCTGGTCAACAATCCAGGGGACTAGAGATTGTGCTCCCCAGTTACAGGGGAGGCAACGGAGGTTCAGAGAGGTTTTGTGACTTGCCCAAGGACACACAGCAGGAAGTGACTCAGCGAGGGTAACACTGCTGAGTCTGCATGACCCACTGCACCATGCCGTCCCCATTCATCTGTTCTGCTGGCTCTATCAAAGGTGCATTGAGCCTCAAAGTCAGAGAGTTGGTACTCCCAGGGGCAGACAGAGGCCCTGAGACCCCCAGTTCCTCCTGCAGCTGTCTGGAATGTACCCAGCTCCTCACCCCACCACAGGCAGGTTACTGAGAGCTGATCCAGCTACCTGGAGAACTGCCCCCCAGCCTCCACCCCTAGCCCCCAGCTGTGCACACAAGTCAACCTGACCCGGGATAACAAGCTGTGAAGATCTTATCAGGTCCCTGATGGCTCCTACTGACACCAGCAAGCTGTCCCCCTGCCCACCGCAGCCTCAGCTCCTCCCAGGCTGGGGAATCCTGTTTTCTTTCCTAAGTGGAACATCAGATTACTCAGGTCTGATTTCACTGACTGGGGGTGGGAAGAGGGCGCAGTCCACTTAACACCTAGACACAGGGTGAGGCCGATTCCCAATTTCCCGGGCTGCCAATCCGTCATCCCTGGACGGGGTCCCAGTCCACACCCAGGAATGACGGGGTTTCAATCCATTTTCCCTTCCACCCCAGGGTGGCAATTTCTGAAAGAGCAGAAAGCCAGTCTGTCTCATGCCTCCAAGACAAGGAGAACGATCTGAGATGATCAACAGAAGCATTTCTTCCCCCTTGTTTCACTCTGTTCACTCAGCAGACCCTCCCCAGTGTCTATGTTATGGCAGTAGAGACCCACCCTCGGGGAATGCCCGCACAGTGAGGGAGACGGTGGCAAAGCCACATGACAAGGGCTGGGGCAGCTGGGGGTGCCCAGAGGATTCAGGGCCAGCCCCTCCAGGCAACTGAGGCGGCTCTTCAGCGGATGATCTGGGAGAAGCAGAGTTTGCCCAGTGAAGAGAAGAGAAAAAGCGTTCTTGGTGGAGGGAACAGTGTAGACAGGGAAAGTGGGAGTTTGGGTGGCGCTGAAGCTCTGGTGATAGCACTGAGGGCGGGTGGAGGAAAGACAGTGAACCACCTGAAGCCCTGGCATCAGGGCTGCAATCTGTCTGGAAGGGGCCAGGAGATCTTGGAATGGCTGTGAGGAGAGGTTTGGGACACAGGCTCTGGGGACCTCGCTCACTCACGCACACATGCACTCACTGGTCCGCTCAGCCAGCTGCATGCTCAGGAATCTCTCCCAGGCCCGGGTGTGCCAGGCCTTGTTGTAGCAGCAGCAGGCAGACTGTGAGTAGGAGAGACCCTGCTCCAGCCTCCTAGACTGGCCAGGGACAACATATGAGCACAAATTGCCTTGGCATTAGGTGCCACGAGACACATCACAGAGCTGTGGGGTGGAAGAACTGTTCCAGATGGGGGAAAGGGGTTGTTGGGGGGAAGCTGTGAGTCCTAGCTAGGACCCCAGCAGGAATGGGTCTGCTCTGAGGCTGTTGCGTCATCTGTAAAACGGGGATAAGCTGGTCCCTATCTCAGAGTTCTGAGAGAATGTGGGTGAAGTGCTCTGCCCAGGGCCTCACCGGGGTAGGGGCACATCAGCTGTGACCACAACTGCTCATGCATGAGTGGCAAGAGGCTGGGGTGGGGCTGGTGCTGTGGACAGCAGCTGTGTGGAAGGTGGATTGGATCCAGCAGAAACCTGGGAGAGACGGTGAGACTGGAATCCTCCAGGAGGAGGGAGAAGACAGCCCCCTGGGCACAGGATTCCCTTGAAGACAGAGCCTCCCCAGTGCAGCTCAGAAAGCAGCCTGGTGGGTTCTGGGGGTGGGACTGGCTCAAGGACAGAAACTTGAGCTGCTGAACAGGAGTGGGAAGAGGCAAGATGGGGAGGAACCCAGCTGGGTGGGGGTGGTCTCCCCCTGAGCAGGCACGCCTAGCCCAGCCCAGCCCAGCTCAGGCCCGAAAGACCGTACTATCCAGCACCACGGCTAAGTGCAGGGCCTATGAAGATATGCATACATGGGTTCATGTCCTGTTCCTGCTATTAGCTATGACCTCAGGCAGGTGACATAAAATTCTCAGAGCCTCAGTCTGTGCCTCCATAAGATGAGGATACTGATGGTACCTATGCTTCCTGAGGATGCAGAGAGATGATGCTTGCAAGCACTTAGCACAGTGCTCAGCACACAGTAAGTGTTCAGTCAACGGTAGCTTGAATTATGACTATAATCTCAGAGGCCTGGACTTCAGACTCCTCTGCGCTCCAGGAAAGGGGGCTTTCCAGACCAGAACTTGGGGCCCACAGACCACAGGAGCCTGCACAGACCTCCACAGAAGGCCCACGGCTGTTTCCCACAGCTCCCTCCACATGCCCCCATGCCAGGCTGCCTGCCCAGCTCTGTGCCCCATGGAGAAACTCAATGTACTTGTCTTGGACCATTTCCCCTGGTCACTTCCAGGCAGGTCACTTGGAAGCGCTTCCGGAGTCTGTCTCAACTTCTTTTCCCCAGAGGCTGTTTTAGAAAGTGCAGAACAATTGCTGGTAGTCCAGCCCAAGCTGTCCTGCTATATGGCTCTCCGAGTGTCCCCTCTGACCCCACCCTCCTATCTGAGGGCAGAAGGCCATCCCTGGCTGGCCACCCAGCCTGCAGACTCTCTGTCAGGAAAGCAGGAAGCTTAGCTTGGGGGAACTGCCCAAAGAGATGGGAACCTCCAGCTTGCTCTGGGACACCAGCATCCTCTCTGCCCTCAGTCCAGCCTGAAAAAAGGACCAGCACAGCCTCCAGGAACTGAGCTCTGCGATTGTAACCAGCCCTGGTCTATCCTGGCCACGCTTCCACACCTACCCCTCCCAAGGAGGTCAGGACAAGGAGAGATGCAGGTGGGGACAGAGGTAGAGACACCCCTGGCCTGGGAACTTGGGAAGAGAACACAACTGGTGAACATGGTGAGACCCCACAAGGACTTGTCACATATATGACAGGCATGTCACAGAATCACCCCCACCCTCAAAGGCCCAGGACTGGTGCAGCCCCTGCCCTCAGATACAGGACCCAAAAACTGGTGCCAGTGGAAGGACTGGCCTTCTCGGCTCTGCAGCTGCCCAGACTGGGTAGGACAGTCACCTGAAGCCACTTGGAGGGGTCCCATAACAAGGCCTACAGGGCAGAGAGCTCAGGATACCTGAGGCACAGGGCTGCCTGCTGGCCCCTCTGCCTGAACCTTGGTACCACCACCAGCACCCCCACACCTCAGCCCCAGCTCCCTAGGCCAGCCCTCAGAGGTCCCTGCTCCAGAGGCAGCAAACATCCGGGCTCCAGGGCCTAAAGGGCTCCCTCTTCAATGGACACATCTTTAAATATATACAATGGGGTGTTCTCTTTTTTTTCCTCCTCCCTTCTTTCTATACATTGGGCTCTAAAATCTGCGCCATCCCACCACCCGCATTAACTGCGTTAAGGAGGAATTATAAAAAGAAATCAAATTTCCCATAGCATTTGAGCGCCATTAAAATGCCAAACAATAAACTACCAGGCTGCAAATTAGATCAGTGGAAATATCAAACACATTGAGGTATAAAATCCATAATTGCATTTAGTGGCAGCCGTCCCTGGAGAGGCCCTGCTAAAGATCATCACAGCCCCGCATATGAGAAGCTATTGACAGAAGAATAAAAATCGACAGGCCAACCAAATAAACCGCGCGGGCCTCATTAAATATTCAGCAACGGAAATTTGACTATCCTGGGCCTCTCCCCTTGGTCCCATCCTGAGCCCTCCTCTGCCCCTCCTCAGTCACTAACAGCTTGCACAGGCAGGGCCAGGGGAGAGTGTCGGCCGCAGTTGGTGGGAAGGGGCCAGGCTGCGCAATAACAGGGGGACTCCGCCGGGATTATTATTGCTGGGCGCGTGTTATTAGCTTTCACCCCAGAGTAGGTGGCCCGAAGTCTTTAATTAGGTCATTACAGGGTAATTTCCAGGGAGGTTTTAACTCCTTAGCAGCTGAAAAGCCTCCAGCCCAAGCCCAGTGGAGCTTAGGGCGAGCCCCTTTAGGCGGGTAGAGGGGTGGAGCATGGGCCAGGCTTTGTTCGAGGCCCCTGGAGAATCAGATTCACCTGCTCCAGGCCAGACAGATGATGGAGGGGCAGGGTGGCTGGGAGCCCCATTACCCAGCCCTCGGGGACCGGCCCCAGGATGCAGAGGGACCCTCACCCGGCAAAGCGGGGCTCCAGCCCATCTGGGGGCCCCAGCCTCTGGGGATAGCTTATGGCTCTGCTCCTGCTTCACCGTCTCTCCCTCCCCTCCTCTCTTCCCTCTCCTTTTCTCCTGTCCAATTATTCCCTTCCTTCCCCTCCCCTCCTCTCCTACCAGCCTCCTCTCTCCTCTCCAATTCTCCTTCCCAATTATTCCCTCCCTCCTTCCCTCCCTCCTCACCTAGAGCCCGGCGATCCGCCCCTCCCTCCGTCCGCACCTAGGAGCTGCCATGTATAATGCATGCAGTGGAAGCGCCCAATAGGATTAGGCACCTCCGCCCGTTCTGGGGAGAGAAAGTTTATGTAAATGACTGATGACAGCGCTATTGTGTGAGGAATATCAATGGAGTAATTACAGTTACATCGGGCGCCCGCGCCGCCGGCCCGTGTTAATTTTTCACCGGCTCCCCCGGGAGAGATCGGAGCGCGCTCCGAAGAGCACAGCTAATAATGGGAGCTCCGAGCCGCCGCTGCGCCACGCGCCCCGAGGTCTTTCTGAGCAGACTGCTAAGCACTGGCTGTCTCCCCGGAGAGCCGAGAACAGAGATAAAATGATTAAAAACTGCCAAGCGGGCCTGGCAATCACTCGCTCGGCTGTCAGCCCCAGACAAGACAAATCTCTGCGATTTTGCTCTTCCCTCCTCTCCCTTTGTGAGCCCCCGAGCTGGGACGTGGGGCACCGGGTGGGGTCGGGGTCAGCTCCCCAGGGTGGCAGGGCCGCGGGCAGGGCAGCCAGTGGCAGCGGGGAGGGCGCTGGCCTCCTGGGCTGCAGGTTGGTGCAGAGGCCTGGAGGTCTCGCCGTTCACCTTGCTCCTCCCAGGGAAACTCCATCCGGGCACACCTGTCAGGGCACACCTGTTGGGAGAGATGGGCAGGCGCACCTGGGAGGGCACAGCAGTGGGGCACCCCCACAGGGGCATACCTGTCGAGACCCACCTGCCAGGGACACCAGCAGAGAGGGGCTCACCTGGGCCAGGAGCTCCCTGGACTTCGGGAACCTGTCCCCTGCCCTGGAACTGCTGCTCCCTCTCCCCATGCTTCTCCAGGCAGCCTGGGCGCTTCCAGACCCTGAGATCCCAGCCTGGACAAGGTTCCCTGCCATGGCCCAAAGCAGGTCCGGGCAGGGCTGCAGAGGGGCAGGTGTGGGGTTTGTGTCTCCTTTGGAGGGTTTAGGGCCAGTGGTGGGAGGGGGCCCTGGGTGTCCATCCCTTTGGCCCTGAGGCTACAGCAGGGTCAAGTTCCTGAGAAGACAGACAGGAGGGGAGGGGAGGAACTGCCGCTGTTCCCAGTACAGGGTTGGGGTGGGGAGGGAGGGAGACGGGACAAGTACCACAGTCCCTGAATCCAGTCACCCATCATTACCCCGCCCTCCCCTGCACGTGAGAGAGGTGAGAGGAAATTCCCGCCGAAACCTGGGCTGGCTCTCGGAGTCTTGGCCAGGGACGTCACAGTCCAGGAAGGGCCATCTGCTGCTCTGCCTGTCACACTCAGCCCACATCCATACATCACACCCGCAGGGCCCACAGTGACACAGGTGCACACCCTCCCCACGCCCTGACACATTAGCCCACAATGGCCAACACCACACGGACACGCAGACTCACACAGCATCCTCAGGATGAGCCTGTATGCCACACACCACAGAATCACCCACAACCACACACACACAAATGCACACGCACACACCTGATTGCACCAGTGCACACAGATACAGGGTACCCTGAGCTGTGCTCACAAAGTGACAGGCAGGCACCCTGAGCCACAGGCACAGAGGGTGACGTGCAGGCTCAGGGACACACCCACAGCACACACACTGACACAGGCGCCGCCCCTGCCGTATGCTCTGGCATCTGAATTCAGAAGAATAAGCCAGAGTCCCCAAGGAGGAGCTGAGCCTGCCTCTCCAGATGCTGCCGGTTCCAGAGCACAGTGCCACCACCTACCACTGCCTGTGATCAGCTCAGCTGCAGTGAGTAAGGCAGGTATGCTTGCAGCAGCGACAACTCCCTGACTGATAGCACGGGCACAAAAGCTAAGCAGAGCTTATGCTGGTGACCTCTGGCTGGGTGCAAGGTGTCTGCCAGGCTGGGCCAGTCCAGACCAGGCCAACAGCTGCCTACCCTCTTGCCCGAGGCTTCCTGGGTCCCACCCAGGGAGTACGGCCAGAGAGGTGCCATCTCACCAGTTGTCATGTGCACACACATCTCTAGAGACACACTCGCACATACATGTGCCTGCATGCATGCACACACAGACATGGACGCCTGGTGCCCACTGAGATCTGAACTGCACATATTCACTGAGTCTCTACCATGGGCCATTCCCTGTGCCGGATGCTGGGTGACAGCCCTGACCTAGAGGACAAGGTCGGGCTGTCATTCAGCTCAAATCCCTGACACCCCCTACACACACCTACGCACACGTGTACTCCCAGTCATGTGCACTAGGGTGCACAAACTTGAACACTACCTTGTAGCGCCCCTCTCCCCGTGTCCACAGCCTCCATCCACTCTCTTCTCTGGCCCCTCACATCCCCTTGCAATCCACACAGCAGCCAGAGTGCATGTTCTAACCTCAAATTTGACATGACACCCCCCCGCTTAGAACCCTTTCATGGCTTCCAGGGGCCCTGGAGTAAAGGCCAGACTCTGTAGCACAGACTTCAAGGCCTTTTGTGACCTGACCTCTCCAGGCCCTTGTGCATGCTGATCTTTGCCTGAAACCTGCTCTCCTGCCCTCTTTCCCTGGATAATTCCTCTGCTCTCAGCTTCAACAGCTCTTCCTCCACGAAGCCCTCTTCCATCCCCTAAGACTGGGTGAGGAGCCCTGTCCTCTGGGACCACAATGTCCTGTGTTCCCTCCATCAGGGCCTTTACAAGCTACTGCCACTGGGCAGGGCTGTGTCTGCCTTGTGTCTTTAGTACCCAGGACAAGGCACACAGCGGCTTCTCAGCAAATATCGGAAAGGAGGAAGGGAGGAAGCTGCTTGTGGGGTGCTAGCTCCTGAGTGAGAGTGGGGCCTGCAGAAGGCTTGGGTCCAAAAGGGTCATAAAGGGGAGGGCTCCAGTGTGAAGGATACCCAGGGAACCCATTGGGCTGTCTTCTAGCAGGAAGTGGCTGTCACTCCCATCATTCGTCCCCAGTGCTGGTCCCTGGGCCATGGGAGTGGGACGCCTCTCCCTGCACACCCCTGAAGGGCTGGCAGCCCACAGGGCAGGTACTGGCTCAGCCCGCAAGTGTTCAGCCTGTAAGCGTTCAGTTAAGCCTCAGGCCCTTCCCTCCTTTCCTTTGAGAGGCCACAGCCCATGGCACTTAAGATGCGCAGCCCTTGGCGCTCTTTAGTCAAGGCCCAAATCCAAACAACTCACTCCCCAGCTGGGTGGCCTCGGAGCAGTTACTTAACCTCTCAGAGCTCCAGTTTCCTGAGCTGCAATTTTGTGAGACTTGGATAATCATCATCTAGCAGCTATCATTTCCTCATTCGCTGGAACCCCTGATTTGGGTTTTTAGAATAACAATTTTACAGGTGGAAAAAAACAGGGTAAGTGGCAGAAAATGATGGAACCAGCCTCCTCCGAAACAGTTATTCCCCTAAATCTCAAAGGTTATGTGTGTGACTGTGCTGTGACATCAGTCATCAGCGTGGCTGGGCTTGTCAGCCTCCACACCTTTGCCCAGGCAGCGCCCTCAGCCTGGAGTTCCCTCGCCATAGCATCTCCTCCGATTGCAACTGGTTTTGCAGAAGCTTCTCGTGCTCGCCTCCTCTATGTAGCTGTTCTCAGTCTTCCAAGTCCCAGCGGTCTACCTCCCCTGCCTTTGTTTAAGTCCCGGGACATCTTGCCTGCTCCCTGTGTGGGCCATGAGCGAGTGGGGTCAAGCAGCTGACTAGAAGAGGAGTGGGAGGGCTGGGGGAAGTGTGGACAGGAGCTGGAGTCAGACCTGGTGGTGAAGCTCCCCAGCCGTGTGGTCCTGGGTGAGTGGTCTCTGGGTTCTGGGTATGAGTCCCCTCATCTGTGAAATGGAAATGACAGTAACACCTGTCTCCCAGGCATGTCAGGAGGCTTCATATGGTGCTTGTGCCTGGCTGGCATGCAGCTGGTGCTAGGGCTTAGAAGCCAATCTGCAGAGCCACACTGGCAGCAGCTTGAGGGTGAGAGGCCAGCCAGGGGCAGAGAGGAGAGGGGAGGGAAGGGGAAGCCCCGTGCTTCTAACAGGCCACAGGCTTCCATGTCTCTGGGCTTTGGCTCACACTGTACCCCACACCTGCAAATCTCTCCTCCTCTCCTTTCCTGACTGTCCAAATGTCACCTGCCTGGTAAAAGCTCTCCCACCTCCCCGGGCAGCACCCCTTCTTCCAGGTACACCTGCAGCAGGACCCTCCCATGGATTAATCGCTACAAAATTAATCCCTACAACAACCTGGACAGTAGGAACAGCTGTACCCATTTTATAGATGACTAACTTCAGGCTCAGAGAAGTCAAAGGACTCAAGATAGTGGCTCATGGATGTGGCATTGGGCGGGGGTGGGGGGCCCAGAACCTGGCACCAGGGGCTAATGCAGGAGGTGGGCAACTGAAAATCTCCATGGGGACGCTCACTGAACACCTACTGTGCACCCGGTCTGCTCCTGGCATCTGCCGTCCCTTGGCTAGACTCGCCCTGTTCAGCACCATGGTGGCAGCTGAGGGCAGGACATGGAGTGTTTTCTTCCCCATGCCTTCCTGATACCCACACAGGGTGTGGAGGGAGGAAGTTCCACATGTGGTTCTGGAATGCTTGTATGAAACTGACGCTGTCTTCAGAGACCTGCCCATTGAGGCCTCTCCATGGTCCCCCCGTCACTGCTGGGCAAGGAGGCTTTCCAGTCTCAGGCTTCACCACAGTGACTTCCAGGTGCCCTCTGGTGCCCCATCCTGCCAAAGTTGGTGCTTCTCCTCTGGGTTTCCCTGTCCGCTCCTCATCCCAGGTAGGCCAGGCTGGGACTATCTTGCTCATTTGGGGTCCCGGCATCATTCCAGTCCTGCCTGGAGCAGGGGTCCTTCCGGTTGGATGAGCGAGCTGGGCTTCCTTCTTCTCTCCCTCCTGCCTTCCCCAAACATTCACTGAGTACCTATTGTGCCAGGTGCATCCCTAAGGTATCAAAAGCAGGAGCCACAGGGGGAACAAGGCATCTCAGAGGTCAGTTGGCAGAGGGGTCACACAAAGCTGTGTGAACTTGGACTGCCAACTACCCTTTCTGTGCCTCAGTCTCCATATCGCTGAAATGGGGATAATAACAGACTCTGCCTCACAGGCTATGAGGCTTACGGTTGAATGAAATAATGTGATCCTTAAATCAGTCTGCACAGGGTAAAGGCTCTGGAAATAACAATCAAACCCTCTTCTTCCATCATGCTGTATAATTATGTGCATGCTGTATAACCGTATCAGGAGTGGGCAGTCCTTTCGGAGGAGGGGAGAGCTACAGGGAGGATGTGCTGGTGGGCTCCGTGGCCTCTGCCCACTTCCCGTCTCCCAGAGGGTACTAATTTTGCCCCTCTATCCCCTAGCCTGGTCCCCACGTCCCAAGGTTTCAGGAAGGAGAAGAACTCTGCCCCAGCCAGTCCCCAGGATCGGCCAGGTGTCCTCCCAGTTGTCTTGTGGAGCCAGAATGCTGCAACCCACCCACCTATGCCAGGCAATGAGCCAGGCCCAGGGAGCTTCATTCATCAAGACGGACAGGTAACCACCGTTCACTCACTCATTCACAATGACATGACACACGGACACACCTACCAAGTACCAGGCCCTGTGCCAGGCTCGGAGGTGCCCTGGCCAGAGGTTCTCAGACCTCAGCATGCAAGGCTTCCCCCAGGGGCCATCTGGGAATGCAGATTCATGGGCTTCACCTCGAGAATTGGAGTTTTTTCACAGACCTAGGATTCTGCATGTTTAACAAGTGCTGCAGGACAGACCCAAGCCTGGAGGCCGGAGGTGGGACTCACAGGCAGAGAGACTCCATGAAACCGGTGACTCTTGTGCCAGGCCTTGGAAGTAGGGAGAGTTTTCCAGAAGAAGAAAGGATGATGGGCCAGGGGATGCCTCCTGGGCAACCACCACGGCCTGAGCAAGACCTTGATGTGGGCAAGTGTCTGAGACATGCAGACATGCAGGAATGGCAGGTGAGCTGGGGGCTCGCCTGCAGGGCTCAGCACAGAATGAAAAGGCAGGGGCAGGGCCACTTGTTCAAAAATTACAAATTTCAAGAGTGTGAGAGCAGAGCATTAAACCAAGCTAAGGGCCCTTCTGGGTGTGGGGCCCAATGGGGCTGCACAGGTCAAGTGAGCTCTTCCAGGGACCCAGCTAAGTGGGTCACCCCTGCTGGGACCAGTCCAGAGTGCTTAGGACCCTAAGGCCTTAACCAGGCAGCCGAGTACCTGGGTTCCAGCCACCCCAGCTCCAAGCCCCAGGCCTCTGTGACCCTCCCTGTGCCCTATTCCCTCTCTGGTTCCCGCAACTACCCTCACCTCCAAGGTGGCAACAGCCTCCTCCTACCGATCTAATCCCAGGCACATGTTGTCAGCATCAGCTCCATAAAGTGCCTCTCCAGTTCCTGTCACTCCCCTGTCCAATAACCTTCAATGGCTCCCTCCTGCCCACAGGATAAAATCTAAATGCCAGAGCACAGCTACGGGCTCCTGCCCTGCTCTGCAGCCTCCAGTCCCAGAAGCCCCTCCACCAGACTCACTGTCCCAGCCCACCCATTTAACCCCCAATATTCCTGCTGCCAGGGTCCCCTCCTGGAATGCCCTCCCCAAATCCTCCCAAGCTGCAGCCTCCCATCTCACGGGCACCTGCCCGTGGTAAGCTGGCACACACTCTTACTGCCTTCTTGTGTGACTAATGAGGCCCCTGCCCACAACCCTTCCCTCTAAGAAAAACGGCTCCCATGGATTGGTATGGCTCTTTGAACATAGCATCTCATCTCACTCTTTCCACAACCTGGAAGGTAGGTTCTTTATGTGCATTTTGCTTGCGAGGGAGTGGAGACTCTGAGAAGCTAAGGAATTCGTCAAAGGTCACACAGCTAGAAAGAGGCCAAGCCCAGAGTCCAGCCCAGCTCCTGACCCTTATACTTTCTTTCAGTATGAACTGAGCACCTACCGTTCCCTGTTCTAGCTGAGACCCGATACATATGGTCAAAGGCGGCCCCCTTTGAGGCCCGGCACAAAGGACTGTGGGAACATCAGTAGCAAAATCAGCAGGAACCACTCACCTAACGAGGACTGGCAACTGCTCCCTCTGTGAATCATCCTTACCCAGAGGCAGGGGTCTGGTCCTCAGTAAACTTTGAAGAAATGGAGGCACAGAGAAGTTAAAGCCTCTAACCTAAGGTCACACAGCAGCAAGTGGTAAAACCTGAGGTTCCAACGCACTGGTGAAAAATCTGGTTAACTTCTTGGCCTCCCAAGGAAATCAGTTCTGGGGTCACAAAATCCAAGAGCCAATATCTGCAGGCACAGGGAGTGTGCTGGCCTGATTTCTGCTCAACTCTGCCCTCGCCCCCACCCCCAACTCACCCCGCCCACCCACTTAGCCTGGGAGCTCTCTGAGGGCAGGGTAGGCCTGCCCCATCCTGGCCTAGCTGAGCGACACCTGGCTAGGAAGCTGAGCAACTCAAAAGGCCCCCAGCTGGACTCCTGGGAATCAGCAACCCAGACCTAATAGGCATTAGGTCTCTTACCTAATACCTCTTCTTCCTGACCTCCTGCCACGAGCACTCCCCAAGCAGAGCACAGGTTTGGGTCCCTGATACTCCCTGTGCCCCAAGGCAAGATGTTTCCTTTTACAAATCATTATTATTACTATCATTACTGTTATTTTAATTTAAATCTTTTGACGTTCAGGCAGATGTTTCTCTGCAGCCGTAAGGGCATGTCTGTGGGAGGATGGCACCTCGGGGACTGGCCTGAACTCTTGCCACGTGGGACAGCCCAACCAGTGGGCGGCCAGCTCCATCCTCCTCCAGGGGTCTGTCGCTGCTCACTTATCAGGCTGACATCCCACAGGGGGGCCACTGCCCTGCCTGCCCCTTCGGCTCCACGCCTGCCGACTGGAACCAGAGCTGGAGGGGTGGGCAGGCGGGGGCACGTGGGAGGGGGCTGAGCCCTCACCACAGGCCTCTTTGCAGTTCAAAGTGACACACTCAGGCAGCCGTCCCTTCAAAGGCCAGACAACGCCTGCCCTGAATTGCTGCAGCGGCAGCCCGGAGCCAGGAAAGCACTGCAGGGGTAAAGGTGGCCCTGTGAGGGCTGGCCACGCTCCCATCCATGGGATGGACTTCCACTATCCTGGGCAGGAGGGCAGACCCTGACCGGCCCCATCCTGTGGTGTAATCCTTGGAAAATCACCTTCCCTCTCTGAATCTCGCTGCTTTCACTATGTATTGGCAAAGTACTCAGAAGGCACTCAGGGGTGGTCAGGCATAAAGCTGACAACACTGATGACGAAGAAGATGATTCACAGCCTCTCTCTGAGAGGCACCGCCCCAAAGACAGGCCACCTGAGTGTGGTTCCCATCAGCTGCTCACTAGCTGTGTGACCTAGGGCAAGACACTTAGGTTCTCTGTGCTTTAGTTTCCTCTTCTGTAAAATGGGGCTCGGAAGGGATGATGCCATGCCTGTTTGGCACCAGACAGGTCACAGATAACAACCCTTCCCCCAGTGCTGAAATGTGCCCTGCCTCCTGCCAGGAGAGTTGGTCAGGCCAAGTCAGACCCACTGAGAAGGCTCAGTGCAGGTGCTCCCTCAAGCCTGGGTTCCTGGGAGCTGAGAAGTGGTTCCAAGGGCAGGTTGTGGCACCTGCAGATGCTAACTCCTTGCTGCATAGACCCCCACTGGCTGTGTGGCCCTAGGTGTGTGGCTTCACCCCTCTGAGCCCCAATTCTGTCACCTGGAAACCCAGGCAAACAAGAGTGGTTTTTTTTTTTTTTTTTTTTTTGAGACGGAGTCTCGCTCTGTCGCCCAGGTTGGAGTGCAGTGGCGCAATCTCGGCTCACTGCAAGCTCCGCCTCCTGGGTTCACGCCATTCTCCTGCCTCAGCCTCCCGAGTAGCTGGGACTACAGGCGCCTGCCACCGTGCCCGCTAATTTTTTTTTGTATTTTTAGTGGAGATGGGGTTTCACCGTGTTAACCAGGATGATCTTGATCTCCTGACCTCGTGATCCGCCCGCCTCGGTCTCCCAAAGTGCTGGGATTACAGGCGTGAGCCACTGCGCCTGGCCAACAATAGTGCTTTTAGGAAGTCTCATCAAGATCCAGGGTGCCATCTGAAGCTGGCAATGATCAGCTTGCCATTGGGGAAATCACTGCACCCAAGTCAAGCTTCGATGTTAGCAAAATGGGAAATAATATTAATAAAACCTGCCCCCAGAGCAGTAAGAAGATTCAATGAGCGAATCCCCATCAAAGCCTTACCACAAGCAGCATGAAATGAACACCGGCCATTCATTAGGAGCCATTTCTTCAACAAACAACATTGAGTTGCGGTACCAGGCCACCACCGGGGCACCAATCCCAGTCAGAGGCCAGACTCCACCCTCCCAAAAGGCTGCTGAAAGTTTTCTCATGACACAACGCCTGGGTTCCATTTACCAGCTGTGTGGCCTCGGGCAAGTTACTTAATTTCTCTGTGCCTTGGTTGTCTTACCTGAAAATGAGAATAATAATGGAAGCCATGTCATAGTGTCATTAAAGAATGCAAAGTGCTGAGAGCACTGCCTGATGGACTACAAGTGCTAAACAAGCATCAGCTGGGGTTATTATTGCTGCTGCTGTTGTGCACGCTCCAGGTCTTCCCCGCCCTTCAGAAAGCGTCGTGCAGCTGGGCTTCCTTCTGTGGCTCACAAACTTGGGAAGTGTTAGCTCCTGAGAGGTGCCCCAAGCACCCTGCAGAAAGGAGGCTTCTGTGGGCTTCCTCTCTGGTCTGTTTCCCTAGCAGCTGGAACGCTTGGAAAAAAAGCACCCAGCCTGCTGGGCTTGTCAAAGCAGGGCTGGCTTTACTAGAACCAGGTTTGGATGGTAATTTTGTGGTCATAACAACTATTTTCCTTACATACTGCTATAGAAAGGGGAACCCCTGCTTTTTTTTTTTTTTTTTTTTTCTTTAACCTAATTGAAGACACTATCAAGTGTAAATATGCTGGAGTTTTTAATAAAAACATGATGGAGAAAAATATTCAAAGCTCAATAATCAGAAGCAATTTGCGTCGCTAGCAGAGATGTGTCATTCCTCCCACACACCCCACCCCCTCCCCGTTTGGCTGTGCTCTGTGCGGGACTGGCTTTGGGGATGGCAACTTTAGACCTATGGCAAAAATAATGAACAGCAGTGAGGCTTAGAGATAGCCTGAAAAATATCCTGGAAAAGAAAAACATATGCCAAAGAGTGTGGTGTAAAAGTCATATTTCATGCCTGACTTTAGAGAATGTTAATAAGGATTAGAACCATACTCCAACAGAACAACTATCAGTCAAGGCGGGGTAATTAATTTCGCTTCAGATCTCTGTTTGGGAAAATGAAAGCAGTAACTGTTGTTTCACAGCATAGAGATTCCATCGCACTAGAACAACCCAAAGAACTTCCAAAGCCATATCCTGAACCCAGCTGAGACCTGGCTGTTGCTGGCGGCCTCTCCTGATCTGTCACCTTGTAGATTTGGGGACCTTTTCCGAATCATAACAATATCAAACTCTGTTTTTCCCCCAGGATTGGCTAATAAATATGATTAAGATAACACGACCCAAACCACATGTCCTCTGCTTGGCCTGCAACATGTGGAGGGCAGATGTGTCTTCCGTGCACAGATGACCCAGCCGGCTGCTCCCCCGAGGCAGGGACCCTGGGAGACGGAGTCCCGAGAGGTCCCAGCAGTCCACTGGCCCTCTGAGTACCCAGCCAGGCCTCTGGCCTTCCCATGACCCACCATAGAGAGGAAGGGCCAAGCCCAGGGTGTCTGGGAGTCAGAGACAAGAAAGATGGTGGGATGTGGCACTGTCCTCACCTGGTTTTTGTCCCCCAAGGTCGCAGTTTAGTAGACAGAATTCCCAAGTCACGTGACCCCGTGTTATCCAGAAAACTCTCAAAATAATTTCATTGTCCAGGTCCACTTGTCACCCCCTCTTAAAGAGCTGGGATTGAAGAACCTTCCCGTCCCTGAGACCTGGGCCCAGGGAAGACAGAGTAGGCCAGTGTTAAAGCCAGAGTCTGGGAGAGGGTTCTCAAAAGGACTGTGGAGTTGCCACACAGCCCCCAAGCCCGGTAGCATGCAGCTTGGGATTTCCGCCTCTGCTCTGCTAGGACAGGACAAGTCGTGGCTGCACTTGGACCCTGGTCTTCCCATTTCTACTGGGATCCTGAAGAGCCCTTCAGCTGGGATATCCTAAAGCAGCCCAAGGTCCCTGTGAGTGTGGCCCTGTTGTACTCAACTGAGGTCACTGGAGGTCACGCAGAAGGCCAGGCCCTGGAAATCAGGCCAGGGAGGCCTGGGCCTGCTGAGGTTGACAGCCCTGCTCCAGCTCTGGGGAAAGAAGGGGAGCAGGCTCAGAGGCCAGGGCTGGTCAGGGAAGAGCCCCTCCCACCCTGACCAAGCAGGGCTCCCAGCACCAAGGCAAGGCTCTGGGCCAAGGCATGAGTGAGCCTCCTTCTCTGCTTTCCCTTGGGGACAGGAGGGAGAAAATAGAAGAGTCCCTCAAAGTTAGCTCAAGCCAAGCAGAAGGGCTCCAGCTGCCAGGAAGAAGCAGGGCATTCATTCTATCACTGCATAGAATCAATGAAGTCAGAAGTAAGCAGGCTGAGGGCAGGGCAGGGCACCCCTCTGAGTAAAAAAGGGAAGAAGGGTCCCTAGGGGAGGGGCACTATATCGTGGATGAGCCTCAGCTGCCTGCAGGGCAGGGACAGGGTAACCTGGCCACTGGGAGGAGGGTGGAAGGTCCCTCTCCTACTGGTCCCTGCTCAGAGGCCACTCTGGAGACCAGGCACATCAGGCTCCTCCTGAGCCCAGTAAGATCAGGACGGCCTGGCTGAAGAACCCTCTGACACCAGTCTCCGAGGCCTCCTTTCCTCTGGGGCCGACTGGGTGTGGACTGTTGCGTCCAGACCCTAATCAACGCTCAGGCGGGGCCTCCCCCAAGACCAAGGCCTCTTCTCTGCGGAGGAGCCCGGACAGACGGGCGGACGCTGCGGTCCCGGTCGGGCTGATAGGAACCATCTGCGTTGTCTTAGGCCGCCCTTCGGCCCACTGTCCCTCTGAACTCGGCCGGTTCCCGCGGGCCGTTTGATGCTCGCAGGGTCACAGACCCCCGCACACAAATCACCGCCGCGGGGCTGGGGGTGGGGCGGAGGCGCTGAAACCTAATCCGCAGAGTTTGCTCCGCCGCCGCCTCCTCGCTCCTTCCCTCGCTCGCTCGACGCCCCCCACCCACCCCTTTCCAAACAAGGCTTATTTTTCTTGCCAAAAAAACAAAGTTGGTATCAAGTGTTTTGAGGGAGAAAGTCTATCCCCCACCCCTGACCTGGAAGGAAGGGCTGGTTGCCGAATGAGCCGGGATTGCAGAGGGGTCTCCAGGAAAGGACAGGCGGGAGGTGAGCTTGGGGCTTCTGGCTCCGTCGGTCCCCTTCCCTGTTCTCGCCTGCCCGTCCCATACTTAATGGCAGCGAATCCCATGGTCCCCGGCCCTGCCCTATCCCTCTAGTCGTCCTGCCCAGAAAGGGTTTCCTCCATCGGAGCTCCCGGTCCCTATGCTGTCAGAGATGGAAGCATCACTTCCTGCTCCTTCTCCCTCCCTATAAAACAGCCCTTGCCTGTCGCTTTTACGAGGTGACACCCTGCTTTCAGCCCGATCATCCCTGCGCCCGGAGTCTGGGCTGGGCGCGCAGGAGACTGCGTGCACTCTGGCATCCCCGACCGCTGCCAGGGCGCACCGGGACTCAAGGGCGGATCCTCTACGAGCTCTAATAGGAGGCCAAGGAGCGGGGACATCAGGGACAAATTCCTCCGAAGTCCCCTCTCCGGTTCCGCTGACTGGAGCCTTTGGGCTGAAACCCCAGGAGCTCCCCACCCCTGTGTCCATGAGGGGAGCAAAACGGAGCCCCCGGGGGCACGCAGGCTTCGTTTGCTGGGTGTTGGTTTTGCTTTTGGTTTTTTCAGCCGGTGCAGCGACCCGGAACAGCGCGGCCGCTTCTCCGACGCCCGCGGCTCCCCACTGCGCCCAGAGGCGAGCGCCGCGGCTAAAGCCCGAGCCTCGGCGCCCGCTGCGCCTGCCGGAGTTCTGCTTGTCCGAGCAGGCAGCGGGGCTCAGGCACGGCGGCGACGTCGAAGGGCTAGTCGGCAGACAGGGCTGGGTCTCCGCGGCCAGGGCGCCGCAGGAAAGCCCTGCAAACGGTGGGACGAAGGTGGTGGCGGCGGCGGCGGAGGTGGCGAGAAAGGCGCCACGGGCCTGGCGGAGAAGCGGGTTTCCGCGGGGGTCGAACAAAGGAATTCGCCCTTGGAAGAAAGGGGCCGAGCATGCAGCCAGGAATGGCCAACCCTGGAGACCTGCAGGAGTGCGAGCGCTGCGGCATTAGTCCCAGGGATCCAACGAAATCTGCCCCGCTGAGGGCCCCAGCCTGGCATCTCCATTCGGCCTCTCTTCTGGTCAATCCCGCTTTAATGGGGGTGGTGGGTGTGCACCCAGAGTGCCACCTTTCCTGGGAAGAGGGGACAGAGCAGGACCCGTGCTCTCGGTCAGAGAAGGCAAAAACATCCCACTAGCCCTTCCCCCATTCATCATCTAGTCGTGGGGTCATTGTCCCCATTTTCCAGACGCTGCCAATTAAGGCACCCGCAAAACCACCCCTTCCCCCGCCCCCGCGGCAACGCTCCGGCTCCTGAGGCCCAAGCGCGCTCGGAAACGGAAAGCGTCAGTGGGCTACAGGGCCGGAGCCCCTCTTCCCGCCGCCCTCGGAAGGGGTGGAGGGGACACGGTTGTAAGGTGCTCGGCTTCTTTTCTGTGCTTGACATGAATAAGGGGATTAGGACAGCAAGTTTCCGTCGTTCACTCCGTGGGACAAAGGGCCCCGCGGTTTGAGCGGCACAGCCTCTGATTAAACGACAGAGCCCTGTCACTCAGCACCATCCTAGGTACTTGTGTTCGTGACATAATCTTATTAGAAGATAAAACCGGCGAAATCCTTTTCATAATGAAAAGTTACATTTAATGGCCGGACTCGCCCCCCACCTCCCTCCCCGGAGCCTGCTCGCCTTTCCCCGTTGCTGTTGGATATGGCTCGCCTATAATTGGCATTTAAAGCACCAAGTCCGGGAGAAAAACGGGGTTTAGGGTTTTTGTAATCCCCCTAAACTGTCTTTGTTCGAAATCTCCACAGATACAAGTCTGTTAAGAGTAAATATTTGTGGATTGATACAACCACATTTCCCCCCTGCAAACCAAATCCAAGAAAAAAAAAAAAAAAAAAAAACCCGCCGCTCGCCGCCCTCGGGCTGGGGCGCAGGAGGGAGGGGGCTGGGGTCTGCCCTAGCGTCCACACTGGGAACTCAGCTTTCGGGCCGCCTGGTTGCCTCCAGGAGCTGAGGGACTTTGCACATTTCTCAGGCGGGAAAAGGGTCTTAGATTCTCCCCCGCAACCCCTAATTTTCTGTTCTCTCAATAAACAAACCTCCCTAACTTGCTGCTTTCGGCCAGCCAGAGGGGGTCGGCGGGAGGGCTTGGGGAGGGGCGAGGGTTGTGCTCAACAACAAGGGATGAAAATGCCAACTCTCCCCGCCAGCCTTACTCCCTCCAGCGGGAGCCTGCAGTGGCTCCAAGGAGAATCACCGGCTCCTTCTGGACCGCGGAAGGCCCCACCCGGTGGGGCACCCCGAGCCCAGCCCAGGAGAGCCCCCGAGCCACCAAGGGTCCCCGAAACGCTGAGGAGTCCGAAGGCTGCTGTAGGGTCCCGGACTCCAGGCTCCAGCCCAGCCCGTCTCAGGATCGGATTCCTACATAAATCAGCAGCCGGGTGAAAGGGCTGCGCTTTAGAAAGTGCAGCACCGTGTGCGCGTATTAGAGTGCGCGGTTCCCAAATCCGGGCTAAACCCTTGGTGACACCGAAATTCATCAACCGCCGCTGGCGCCCGCAGCTCGGCTGCGGAGCCCAGGAGCCTATGCTTGGTGTCATCCCACTCCCAGGAAAGGAGAACGTGGTGCACGAACCGCCGAGAGTTGGGCCTGGAGGGATGGGCGGGTGGAGGCCGCTGAAAGCCGCCCCATCCGCGTGTCCGGACATCGAAGGAAGCTCTCCCGCCCAGGGGAAGGCGATTATTCTAACCTTTTTCTTCCTCTGACCAGCGCTGGCCCTACAGGGGGCAATCCGCGCGGAGGAGGTCAGTGACACTCTGCCTCCCAGCCCTCGGGTAGCGACTCCCCCTCCTCACCCCTGCCAGGCTGGGCGTTCTGGGGGAGACTGGCAACAGTGTAGAGCCTGCACCTTCCGTAAGGTCGGCATAGGAGGACTTAGAGAACCCATCCGGCTTTGGGAGTTGGACCCGCCTGGGGGGAAATCTGCTACAGGGTAACTCTGGGCCGGGAAAAATCTGCTACAGAGTAACTCTGGGCCTGGGGGAAGTTGTTCAAGCTGCTCAGCCTCAGTTTCCTCCCCTAACCACAGAGCTGGGATGGTACAGTCAGTGAACTTCACAGGGGCTCAACAAACGCCAATGCCTTGCCCTTCTAGATACACTACTGCCTCCTGCCTCCCTGTTCAGTAAGGCTGTGCTCCTGCAAGTTCACATCTACACTGACCATGCTCAGGAGCCTCTTGGAAAAAATGGGACCTACGTGTCTCAGTAGTAATGAGGGCCCATCCACAGGCTGGCCGCCTTGGCTCCAAGGAGCAGCCCCTGGCATCCAGGCGGGCCCCATTCCCTTTTCAAGGTAAAATAAATAAATAAATAAATAAATAAATAAATAAATAAATACACAGGCCCCCAACCTCGGTGAGGAGCAGAAGGGTGGGCAAGACCCCTCTGGGAGGCCTGTTCAGGAGGCTGCACTTTCTGGGCCTCCCACACAGGACAGACAATGCATTCTTGCCAGACGGGGCTGCCTTGGACTCATTTCCCAGCAGGAAGGAAGAAAACATACATTGACTGCATGCCCAACACCGGCTGGCATCTGGGTTTGTTCCACTTTATTCTCAGAGCAACCCTGTACGATTGGAATTACCACCCCCTTTTCACAGAGAAGGGAACTGAGGCTGAGGAAGAGCTGTCAGTCCTTCCCTAAAGGCCCTTGGCCTTTGTCACTAGAAGATGGAGACATTCTGGATCCCCATTCTGTAACTGCCAACAAGCTTGCTCTTCCTTTGAGAAAATGTGCCCCACCGCAGGACTCCTCCATTTGGAGGAGGTCACCCCAGAGCACCTTGATCCTCTGGAACCCCAAAGGCCTGGGCAGCTCAGTCCTGGTCTGGTGCCCACACCCAACAGCCCAGTAACTATAGCAATCTAGGAGTCACATGACAAGAGTCAGAGAGTCCCCTCTGAAGGCAGAAGGCGGGAGAAGGGGGAACAGCAGTCACACCCAACTTGTCCCGTCCCAACCCAGTGCTGCTCCTCCCCTCCCGTCACTGCTGCTGAAGCTCCTGGGTAGGTGCTTGGGGGAGGGACCCCTGGCGGCCCTGTGTCCAAGCATGCTCAGCTCATCTTCAGCTACCCAGCAGCTCGGTGGCCTCCTCATTCCTGCCAGACCCAGTGGGCATCGCTGTTGCTCTGGGTGGCCGTTACAACCTTCCCCAGCTAGCCACCTCCCCACAGTTCCTGGGGAAGCCTCTCTCACAGCACTGGCCTGGCCAGGAAGCAAACATCTTTGTTTCTTCTGGAACTAGGCTCCAGGAACCGGGTTTTTCCTTCAGCAACACTTCCCCCCAGTTCACCAAGTGCCAAGGCCAGCCAGGTGCTCTGCCATTAGCCAGGACATTCGTCCAGGGTTGGTCTGAGTCAGGCTCCCAATTGAGACAAAGCCTCCCTATAAATGTACCCACACATCCCCAGATCCCTAGCCCCTCATCCTCCCTTTGGGGCCCTAAGGTCAGCAGGGCAGGTCCAGCGGCTGCCAGTCAAGATGCTGAGCAGAAATGGATACAGTATTATCCAGGGAATAACAAAGGAAGGGCCCACGCGGAAATTTATTTGTACTGATCAGGCGAAGCAAAGGTAAAGGGCAGAGAGGAAGTGCTGTCAGCCGGCCTGAAACCCAAGAAAGTTGCCATTCCGAGCACAGTGGCCCCTTATGCCCCACCACTCCCCACCGCAGCAGTAGTTAAAGCAAACACAGGCCCTTCACTGCCCCATCAGTTACACCTTCCCCCCAAAATTACACAAACTTTGAAACATTTTTCTGAGAGAAGATGGATGCTTCAGGAGACTTGAGGTCAAGGCTAGGCTGTTTAAAGTATATTATTAACAAATAAACATTTACTGCAAAAAAAAAAAAAAAAAAAAAAAGAGAGGGAGGGCGAGAGAGAAAAACCCTATAGGCCACCGGGGAACCAAATCATGTTGCTTTTGGCATCAAATGACAGGAGACATTTATGACATGAATGGAGAACACCAGCCGGTTGATGAAATGGCAAACGTCTGCCACTTTGCTTCCTCTACCTTCGTGAATCAACTTTTTCAAATATGGTTTTCAGCCTTAGCCCTCTCTCACTACCACCGTCTCTCCACTTCTGACTGTAGTGGCAATAAATATATATAATTTCGGTTTTGCTCTTTGCTGCCATCAGCACAGAATCTGGTTGGAGAGGGCCAGAGGAACTTCCGGCTGGGTCAGCCAGAGAGCCAAGGGCCCTGGGTCCTCGGGCAACCCCCAAATGACTGACAGCTCACATGCGGCTCCTTGTATGAGTGGACTATCCCTCCCTTCCTCCCTCCCCTGGCTGAGGCTTGATTGTGGTGTCCAACAAATTGGAAGTTATAACTCATGTCAGTGAGAGTATCCTCCATCCTTCAGCCTAACTGATGCCAAAGTAGGACTGGTTTTTTCCCCCTTCCTTTTCTTTATTTTTTAGAAACTTCAGAGCCGCAGGACAAAGGCAGCTCCTTGGAGAAGCATCGCCAGCCACCCATGGGTGGAAACCTCACAAGGCCACAGAGCCTGAGCTGAGGGGACTTCTGAGCTCCTGGAATGGTGTTTCTCCAACCTTTTAAACCTCATCTTCCTTCTGAGAAATACACAAATCCCCGGATCTCTCCCCCACCTACCCCCTTCTCCATTGGCTCAGCTTTATTTTCTGTGGCTTCAATCACAAAACAGTAAGTACAAACAGTTCTTCAAATATGAATTATTAAGCTTTTCCAAGCTATATGCAGGCCCTGGAGATGCCAATTGTTTCCTGGTGGAAATACTGTTGCTCTGGACCACGCTGTCTGTCCCCAAAGGAGAAAGCCCAGCACACCCGGCCACCCTGTTGTGGCCCTTTCTGATAATGCAGTTGGCATCTGTGCACACCCACGCAATCAGGTTTTCCACCTCTCTTGAGGTGCAAGAGAGGATAACGGATCCCCCAGAGAATGGAATATTTATTGGAGTTCCACCAGGTGCCTGTGTAATCCTCATAACCACCCCGCAAAGTCACATCATCACCCCCAGTTTGTTGATGAAGCCCTGGCTCAGAGATGGGCAACCACTTAGCGAAGATCACACAGCTGCTAAGACTTGGGGCTGGGAGGTGAACTCAGGTCTGACTCGGAGTCTAAAGCTCTTTTCATGGCTGAGGAAGACAAGACTTCCACAGTGTCCTGTGAAGGCAATGGCTTCCCCAGGGTGCTCCTCATCCTCCTGAATGGAGAGGCTCAGGGTAAACCTTGCGTACCATGGAACCCGGGTATAGAACCTGTTGGCAGTGTGGTGTGTGTCCTTGGAGACAAGGTATTCCCTGCCATGCTCATGGTGAGAACAGTAACAGCAATAACTTCCAGAGTATTAACAACAAGCCAGGCAAGATGCCAAGTCCTTTGGGGCACCTTATCTCAAGACCTTATAAGAATACTTATTCTGCCCCCAGCAGAATAAGTCCCCATTTCACAGAGGACGATCAGGTAGGTGCCAGGGCCATGTGATCTCTAAGCCTGGCTCCAATGGACAGGGCAGGAGAGAGCTGACAGTCACCAATCAATCACATACCCCAGAGGAGATCCTCCCAGCCTACTTACCCCACTCAAGAAAAATAGGGCAAACAAATGAGGCCACACCAGCCCAGCGCCCGGGAAGTTGAGGGTGAGCCAGGAGTCACTGTGAATAATGCCTCCGTTCAGCAGCAGGGGACTGCAGCCCCAGGAAGGCCTGTGCTTACCCCATTGCACACAGCCAAGGTGCTGGGGTTAAATGGAGAGGTACCCTCCAAAGGGCCAGAGAGTCCCCAGACTTGGGCTGCCAGGGTGGGCCCTTTGGGCCTCAGCCCCCAGAGACAGCACCATAGAAGCCTTTTTGTAAGGCAAAGTCCTGGCTCCTCCTCCCAAGCAGACAGTTTCCTGGACAGGCGCTCTGCAGCCCTGAGTGAGTTTGATGGTTGGGGTAGGAGGACTCGCTGGTTGGGGTACACACTGAGGAAGGGGTGCTGCTTGAAGTGGCACCCTGCAGGGGAGCCTATGGGAGGCCTTCCAGGCTGGGAGAAGTAGCCAGAGAAGGCCAGAGGCTGACTGCTCTCCCCCTGGGCCACACCCGAACACGGGAGTTGGATGGGGAGTGTGGGGGGAGAGGTGAGCCTCCCAGGAAGGTCTTTCCCGGGCTAAACACTTCCAAGGAAAGGAATGTGCAGGGCAGAGCGGTTGGGCCACTGGAGCCACAGCCAGCTGGGGGAAATTTTTTTAAAACTCACCCCAGGACTCAAGAGGGCTTTTTGTGAAACTCAATCAAAGTCTGGATGCTCCCCTTCTGACAAGGTGGGCACATCCTACCTGGGCAGGCGAGCCCAAAGGGCCCCCGGCGGGCCCGGCGGAGCCCTGGAAGTCTGTGCTGCCGAGAGGCTCGGCCGCCCGGGCAGGCCCTGCGGGCGGAAGCGCGCCGCGGCCCCGCCGCCGAGGTAGGAGCGCGGCCCGGGCCGGAGCCCCGCGTCTAGCCGTGCACAAAGGCGCCCGCTTGCACCCCAGCGGGTCTCGGGTCGCCAAACCTGGGAGCTGTCTTACAAGCGATTAGACTCCATTTTGTGACAGATTTTTGGACTCTCCCACCGACCCTCCCCCCTTCCGGAGCCTCCTCCAGGAATTCTCCACCTCTTCAGGGTAAAAACCCTTTCCAGACGAGCGATAGACGGCAAGAAAAGAGAGTTACATAATTCTATTTGGCCAAGCCGCCAAGAAAAAAAAACATGGGAGGGGAGAACGTGCCTTATTTTTCATTTGTTCTCCAGTGGAGGATGGTGAGAGGTGTTCCTGATTTGGGGGAGGCTGCATGTCCTCTCCGTTTCCTAACCGGTTTTCTGTCCGAAAAGACTGCTTTGTTGTTGTTGTTGTTGAAGGATCCCCCAAAAATCACTCATGGGGAAAAAGGAGACTTTTGGAGTTAAGAGTGAAAATGCCCAAACTCCACGGCCGGCGCTCTGTTCTGCCCGCCAAGGATGTACAAGAGGATTTTTATCAAATTCGGCTCAATGTGCCCCAGTGTCAATTAATCACCCCCGTGGTGCGTAAAAGAACTTGGCACTTCTGGGAGTCTGGGATCTTTGAGAACAAATCGAAAGGAGGAAGAGACACTTACTAAAAATGGCAACCTCTTTTTAAGGATGGAGCCCTGCAACTCAACCAGGGGTGAGGACACATTTTTCAGAAGTTGTGTTTGGTTGGGGGGTTGTTAATTTCCCAATACCGCTGACGCACAGACTCGACAAAATCAAGAAGGCACGTTTCTGTGCCCGCTTGTCTGGATTCTTGTCTGAAAAGCATTTACGCACAAATGAAATAAATATGCATCTGCAATTCTCAAAGAAAAAAAGAAATGTAAATAAAAAATTTTTTATTGTGCAAAGAACATCCCTTTCCAGTGAGCTGCTGCCTGCCTGGAGCGGTGCTCCATCTCCCTGTGAAACGACTCACTGGGTGTTTGTCCCCAAGATTGTCTTGATAACAACCACCCCACAACCCCACCCCCAGCACATCCTGCCCCCCGCCTAACACAGATACCTAATTGGCATTATTGGAAAAAACGGAATGAAGAAGGAGGAGTGAACTGTCCCCAGCTAGAATAATGCACTCCCCACCCCAGGCTTCGGCCCCACAGGATCCAGACTGAGTGAGGTCTGCCGACCTGAGATTCGCCCTGTGCCAAAAATCATTCCCAACACACCGGACTGCACTGAAGAAGCCGGCTCTTAGGTGACTTTCTTTTTCTTTTTAAAACAAATATACTTTGGACAAGGCAGTCACAAATGTTTAACGTTTAATTATTTTGTAAGATGAGGGGGTGAGCCGCTCATCTCTAAGGTAACATCCAGCTGAAATTTCATGACTTTACCATTCTGTGCCTGAAGAACCAGGGGGTATCCTTTCTTTTTTAAAAATAGAAGCTCCATAAATAATTATGGCGAGTGGGGGGAGGGCAGACTACGTACAAGCGATTGGAAAGTCTTTTCAACATATTAAGTTTTTTTTTTTTTTTTTTCTTTTTAAGCCGTGCAAATGATTCGGAGGCCTGTTTCTAGTTTCCTGGGCCCCCTTCCCCCCATGTTGTCGTCAAGGCTGGTGGCTGAGCTGGGTGTAAGTGGCACTGCCAGAGCTCGGGGTCAGACAAGCAGAGTGTGGCCGGGGTGCAGGGCATGGTGGGGAGGGGGTTGGAGGCTGGTGCACCCAGCAGAGGGGCTCCTCTAGCCGGCCCAGAGCCCACAGCCACATCTACCCCAAACTATTTTCCCCATTTAATTTGTGCTGCTCTATGCTTGGGCTGTGGCTGAACTGACTGGCGGCCTCTCCCTCTCCGGAACTAGAATCATATTAGTCCAGAGCACAGCACAAAGCCGACTGAGGGCAGTGTGCCTAAATCTGGGGTGCTTCCTACTGAGAGGAAGGACTCAGCTGCACTCTGGGACCAGCAAAACAGCTGACCCTCTGAATGGACTCCAATCTCTACCCAAAGATCCCTCAGCTGGAAGAAAGAGCTAGGTGCAAAAAGCGGCTCAGGCTCAGCCCCCAGACCACCAGGCACAGCCAGAACCTTTTGGGGTAGAATCCGACGCACTCTCTAGGGCTCTGGCCTGCACTATTTCCAGGCCTCAGTTAAACAGTTGGGCTGAGCTGCTTTCCACTAGGCCCTGGATTTGGGGACAATCCCTGGGCAGAGCACGTAGGTTGCACTCACCACGAGGCGCCGGCAGCCCAGCTTTTCTTTCCCTGGAGGCTTGGACATACACAGCCCTCTCTGAGCACCAAACCACCTAAGCAGCCTACCGGCTCTGCAGCCTCATCCAGGACGGTTTTCTGGCATCACTAAAAACTTTTGCAGGCACCCACTGTGTCTGCAACAGGGCTTTGGGGGATCCCTACACCCCTCTTTCAGTTGTGGCTTCTCACTGCCTCCCTCCCAATTGCAGTGCCAGGCAGAAAACCTAGCAGGTCAAAAGAAAAAGCCCGCATGTACTGTTTGTTATCTGTCCCCAACCCCGGCCATACAAATCCAGTCTCAGCTAAGAACTAGTTAGCAAGAAGGGCTCAACCCACATCTCTGGCCTCAGCCCTGAGGTTTGGGTTGTACCAGGGCAGAGCGGGCCAACCCCCTCCTAATACACACTACCAGAAAGGAGGCCTTCTAGGGAAGGCTGACTTGATCAGCTCCTCACTCCCATTGGGAGCCCCAGATTGTAACTTGCCACCTTTTGAGCTCCTCTTCCTAGAATGCTTCTCCAATCAACGAAAATTGCCAAGTGCAAAATTCCCGCATGGAACGGTTTGGGGAATATGGACATTCTTTTCTCTCCATCAGGGACTAAAAGTGCAGCAGGGAGCCTGACAGAAAGGGGGCCTCCCTTGCGGCTCAGGCCGTTCAGTGCCCAGCGCTCCACCTCCTGGCTCCTGGTTCCTGGCTCCAGGCTCCAGGAATCCCAAACCCCCACACACCAGGCCCTTGAAGCAGTCCGCCAGGCCTGGCTCCCTAAAGCATTGTTTTCCTCTGGAAATAAATTTTGGGTTCCCAATTCAGGCCTCCGTAGGGCCAGACCCTACATCCCAGGACCCAGGCACCAAATCCCTCAGCCGGCCCAGCGCAGGATTCCGGAACAACCGATGGCAACTGGGGGCCGTCCGGAGGCTCCCAGGACCCCATCAGTGCCGGTTGGGCTGGGTTGGTCCGCCCCAGCCCCAAGACGCGCAGCTCTCGGAACCCTTGGAACTGCCCGGCCCAGTCGCGCACAGAGCCGGCGGCAGAGCGTGCGAGGGCCGGGCCCGGCAGGGGGCTGACCGGGCTCGAGTGCCGGGCTGTGGCGGGGAAGGAGGACGAGAAGCGCTTACTGTTGGTAGTCTTGTTTGCAGTACAGTTTCCGATCCCGGAAGTAGCAGCTGGTGGTGAGGGCTTGCTGACACGCCGCGCACTGCAAACACTCCTCGTGCCAGGACGACTCGTTGACTCGCATCAGGAAGCGGTCGGAGATGGGCCGCTGGCAGCCCTCGCAGACGGCGGGATGCGGGCAGTCGGAGCCTGCAGCGCACAGGGCGAAAGCCCGGCCGTCAGCGCCGCCCGGCCCAGCCCCGGCGTCCCGGTCGCACGGGGCCCACAGCCCCCGGCCCCGAGGGCTCGGGCCGCCCGGGATCACCTCCTGCCGCCTGCGCTCCCCGGACCGCCGCGCCAGGGGCCGGGAGGCCCCGGCTAGTCCGCCCCGGTCCGCGGGCTCCGGCGTGGAGGCCGCGGGCCTCGAGCCTTGGCTCGGCGCTGCGCTCTCCCCTTCTCCGGAGAATCCGCGCTCCGTGTTAAGACAAATGAGAAGGAGCACGGCACGGCGCAGGGTGGCCGGCTGGGACCAAGACAGGCGAGGTGAGGCTGGGTACGCTCGCTGGCTGACACGCCCCACGGTGGCATTCGTGGTCTTCTGTCCCCGATCTCCCCCAAATCTGTGGTTCGAGTAACCGGGGAGACGTTTTTCTCTTAGAATCTCCCCCACCCCAGGTGACCTGGCGCCTCTCCCAAGTTCGCCAAGGTGATTGCTAGGTCCTCCATCACCCCTGCCACCCACCACCTACCACACCGGAGTGGCAGCTCTAGAACCTAGGCCTGTAAAGGATGGTGGGTGGCGACTGCAGCTGTCCTGTCCCCTAAGGACCCCTGCCGGGGGCGTGCTTGCGGCCCTCTGGTGATCACTCCAGGAGTCCTGTCTTTCTGCCCCCTCCCCATGTCCTGTAAACCCATTTCCTTTATCCGTTGGCCCAGACGCCCGTGTCCACAGCCGGACGACGCCCCTGTCCCACGCCCGAGACCATTCGGGCGTTCCGACCCCGCACTCACCCAGCAGCACCCCCAGAGTGGCGGGCCCGGGGCGCAAGGCGTGCTCCTCCATCTTGATGCCGTCCAACATCTTGGCGCAGTCCGTCTGCCCGCGAGGGAAGCACCTCTCCAGCGACTCGGGACCTGTTGCTATATCCATGGGACGCGGGGCGCGCTGCGGACCCCGCCGGCCGGGCTGCTCGCCCGCCGGCCCGTCCACCCCCTCTCCGCCGCCGCGGCCCTGGAGCCGGGGAGGCGCGGCCCCCGCAGGACAGGGGTTGCGCCGGCCCCCGGCGATCGTGGAGCGGCGACGCGCTGGCCCCGGGCCCCGGCGTCGTGCGGGCGGGCCGGGGCGGCTGCAGCCCGCGCCGCGCTCTCCGGGACACTTGCAGCCACGCGCGCCGGCTTCTCTGTCACCTGCTTGTCAGTCCCGGAGCCCGGCGGCGGCGGCGGCTGCAAACCCAGCCGCGGGGAGGAGGCGGCGGCGGCGGCGGCGGTGGCGGTGGCGGTGGCGGCGGCGGCGGGCGGG
>NC_045447.1:11916570-11918772 GCF_002776525.5 Piliocolobus tephrosceles
CTGGAAAGTGGGGGATAATATTACTACTTTCTATTATTTATTTATTTATCTATTTATTTAGGTTTTTGAGACAGAGTCTCACTCTGTTATCTAGGCTGGAGTGCGGTGGCATGATCTTGGCTCACTGCAACTTCCACCTCCCAGATTCAAGCCATTCTCCTGCCTCAGCCTCTTCATTAGCTGAGATTACAGGTGCCTGCCATCACACCTGGCTAATTTTTGTATTTTTAGTAGAGACGGGGTTTCACCATATTGGCCAGGCTGGTCTTGAACTCCTGACCTCAGGTGATCCATCTAGCTCAGCCTCCCAAAGTGCTGGGATTACAGACGTGAGCCACCATGCCCGGCCTACTTTCTATTATTTGGAGGTTTAACAAAGTCTGTGTACTTTTGAATCTGGAAGAATTAGCAGTGGTCTGTTAGAGTGGGAAGAGGGCTCACGGATGTGCAGAGGTCCTGGAGCAGGAAAGCACTTGATCCGCTGGAGGCCCATGTGGCTGGGTCAGAGCAGGCTCTGGTGTGGCTGCAGGTGTGGACAGTGGCCTGACCACAGAGCACTGTAGGCCACAATGAGGGGTGTGAACCTAAACCTCAGGGGAACCTGAGTAGGAGCCATGGAAGAGTTGAAACAAGGCAGTGTCCCGGTCAAGTTTGGTTTTTAGGAAGATCTCTCAGGCCGAGGTGAGCGGTGAGAGGCTGAGAGGTGAGCGGTGAGAGGTCCTGGAGGCCAAGGGATGAGGCCTTTGGGTTTCAATATCCCTTTTGTATGGAATGAGGTTGGGCGGTCCACAGACCAGACCTTCTCCTCCAATTTCCCATAGAGGCTGTGTTTCCAGATTCAGGGTTTCATGTTACACAGAGTTATTCTTTCTGGAATGTGTCCCCCAAGCAACCCCGCTGGACCCTCTGTGGAAGGAGGGGCTCTTCTGAGTGCAAGATTCGCATGTATGCAAAAAAGCGAACATGCCAGCCCTGCGCCTTGCTAGTGTCTGTTCCTGAAACAGACCAGCAACCAGTGGACAAAGCAGTGCCCAGGAGTTGGGCCAGGCTGCAAACATCAACAACAACAGTAACAGTAATAATAATAACCTTTATTGATAAAGCCTCTGACCTAGAATGATCTCATGGAATCCTAGAGTAAGCCTGGGACATAGCTGTCATTACCATTGTATGGATAAAGAGACTTATGGGAAGGAGTGCCTTGTCCAAGGTTGCTGAGTGGCAGAACAAGGCGGGTGGCTGCAGCCCTGACACTGTCACCTGTGGGCTGGGCAGCCTCAGAGGGGTGGTGAGTCAGGCATATTGTTGAGCTCTGTGGGATCTAGACAGCCCTGCAACTGTCCCCAGTGTGCAGAAAAGCCAGAAAATTCCATCTTGGCGTCCTGACCTCCACCTCCGCTCCAGCTCACACAATCTGCCCAGTTGAGTTATTCTCCCTGGAAGAGCTCAGCAATTTGGGCTTTTCCAAACCCAGCAAGAGCCTCCAAGTCTAGAATCCTCCCTGTGGCCTCTCCCTGGCCTTGTCTCTTCCTCCCTCCCCTTGGCTCTCCACGCAACACTGAGTGCCGAGCGCATCGGCCTGATTCTGTTTCTCAAGCTGCTCATACTCTGTCCTGCCTCCAGCCTTTGAACGGGTCGTTCCCTTCACCTGGAAAGCCGTCTTCACTCCCTCTCCCTAGCTTACTCCTATTCATCCTTTCTGTCTCAGTGTAAAGGTCACCTCCTCCTGGAAGCCTTCCTTTACCTCCCAGGCTAGCTTAGAGCTACCTCTTGCATTTTCTCAGCAACCTGTGATTGTGATTCTCCATGGTGAGATGGGGTTGCATGTCGTATTCTTTCTTTCTTTCTTTCTTTCTTTTTTTTTTTTTTTTTTTTGAGACGGAGTTTCGTTGTCGCCCAGGCTGGAGTGCAGTGGCCGGATCTCAGCTCACTGCAAGCTCTGCCTCCCGGGTTTATGCCATTCTCCTGCCTCAGCCTCCGGAGTAGCTGGGACTACAGGCGCCCGCCACCTCGCCCGGCTAGTTTTTTGTATTTTTTAGTAGAGACGGGGTTTCACCGTGTTAGCCAGGATAGTCTCGATCTCTCGACCTCATGATCCACCCGTCTCGGCCTCCCAAAGTGCTGGGATTACAGGCTTGAGCCACCGCGCCCGGCCTCTTTCTTTCTTTCTTTCTTTCTTTCTTTCTTTCTTTCTTTCTTTCT
>NC_045447.1:11918782-11977710 GCF_002776525.5 Piliocolobus tephrosceles
TCTTTCTTTCTTTCTTTCTTTCTTTCTTTCTTTCTTTCTTTCTTTCTTTCTTTCTTTCTTTTTTTGAGACGGAGTCTCGCTCTGTTTCTCAGGCTGGAGTGCAGTGGCACAATCTTGGCTCACTGCAAGCTCCGCCTCCTGGGTTCATGCCATTCTTCTGCCTCAGCCTCTAGAGTAGCTGGGACTACAGGCACCCGCCACCATGCCTGGCTAATTTTTTGTATTTTTTAGTAGAGACAGGGTTTCACCATGTTAGCCAGGATGGTCTCGATCTCCTGACCTCGTGATCCGCCCACCTCAGCCTCCCAAAAAGTGCTGGGATTACAGGCGTGGGGCACCGCGCCCGGGCTGCATGTCTTTTTCATTCCTCATTCTATGCCCTCACAGTCTCAGAGAAAAACCCAGGAATGATGAGAAAGGAGTGATGGGGAGGTTACCCTTCAGTGTCAAAGCAGTGGAAGGGGATCTATGAGACAGAGAAGGGACATGTACTCTTGAATATTACATAGTCCACGTTGTGCTGATTCTGTAGTTGGTGATAAACCTTTCCCATGTAGATCAGCCAAAGACTCAAGGCAAAAAACAACAGGCCAGCTTCCCACTGGGACCCATTGTGGGGGCAATTGTGAGGTGACAGTCCCGAGAGGACTCTGCAAAACGAAACCTGCACTTTCAGGATATGGGGGTACAAGAGCTTTTTAAAAAACATGTTTTCTACCATTTGTTTGAGCAGCTCTTCCCATGTATTTATTTATTTAGAGACAGCCTCCATCTGTTGCCCAGGCTGGAGTGCAGGGGCGCCATCTCAGCTCACTGCAACCTCCGCCTCCTGGGCCCAAGTGATTTTTGTACCTGGGCCTCCCGAGTAGCTGGGATTGCAGGCATGCGCCACCACGTAGTAGAGATGGGGTTTTGTCATTGTGGCCAGGCTGGTCTTGAACTACTGACCTCAAGTAATCTGTCCGCCTCGGCCTCCCAAAGTCTGGGATTACAGGCTTGAGTCATTGCACCCCGCCATCTCTTAACTTTTAAATAAAAGATTATTAACAGGTGCAACAGAGCCTGGCATGATGACTTGTGCCTGTAGTCCCAGCTACTCAGGAGGCTGAGGTGGGATGATCTTTTGAATGCAGTTCAAGGCCAGCCTGGACAACATGGAGAGACCCTGTCTCTGGAAAAAAAAAAAAAGTATGTGTGTGGGTGGGGCAACAAAATACAAGCTTTTTAAACAGTAAATACTCTCTGCGTTTAGGAAGTGCCCTGTTGGAGAGGAGAGAAGGCTTTGTGAGAATCTTGGAGCCCTGAGCTCTGGATACTCGTCTATGTGGAGCCCAGAACAGTTCAGGACTTTCTGAGAGAGCCAAGGGTGTCTGGGGGAGAGCCTGGTGATGATGGGTGATGATTCCATACATGCCCGAAACATGCCAAGAGCAATGGGAGGTACTTTTGTATTTTCCTAATTAAAAGATACCCGCCCCAGGACTGGGCACAGTGGCTCATGTCTGTAATCCAGCACTTTGAAAGACCGAGCTAGGAGGATCGCTTGAGGCCAGGAGTTTGAGACCAGCCTGGGAAACACGGAAAGACCTCATCTCTACAAAAATTTAAAAGTTAGCCAGGCATGGGGGCATGTATCTATAGTCCTAGCTATTCAAGAGGCTGAAGTGTGAGGATCGCTTGAGGCCAGGAGTTTGAGATTACCACTGCACTCCAGGCTGGGCAACAGAGCAAGACCTCGTCTCTGAAAACAAAACAAAACCAAAAAACCCAAGTATTTTTTGGCCAATTTAAGTATGTAAAAAACCCCCACAAACTCAAGACAATGAAACTGTCACATACCTACTTAAAAACTACATTTACGAGTTTGGTACTACCTGCAAAATTACAATTTTTATTGTAATTTTGGATGTTTATAGCAATAACCTGAAAAATAGGTTTAAAATAAGATCATATAAATAAACATTGGTTTTTCTTTTCTTTTCTTTTTTTTTTTGAGACAGTCTCACTCTGTCGCCCAGGCAGGAGTGCAGCGGCATGATCTTGGCTCACTGCAACCTCTGCCTCCCGGGTTCAAGCAGTTCTCCTGCCTCAGCCTCCAGAGTAGCAGGGATTATAGGCACCTGCCACCATGCCTGGCTAATATTTTGTATTTTTAGTAGAGACAGGGTTTCACCATGTTGTCCAGGCTGATCTCGAACTCCTGGTCTCAAGCGATCCGCCTGCCTCAATCTCCCAAAATGTTGGAATTACAGGCGTGAACCACCATGCCCAGCCTTGAATATTGCCTTTTCCTGTAGTTTCTGAAACAATTTAATTTCAAACCCTTCACCTGCATTTTTTTTGTTAATTTTGGTGAAGTATACATAACATGAAATTTACCATCATCACCATTTGTATGCGTACTGTTCAATGACAGTAAGTGCATTCCCATTGTTATACAACCATCACCACCATTTATCTCCAGTACTCTTTTCATTTTGTAAAACAAACTGTATGCATTAAAGAATAACTCCCCAGTGCCCTCCCCTGACCCTAGTCCCTGGCAGCTACCATTCTGCTTTTTCTGTCTCTGCATTTGACTACTCTTAGGTACCTCATGGAGGTAGAATTGTACATATTTGTGCGTGTGTGACTGGCTTATTTCACCTAACATAATGTCTTCAAGGGTCATCCATATTGTAGCATGTATCAGAATTTCCCTCCTTTTTAAGGCTGAATAAATAGTTTATTATGTGTATATATCTCAGATTTTGTTTATTCATCTGCCAGTGGACCCTTGAGTTGCTTCTGTTGCTTCATTATTGTGAATAATGCTGCAGTGAACATGGGTGTGCAAATATCTCTTTGAGTCCTTGCCTTCAGTTATCTTGTGTATATACCCAGCAGTGGTTTGCTAGACCTATAATAATTCTATTTTTAAGATTTTTAAGTAACTGCTGTACTATTTTCCATAGTGGTTGCACCATTTTATATTTCTTTCAATAGGAATAGTGCACAGGGTTCCAATTTCTCCACATTCTGTTTTTGTTTTTGTTTTGTTTATAGTAGCCATCCTAGTAGGTGTGAGGTGGTATCGCATTGTGGTTTTGATTTGCATTTCCCTAATGATTAGTGAAGTTGAACATCTTTTTTATGTTCTTATTGGCTATTTGTATATCTTCTTTGGAAGGATATCTATCCAAGCCCTTTCCCTATTCTTTATTCTTTATTTATTTTGAGATGGAGCCCTGCTCTGTTGCCCAGACTGGAGGGCAGTGGCACGATCTCAGCTCACTGCAACCTCTGCCTCCCAGGTTCAGGCGAATTCTCCTGTCTCAGCCTGTGGAGTAGCTGGGATTATAACTGTGCACCACCACGTCCAGCTAATTTTTGTGTTTTTAGTAGAGATGGGGTTTCACCACGTTGGCCAGGCTGGTCTCGAACTCCTGACCTCAGGTGATCTGCCCACCTCAGCCTCCCAAAGCGCTGCGATTACAGGCATGAACCACCATGCCCGGCCCCCTTTCTCCATTCTTTAATTGGGTTGTTTGTTTTTTTTTTTTGTGGTTGAGTTGTAGGAGTTCTTTATATATTCTGGATATTAACTCCTTATCAGGTATAAGGTTTGCCAATATTTTCTCCCATTTCACGGGTTACCATTTCACTTTGTTGATTGTCTCTTTTGATGCACAGAAATTTTACATTTTGACAAAGTTCAATTTATTTTTTCATTTGTTGCTTGTGCTCTACCTGCTGTGTGTGTGTGTGTGTGTGTGTGAGAGAGAGAGAGAGAGAGAGAGAGAAAGAGAGACAGGGTCTTACTCTGTCTCCCAGGCTTGAGTACAGTGGTATGATCTTGGCTCACTGCAGCCTTGAACTCCTGGGCTCAAGCAATCATCCCATCTCAGTCTCCAGAGTAGCTGGGACTACAGGTGAGTGCCACCACACTGGCTAATTTTTGTATTTTTAGTCGAGACAGAGTTTTGTCATGTTGCCCAGGCTGGTCTTGAACTTCTGGGCTCAAGCAATCTGCTGGCTTCATCCTCCCAAAGCGCTGGGATTACAGGTGTGAGTCACCTTGCCTGGGCTCTACCTGCATTTTTGAATCTGTGTCCTTTGTCATTACCAGGCCACTTTTTGAGATGTTGATCATTTTCTAGCGCACTTATCTCCAGTTTTCTAAGTTGTTTGTTACAACTTCTTACAGGGTGCTAAAATTATCCCAAGCCAAAAATAACTGTTTGCTGAACATGAGGCTACTAGGTTAGTTTTATTCTTCTGGTAAGTATAAATTCATAATCTGCACACCTTTTTTATTGTGTTATACAATGGGCAGTAAAAGGCTTGTTTGCAATAATGTCCATCCCCTGTGTGCATGAGACCACACTCCCTGGAGAAATTCTAAAGCTACAACAAAATTACTTTATCTTTCTTTTAGCCCATTTGTCAGGTTACTGCCATTAACATCCAAATTGAGCATCTAGTGAGGCCATTTCAGGCTAATGCATCTTTCCCAAATAGCATTCTATTGGTCAAAATGAAGTAATTGGGAATGTGTCCCATAATATAGCATACTCTCTAAGCAGTCAAATCTAAGGAATAATTTTTGGGGAAAAGCCCTACTTTATATTCTGTCTAGGCTCTAATAACCGTAACAATAACAGCAATAGAAATAACCACCATATGTTGGGTGTCACTCCAGCCTGGCACTGAGCTCAGCGCTTCACACATACTCTCACACTGAATCCACAAAACAGCCTGATGAGGAAGATTCTCATTGATATGGTTTGGCTCTCTGTCCTCTCCCAAATCTCATCTCCAGTTGTAATCCCCATGGGTCGAGTGAGGGGCCCATAATCCCTATATGTCGAGGGAGGGAGGTGATTGGATCATGGGGGAAGTTTCCCCTATGCTGTTCTTCTGACAGTGAGTGAGTTCTCAGGAGATCTGATGGTTTTATAGTGTTTGGAAGTTCGTCCCTCCCTCTTCTCTCTCCTGCCGCCTTGTGGTGAAGGTGCCTGCCTCCCCTTCGCCTTCCACCATGATTGTGTTTCCTGAGGCCTCCTCAGTCATAAGAAACTGTGAGTCAGTTAAACTTCTTTTGTTTATAAATTATCAAGTCTCAGGTATTTCTTTATAGCAGTGTGAAAACAGACTAACACACTCATATTGTTCCCAACCTACAAATGGGGAAATTGAGGCTCAGGCAGGTAAAAGGCACATGCCCACCAGCCACACAAGTACTGATGGGTAGATCTGGAATTTGAACCCATGTTTCTTGGAGACCAGGCTCTTGTTTGTTCGTTTGTTTGTTTATTTTTGAGACAGAGTCTTGCTCTGTCACCTAGGCTGGAGTACAGTAGTGTGATCTTGGCTCACTACAACCTCTGCCTCCCAGGTTCAAGCAATTCTCCTGCCTCAGCCTCCCGTGTAGCTGGGATTACAGGTGCCCATCACCATGCCTGGATAATTTTGTATTTTTAGTAGAGACAGGGTTTTACCATGTTGACCAGGCTGATCTTGAACTCCTGACCTCAGGTGATCCGCCCACCTCAGCCTCCCAAAGTGCTAGGATTACAGGCATGAGCCACTGTGCCCAGCCTATTTATTTATTTATGTTTATAGACATGGAGTTTTGCTATGTTGCCCAGGCTGGCCTTGAATTCCTGGGCTCAAGTGATCCTCTCGCCTAAGCCTCCCAAGTAGCAATCTCTTAATCATCACATGACTCTGCCTTTATCTATATGATTTATGCCTGCTGTGAGTGCCCTAGCACCACATGTGCCCCAGAGAGAAGCCTGCCCAGGTAGCTGGGTTTGCAGTGCTCCTACCTTGAACTTGCCAAGTCAGCTGCAGTGCTGGGGCCCAGACCCAGCCTTGTTCCCTCTGCCCCATGGTTGCTGGTCCTTCCTGGGACGCAGGCTGATCCAATGAAGGCACATCGCATGTGGCTCCTCCTCACCCCTTCCCAGGCAGCTTGGAACCAACTCACCAACACACTTGGAAGGAAGGAAAGAATACTGGGAAGAAAGCTGCCACTCACTGTGGCCACATGTTACACACAGTGGTGACAACATAAAAACATCCGAGGCACAAGAGATCCTGGTTGCCTCTGGCTTTGTTTTGGAAAAGGAGCTTTCCAAAACGTTTACTTCTGGTAAGCTTTTTATTTTTTTTATCATGGAATATTTCAAACATATATAACAGTAGAATAATGCACTGGTTACCCAGCCTCAGAGTGACAACTCATGCCCAATCTTGTTTGAGGAAACTTCCCACCCCGATACCCTTATCTCATTGGGTTATTTTAAAGCAAATCCTAGGCACCATAACGTTTCAACCATGACTATTTTGGTATATATTTCTAAAAGATAAGGGAGTCTTTAAGAGGTAATAATAGCCATAATGCCATTATCACTCCTAGAAAATTATCATCGAACTGATCTAGTCAACGTCTACAATTTCCCTGATTGTCTCATACATGTTTTGTACATCTTATTAAAAAGGCCATGCATGTTTTAAGTCTCTATAGTTTCTAGATACCCACAAACTAATTCTAGATTAGTTGAAGTCTAATCTATAGTTTCTCTCTCCCCACGTCTCTGTCTCTCTCTCCACCTCTCCACCCTTGCCGTTTATTAATATTTGTGGAAGAAACCCATTGTTTGTCCAGCAGCGTTTCTCCCAATCTGGATTTTGCTGCTTGTATTCCTGTGGGGTCCTTTAACATGTTTCTCTGTCTTCGGAATTTCCTGTAATTAGATCTAGAGGCTTGATCAGATTCAGGTTTGATTTTTGGCAGCAATACTTCATAGGAGGTATTGTGCTGTGTCCTTTTGTCAGGAGACCCTTAATGTCTTGCGATCTCTGTTTTTGGGTGAAGTTTGTAGTTGTGGATGTTCACTGCCTAGATTCATTATTTCATTAAGGATTGCAAAATGATGATGCTTTTTTTTTTTTTTTTTTTTTTTGAGATGGGATTTTGTTCTGTCACCTTGGCTGGAATGCAGTGGTGCAATCTTGGCTCACTGCAACCTTAGTCTCCTGGACTCAAGTGATCCTCTCAGCTCAGCCTCCCAAGTAGCTGGGACTACAGGCATGTGCCACCATACCCAGCTAATTTGATGTTCTAATCCTATCTTCCTTCTTCATTTATTAGCTGGAATACTTGAAAAAGGGCGTCTCCTCATTAACTCTTTAGTTACCCCTAGGCACAGTATGCTCTCTTTCAGTATATACACTATAGACAATGAAAGACTTCGTTCTTTAATGGTTTTCAAATAATGAATTTGTTTCCTAGCATCCTAAGAGGTTTTTTTTTTTAATTGATTTTTTAAAAAACATCATTATGGGGCCGAGCTTGGTGACTTACACCTGTAATCCCAGCACTTTGGGAGGTTGAGTCAGGAGGATCACTTAAGCCCAGGAGTTCGGGACCAGCCTGGACAACATAGCAAGACCCTGTCTCTACAGAAAATACAAAAATTAGCCATGGAGTGCATGCCTGTAGTCCCAGCTACTTTGGGAGCTGAGGTAGGAGGATTGCTTGAGCGCAGAGGTCGAGCCTGGGCAACAGAATAAGACCCACCCTCAACTCTCTCAAAAAAAGAGTGTCATTATGAATATAGGGACTTAATGTTATTTGATGTGTTTCAGCCCCCTGTGATTCTTATTCTTATTGGTGCTCAAATGATCCTATTCAGCCAGAGAGAACCTCTTTGGATTGGTTCTTGATGTCTTTGACCCCAGTTGGGTTTGATGGCTTCCTTGTTTTCTGGAACAGCAAGTTCCCCCAGACTCATCTTGTATATTTTCTACTCCAAACCTGGAATGAGCCCTCTCTCTAAGGAGTCCTGGTTCCTTTCAGTGAGGAACATTATTTAGAAAGCACAATCTCGTTTTATGCAATGCTTGTTACTATTGGGTTGGTCACTGTTTCTGGGCATTTTGAGTGAATAGAGCTCAGAAATACATTTTTTAAAAGGTAAAATGCATCATAAATTATGCTTACCCAAACTTGGAAGCAGCCAAGATGTCCTTCAACAGGTGGCTGGGTAAACAAACTGTGGTACAGCCAGACCATGGAATATTATGCAGCGCTAAAAAGGAAGAGTTACCAAGCCATGAAAAGACACAGGAGAACCTTAAATGTTAGGTGGAAGAAGCCAGTCTGTAAAGGCTACAAAGATGATTCCAACTATACGAAAAACCAACACTATCAAGACAGTAAAAGATCCATGGGGCCAGGCACGGTGGCTCACACCTGTAATCCCAGCACTGTGGGAGGCCGAGGCGGGCAGATCACGAGGTCAGGAGATCAAGACCATCCTGGCTAACATGGTGAAACCACATCTCTACTAAAAAAATACAAAAAATTTAGCCGGGCGTGGTGGCTGGCGCCTGTAGTCCCAGCTACTCAGGAGGCTGAGGCAGGAGAATGGCGTGAACCTGGGAGGCAGAGCTTGCAGTGAGCCGAGATCATGCCACTGCACTCCAGCCTGGGCAACAAAGCGAGACTCTGTCTCAAAAAAAAAAAAAAAAATCCATGGATTCCCCGTGTTTGGGGGAGGGAGGGCTGGAGAGGGGGAACACAGGGGATTTCTTTAGAGTAGTGAAACTACTCTGTATGATATTATAATAGTAGTTATATGTCATTATACATTTGTTCAAACCCATAGAATGTAAATCAAGAGTGAACCTGAATGTAAACTATGGACTTTAGTCAACGTCTTATTATTGATGTATCAATTGTAACAAATATATGCCATTATGCAATGTCACTGGCCTGATTTTTAAAAACGAGCACTCCATTACTGAAAGAGGTTCACAATAGAGGAAACTGGGAGGGGGTGGGGGAGATGAAGAGATATATGGGAACTCTCTATTTTCTGCTGAAATTTTCTGTAAACCTAAGACTGCTAAAAAAATAAAGTCTACTAATGTACTTAAAAAATCATGAGTTCATATTGACACTTCTAATTTAAATTCAGGTTTACCATGTTTTTACTTAGCCTTGTCTGTTCTTTCTCCATGAGAAATGCCCTTTCTTTTCAGTTCCTAGTGAAAGATAAACTCATCTGTTGAGTCTCATTTGAACTTCACGCTCTCAGATAAGAATGCCAGTACTATCATGCCTTAGTCCATCTGGGTTGCTGTAACGAAATACCTTAGACGGGATAATTTATAAACAACAAAAACTGACTGCTCACAGTTCTGGACGCTGGAAGTTCAAGCTCAAGGCCCAGCAGATTTGGTATCTGGTGAGGGTTTGCTCTCTGCTTCAAAGATGGCACCTTCGGCTGGGCACCTTGGCTTGTGCCTGTAATCCCAGCGCTTTGCGAGGCTGAAGCAGGTGGATCACTTGAGGTCAGGAATTTGAGACCAGCTTGGGCAACATGGTGAAACCCCATCTCTAGTTAAAAAAAAAAAAAAAACCACACACACACCAAAATTAGCCCAGCATGGTGGTGCGCACCTGCAATCCCAGCTACTCAGGAGTCTGAGGCACGAGAATTGCTTGAGCCCTGGAGGTGGAGGTTCTAGTGAACTGACGTTGCGCCACTGCACTCCAGCCTGGGCAATAGAGTGGGGTCTTGTCTCAAAAAAACAAAAACAAAAGCGAAAAACAAAGATGGCGCCTTCTAGCTGTGTCCTCACATGGTGTAAGGGCAAAGGGACGAACAAGCTCCCCCAAGAAGGGCACTAATCTGATTCGTGAGGGCAGAGTCCTTATGACCTCATCACCTCCTAAAGGCCCCACCTGTTAATAGGTTTCAACATATAAATTTTGGGGTGACACATTCAGACCACAGCACCCCCAACAGTATGATTATTATTTTTTTCTTTTGTAGTTTATGTCTTTATTTTTGCTTTTTCTTTAGGGAATGTCTTACTAGGGAGGGACAGTCAGAATGACTGCGTTTTAGTGACCTGGGGTAATTCTCTGTGTTGTGATGTCACCAACTTGCCATAAGTTAACTTTTTGAGTTTGTTTTGCTTTTGATATTTGAAGTTTCTTTTCCAAGCATTTCACATTATTTTATGATTATATTAAATATTTGCCTGGTTTCCAAGTCAGGTCTACAAAGCAAGAAATATGAAGGGTCTGTCTCCCCCTCCACCCTGTTTCCTTCCTCTCCCTTTATAGAAATGTTGCTGCTTCAAGTTTTTGTTTTGTCCTTCCATTTTAAAATTTAATGCCTCTACTTTTCTTAGATAAATGGGAGTATAAGCTGCATACTCTTCTCCCAAATTATAGACCACATTTTTTCAAGTCAAGCTCCCGATGCTTGCAGAGGAAGGCCTGACCTCAGATGTTGCACATCATCATCATCTACCCAATTTGAAACAAGTTATTTCTGCTTTTTGTCAAGGGTCTATTACTGTTTCTAGGCATTGCTTTTGTTCTGTTCTGTTCTGTTTGGAGGCAAGAGTCTCTCTCTGTTGCCCAGGCTGCAGCACAGTGGCACAGTCTCAGCTCACTGCCACCTCTCCCTCCTGGGCCCAAGCGATTCTTGTGTCTCAGCCTCCCAAGTAGCTGGGATTACAGGAGTGTGCCACCACACCCAGCTAATTTTTGTATTTTTTTGTAGAGACAGGATTCTACCCTGTTGGTCAGGCTGGTATCACACTGCTGACCTCAAGTGATCTGCCTGCCTTGGCCTCCTAAAGTGCTGGGATTTCAGGCATGAGCCACTGTGCCTGGCCAAGGCATTGTTAATTGAATTTTCAAACAACCCCAGTGGGATAGGTATTATCTCTGGTTTTTGTAGAAGAGGAAACTGGGGCTCAATGAGCTGGGATTTGAACAAGTGTCTCCCTGATTTCACTTACTTGTTCATAAATATTTCCGCAGCACCTGTTTCAGACCCCATCCTAGGTACTAGGATACAGAAATGACCTAGAGAGGGTCCTGTCCTCCTGGAGCTCACATCTAGTGGGGTCCTCATGTCTGAGCAGATAACTGTGGTGTGGGACTGTCCATCTGCCCACCTCCTGCAAGGCAGCTCCTCAAAGGAATCTGCATCTGATCCACTCTGGTTGAGAACCCAGCACAGCTAAAATCAGCAGATGTTTGTTGAACGAATAAGTAAATAAATAAAGTTAAAAAAAAAAAACCACAAAGCTTGAAGTTGTTAATGGAAGTATAGTGCCTCTGAAACTAGCAAACCTTTGTAAAAAATGTTAATAACATTTAAATTATGAATATAATATACTTTATTATAGAAAAATTGGAAAGCATAGAAAAACACAAATGAGAAAATAAAAATAATCCCTAATACCAGCCCTCAGTTTTTTTTTTTTTTTTTTTTTTTTTTTTTTTTTTTTGTGAGTTGGAGTCTCACTCTGTCACCCAGGTTGGAGTGCAGTGGCGCCATCTCTGGCTCAATACAACCTCCGCCTCCCAGGTTCAAGCAGTTCTCCTGCCTCAGCCTCCCGATACCTGGGATTATAGGTGCCCACCATCACGTCCAGCTATTTTTGTGTTTTTAGTAGAGACAGGGTTTCACCATATTGGCCAGGCTGGTCTCAAACTCCTGACCTCGTGATCCACCTGCCTTGGCCTCCCAAAGTGCTGAGATTACAGGCTTGAGCCACCGTGCCAGGCTTTTATTTTTTAATATTTATTTATTTATTTTGAGACAGAGTCTTACTCTGTGTCACCCAGGCTGGAGTGCAATGGCGCAATCTCAGCTCACTGCAACCTGTCTCCGGGTTCAAGTGATTCTCCTGCCTTAGCCTCCTGAGTAGCTGGGATTACAGGGAAACACCACCATGCCTGGCAAATATTTTGTATTTTTAATAGAGATGGGGCTTCACCATGTTGGCCAGGCTGTTCTTGAACTCTTGACCTTAAGTGATCAACCCGCTTCTGCCTCCCAAAGTGCTGGGATTACAGGTGTGAGCCACTGTGCCTGGACTTATTTTGGTCTTTTTTCTGTAGAAACATCATTTAAGAAAAAAATTTGGATCATACCATCTACATAGCTCTGTTGTTTGCAATGAGAAAAATCTCTAACAATGCATCATGACCATTTTCCTAAGCGAATATCCCATTAAAGCTAAGCATCTACTTAGAGGTTGGATTTATTTTTTGCCAGTGATGACATCCTTTCCCACATAAAATACTTACGAACTCAAGATTAAGGCTGAAATCACAATGGAAAGAATAGCAGGCTTTGAGGCTGCACGCTGTGCTTCAGTCTCAATTACACAGTCCTTCCCCAGCAAACGCCAAGGAAATTCGACGAAGACATCCGCCGGAGGGGGATCAGTCTTCCTTGGCCCCTTTAATATTACGAGTTGTATTATCAGCACAACCACTTTCTGCAGTTCCGAACTTCGCAGGTACCACTAAAATTTCCTCTTGTCTGCAGAGAGGAACTATCATACAGTCATTAGAGCATGTGATTAAGGGCTGGCTCTGGAGTCGGACCTCCACCTAAGTCCTGCTCCACCTGAGATGGTCGTGTGACCTTGGCAAGGGACTTCACTCTGTGGACTCTAGATTCCTCATCTGTAACTCAGGGCAGCTACTGTACCCACCTCTTCAGGGAGTCATGAGGAATCAATAGCACAGTGCCTAACACATAAGCCACCCATAAATATCAGCTATTGTTATGACAACTTGTGTGTTTGGAGCTTCTGCTCTTATTTTCTGAGCTGCGCTTGCCATTCGCTGGTGTCAGGGCTGCTCTTGGCAGCTTGTCTTGATGGGAAGATAATCCAGGCCTTATGAAGTACCTGGATGACTGCCATCATCTTGCCTGGAGGCACTGGGCATGGGCGTCTCAAGCATGCTCTGACCCCACCTGTACCTTAAGCAGCCATGCACCACAATTCCACAGACAGAGGCTTATGATTTTATTTTATTTGTTAACAAGTTCATTTATGACATGATTACATTCATTATGATGTGATTACTATATATATAACCAGGGGAGGCAAGATCATGTCATAAATAACTTTATGGTCTTTGGAGTTAGACAATATGGGTTCAAATCCCAGCCCTCTTACTTAATTTTTTTTTTTTTTTTTTTTGCAACACAGAGTCTCACTGTGTTACCCAGGTTGGAGTGTAGTGGATCATGGCTCACTGCAGCCTTGACTTCTCAGGCTCAAGCCATCCTCCCATCTCAGCCTCCCGAGTAGCTGGGACCACAGATGGCATCTGCCACCATGCTTGGCTAGTTTTTTTGTATTTTTGGTAGAGACAGGGTCTCGTCATAATGCCCAGGCTAGTCTCGAACTCCAAGCTGAAGTGATCCACCAACCTCAGCCTCCCAAAGTGCTGGGATTACAGACGTGAGCCACTGCACCAAGCTATTTATTTGACTTTGAACAAACAATTTCCCATCTCTGAGCTTATCAGTTTCCTCATCAGTAAGTTGGAGATCATAATTGTGAATGGCTTTCTTTTCCCCCATCTAGCATCCATTACCATGATTTTGCTTTTCCTTTGGGAGAACCAATTCTCTCCCACCCTGAACCATGATTCAGTCCTGGGCTCTGAGTGGGGCATGTGACCCAGGCTTAAGCCAATCAGAACACTCCAGCATCTGACCGCAGAGATTCGTCTGTGGGTGGTCATGTGGCTCAAGCCAGTCCAATAGGAGGAATCTCCAGGCCTTTGCTTGAAACACTTCTTTTCTATGGCCTTGCCGGTCTGAGGATGTTAGAGCAGCTGCTAGAAAGCCATCTTGCTCCCAAGTGGGACTGGTTGTCTGAGAATGGAACTGCAATAGAGGAGGTAGAACCAAGAGAGCCCACAGTATGTGCATAACTTTTGAGCTCCTGCATGAAACTGATCATGATTTTCTGTTGATACAAGCTGATTAATTTTCTCTGTTCGCTTAAGCCAATTTGGATTGGGTATTCTGTCACTTTCAGCTGAAACAGTCCTGGCTGATAAAACAATAGTATGTATTTCCTAGAGTTAAAAGGAGTAGACAAGGAAACATATAAATCTAAAGCCCTCGATACACAATGCCCTTGGCACAAAGTAAGTGCTTAATAAATGGGAGTTGTTTATATCGTTGTTATAAATTTAACTGTAGAAAAACAAGAAAGTCCAGGTAAAACAAAAAGACAATCAGGAAAAATATTGCTTTTTTTTTTTTTTTTTTTTTTTTTTTAGACAGGGTCTTGCTCTGTCACCCAGGCTAGGGTGCAGTGGCGTGAGGCTCACTGCAGCCTTGAACTCCCAGGCTCAAGTGATCTTCCCATCTCAGCCTCCCAAGTGGCTGAGACCACAGGCACAAACCATCATGTCTGACTCTTTTTAATTATTATTTTTTGTAGAGACAAGTCCTCACTATATTGGCCAGGCTGGTCTCAAACAATCTTCATGTCTTGGTCTCCCAAAATTGTGGGATTACAGGTGTGAGCCACCATGCCTGGGCCAGGCTATTCTCAATCTCACCTTTTCGAGGTAGGTAAATATTTTGAAATGTTTTTATTCCGGACATTTTCCTATGTATGTGTATTTATATAAGTGCCAAAATAAGATTGCTCTGTAATACTGTTCTGTAGCCTGTTTCACTTGGATATAAATCAAGCACATTATAAAGATATATCTGCACAGCACAACCATTCATAATGGTTACATAGCATTCCATGTTTTCATTGGCTCTTCAGATGATCTCTAAATTATTTTTGTACAAATAACTTTGTGATGACATTCTCATCATCAATCTATATCTTTGTGGAATATATAAATATATATATATATACATATATATATATATATATACTTTTTTTTTTTTGGAGACACAGTCTCACTCTGTTGCCCAGGCTGGAGTACAGTGGTGTGATCGCGGCCGACTGCAACTTGAACTGGTCTCAAGCAATCCTCCTGCCTTAGCCTCCTGAGTAGCTAGGACTACAGGTGCATGCCACTATGCTCAGGTAATTTTAAAAATTTTTGTGGAGATGAGGTCTTGCTGTGTTGTCCAGGCTGGTCTCGAACTCCTGAGCTCAAGTGATCCTCCAGTCTCAGTCTCCCAGAGTGCTGGGATTACAGATGTGAACCACTGCTTGCCAGATTTTATAATTGTCTAATGATAAGTTTCTAAGGGTAGGAGTGCCGAATCTGGAAGTTTTAAAGACGGAAAAACCTACATTGTCATTTTTATTAAAATGTCTAATATTTGAATAAAGTCCATTATTAAGGATTTAAAGGTCTTTCCCAGAAAGTGGGGAGCCCCGCCCTGTGGGCTTTAAATCTTGTTCTACTTCAGACACTTTCACAGTTCTGACGTCATGAATACTGTGACCACCAGCACAGGAGGGACTGTGATTGCCAGAACCCTGACATCAACAGCCTGTGAGGACACCAAGCTGGATGTGGCTCGCTCTGAACATCTGCCTCTCCACTCGGGAGACCTAGCTCCTTGCAGAGCCTCATTCTTCTAGGTGTTTCAGGGCGATCCCAGTGGTAAGACAACATGCACCCATAGATGAGTCCTGGTTACCACTTGATTTTGAAAGGAAAAAGTAAAATTGCATTTATTTCCAAATGACATGCTTATCTAGGTAGAAAATCCATCGTAACCTACAGAAAAGCAACTAGAACTAATAGGCAGGTTTAGTGAGGCTGCCAGATACAGGATCAATATACAAAAATCAACCGTATTTCTATCTTCTGGTGATGAACCATCATTAATTCGGTTTTTTTGAACAGTGTGATTGAGGTTTCATATAAGTTCTGGTTACATTTTATACCCCCTCTTTCCTCCCTCACCCATGCTGCCGTTGCACTGCCAGACAAAGTTCACCACCACGACCACTGGTCATGCCAGAACTCGCAGCTTCTGGCTGCCTCTGAGCCTCCTTGGCCTCTTAGGGACAAGCGATGCTGCTTCTGTCATGATGGCTGCCACTAATCCACATGGCTCCACGTGGCCTGCTGTCCACGTGGAGCTGCTCCTCCCTGTGGACTTCCCGTGCTCTGATGACCTTGGAGGAAACAGCAAGGCCACTGGCTCACACTTGGGTAGAGGCCCCACAGCAAGATGGCTTGGGCACACGAAGGGCTAGAGTTTAGAGAAACGGGGCTTCCTTCTGCACAGCCCCTCTTCTCTCCACACTGTCAGGAGACCTGTGTCCACACTGCTGTCAAGACTGCCATCTGCCCCCCAGAGCACCACCTTGTGTCCACACTGCCCTGAGCTCCCCAGCCTGGGCTAAGCCCAACTCGCTGTTGCTGGCTCTGTTCTCCTGAGGTAGATCCTTTCTCAGGGGCTGTCTGCTCCTCCTCAGAACCCTGCCTTGTCACCCAGCTGTCTTGTCCTCCTAAGCTGGCACGTATCTGAGCCCCCTGTTGTGCATCACGTTTGACCCCAGTAGGCTGCCCAGTCCTTGACCAGATCGTCCATTCCCTGACAGATGGAGAAATGGAGACTCAGGGGGCCCTGACCTGTCCCAGGCCCCAGCAAATAATGACGGAGCTGGAGTTTGAACCCATTCCTCCCTGATATACCAAGCTTTGTGCTGATTCTGCCATGTCCTCCAGGGCCAGCTCACTTCCCGCCAGCTCCCAAAATCTGGGATCTGTCAGACCCTGCACGGGGAGGCTGGTGGGCAAAGGGGTGTGAGATGGATGAATGCGCCCTGTGGTACTTCGTGCAAGGATAACCCCTCTCCACATCCCTGGCCTTTAATCCATGCATCCTCCATCCCTAGTGCCACCCGAGAGCCTGCAAAGCCTGCCCCCAGGCCCAGCTTCCTGCCCCCAAGGCTCCTGAGCCTGGAGCCCTCCACCTGCCTCAGCAAGGTGGTGTTGGTCTGGGGCTGGGTTTTGGCAGGCAGCTGAGCTCACCACGCTCCAGGCCCGGCCCCCTCCGTCCCCCACCCCCATCCCAGCTGGTTCCAGAAGGGAAGCGGGGGTGGGGGCAACTTCACAGGGAAACTTTTGTTCTTGCCTAGAACAGACATGGGCTGGGGACCGAGCTTCCCCTTGGCTGCCACGGAGACCGGGGCCACTTGAGTTCATGTTTATTTTCACAGTGTGGATTCCATGGAGATAATCGGCCCGGACAGGGAAGCCCTGGGAAGCGGGCTTGGGCCTCCGTGGAGTGCCTACTACGTGCTAGGCCAAAGACAGACAGAAGCCAGTGAATCTACAAGACAGTCCTGGGGACTAGATACTGTGCCATACTTGCCTGAAAAAGAGGCAGCGAAGGTTCAGAGAAGGGAAGCCACTTGCCCAGGGTCACACAGCAGGTTAGCAGAGAGCTGGAAAGGGAGGCTACCTGCTCCTGGGGCTCTTCCTACTTTGTGCCTGAGTTATAAGCAGAGTAATGCACTCTCCCTGAGGCTTCACGGAGAAAGTGCTGCCCAGAGCTCCAAATGGGCCAGGGTCCCTGGAGCAGGATGGACCGGAGCATAGGCGGCTCTTCCAAGACAGAGGCTCTAACCTAAGCTGAGGCCTTGGGCAAACGGTGTAATTCTCTGAGCCACAGACTCCTCCTCTGTGAAACGGGGCTATCAGTGGTATTTGTTTCATCACAGGGCTGGCATACAGTAAGAACTCAACGATAACCAGTGCTAATGTTATTATTATTACTGTTGCTAATATTATTATTACTGTTGCTAATGTTATTGTTATTACTGCCATTCTTCTATTTCACCCAGTCCCAAGGCCTTGGGCTCATTGTGGGCCCCAGGAGTCTCCAATAAGATCTATCAGTGCCTTTCCGAGTGGAAGCTTTTCCTGCTGAATCCGTGAGGGATGGGAGAGGAGGGCCGGTCGTGTCTGAATCACTGCTGCTGGCTGCCCCTGAGGAACAGCCCCGGATTTCTCAAGGAATCACCCCAGCCCTCCTTGAAGGCCTACTGACCCTCACTCTGAGCCCTGCCAGCCCCGGTCCCAGTCCTCCCCCAAAATCCACCCTCCATGTTATGTATTGATTTTTCTGGATTTACTTTTCCCATCAGTTTATTTCATGTCTGAAATACACCTCGAAGCCCCATTGCATCCAACTCACCAAGCTGGACTTGCCGGGTCAGTGATGAACACGCCAGTTAGACCAGTGTCTATGCAGGAGGACCCAAGGAAACGGCCGAATCAAAACCCAAACATGGAACCAATAAAATCCTTAACCTGACACTACAAACTTCCCACAGACTTCAGAGAAATACCTCAAGAAGGGCCCGACCTTTTAGTTTCTCCCCAAGGCTACCCAAGACCTCCAGCGGGGTCTTTCTAAAATACAGATTTGACCTTGTCACTTCCCGGCTTCAAAAACCCTTCAATGGCCCCTCGGTATTTATTATTCTTATTCACTAACATTTATCGAGGTCCTCTGCTCGCTGGATCCTGTGCTGAATGCCTTTCGTGCATTTGTTCCTGTGGGGCAGGGACCGCTGCCCTCCCAGTGTCAGGGATGAGGGAATGGCGAGGTGGGGACACTGTTCAGGGTCACACAGCTGGCGAGTGGGATGCAAACCCAGGCTGGTCTGGATCTGAAGCTCATCCGCCTTCCACTTATCTGCTGCCTGGCCAAGATGCCTCAGCCTGCCCTTGGGGATCCCCCACGACCTGGGACTGATGTCCCCCAGCCTCACCTCACATCATGCCTCCTTCTGCCTTGTCTAGGTTGACCCTCTCGCTCATCGCTTCTGCCCTTCAGTCTCAATGTGGAAGCTCCACCATCCCCAGTGGCCTTCAGACCTCAACCCGATGTCCTCCACAGGGACCTCCCTGCCTCCGGTAATCTGACTCAGACTTGAACTTCTGAATCACAGCAGCTCTTCACGTCTCCCACTGTGAGATGAAAACCCTCCCGGGACCCCAAGCCTCCTGCTAGTTACCGTCTTCCATCTCTCTTTCCATTTCCTGGCAAGCCTTTAAAAGACGGGTGTATGGCCCCTGCACTTGTCCACTTCCTCACCACCCCCACCTCTCAGCAGCTTGCTACCATCTCTCACATGAAACGGCGGCTGGCTCAGCTGCCCCCACCCTGTGGGTTGTCTGGTCCCTTTGCCAGGCTTTTTGGCTTCATCCTACACCCTTAACATTCGTCTTCCCTGGCTCACCACCTACCCCCGGCTCCTCCTTCTCCAGCTACATTTTGGCATTTCTTCTTTTCTGTGTCCCAGTACTGGTGTACCCCAGCATTCCAACCCAACCTCCATGGTCAGCTGCCTCCTGGTGTCCTCACTGGGACACTCGCCAGACCCCGGTGGCCTTCTCCCCATCAGGCCTCCTCATGGGCCCCCATCTCCCTGGGAGGCATCACCATCAGCCACCAGCCATGTGTGACGCCCAGTAGTGCTACAGACTTCCTCTTCTCATTCTCCACTCCTCCTTCTGCAAGTCCGGTGCCAAGTCCTGTCCATTCTACTTGTGTATCTTGGGACCCCCCTCATCGGCACCCCCATTCTGGCTGCCATATTCTCTTACTCCTCTCTGGTCTCCCATCTCTAACCGTCCTCCTTCCAAGTTCTGCTCCCTGCTGGGCACAGAGTGACCTTTCTCAAAAGCAAGTGTGATCTTGGCATGTCCCTTCTGTGGCTCCTTGTCGGTCTCACAAAAAAAACCCCACCTCAATAAAGCCCATTGTAATCTGGCCCCTGCCATGTCTCAGTCCTACTTTCTCACTGTGGCATCTTGGATTGGTTCATTAATCTCTCTTTCCAGTCTCTGATGCTCCATAGCAGAATGAGCTACTGGCACTCCAGGCTTTCATGCCTTCTGCTTTTTTTTTTTTTTTTTTTGACAGAGTCTTGCTCTGTTGCTCTGGCTGGAGTGCAGTGGTGCAATCTCAGCTCAGTGCAACCTCCACCTCTTGGGTTCAAGTGATCTCCTTCCTCAGCCTCCTGAGTAGCCAGGTTTACAGGCATGCACCACTGTGCCCGCTGATTTTTGCACTTTTAGTAGAGATGGGTTTTAACCATATTGGCCAGGCTGATCTCGAACTCCTGACCTTAAGTGATCCATACCTCGGTTTCCCAAAGTGCTGGGATTACAGGCATAAGCCACCGCACCTGGCCTTCATGCCTGGTGCTTTTATGTGAGCCTCTCCTTCTGTCTCCAATACCCTTCCTCTCTGGCCCTCCAGGCTGACTGCTGTCCTTCCTCAAGTCTTCATGCAAATGCCACCTGCCCTTGATTCCCCCTGGAAGACTTAGGGTCCCTTCTCCTGCGGTCCTTTCAGAGCTTATACAGGCACCCATTAAAGTGAGTATTTATGATATTGTAACAGTCTTGTCATATCTGTCTGCTGCCCCTTCCCCCCACTGAACTGGAAGTTTCTTGAAGGTAGGACTCAGGGAGGATTTCATTCTGGGTCTTTTTGTGCTCAGCTCAGGGGTTGGCATGGAGGAAAGGCTCAAAGAATATTTGTAGAATTGCCTTCAATTCAGAAAAATAAAAGGCGGGGGGGCCGGATGCGGTAGCTCACGCCTGTAGTTCCAACACTTTGGGAGTTGGAGGCAGGTGGATCACCTGAGGTCAGAAGTTTGAGACCAGTCTTGCCAACATGGCAAAATCCCATCTCTACTAAAAATAAAAAAATTAGCCAGGCATGGTGGCACACGCCTGTAGTCCCAGCTACTTGGGAGGCTGAGGCAGAAGAATCGCTTGAACCCGGGAGCAGAGGTTGAGGTGACCGAGAACTGAACTGAAAGTTTGAAGGGCCCCCTGAGTGGGCTGGAAGGACGAATAGCCAAGGGCTGGTCAGTTGAGGCTTCAAACCAGAAACAAACTTGGGATCTCCTGGGCAGTATCACCCAACATCCTCCTCTCCAACACACATCCTGGGGTGCAGAGTTCTGTGAACTTCCAGTGTCCTGGATGAATTGAGGTCAACCTTGCCTGAGGCTTTTGGAGTCAGACAGGACTGGCTTTAAATCTCTACTCAGGAGGCTGAGGCAGGAGGATCACTTGAGCCCAGGAGTTCAAGGCTGCAGTGAGCTATGATTGCACCACTGCACTCCAGCCTCGGCCATACTGTGAGATCCTGCCTCAGAAAAAAAAAAAAGAAAGAAAAAAAAAATCAGCTCTTCTTCCCAGCTGTGTGGCCTTGAATAAGTTTCTTCACTTCTCTGAACCTGTTTTTCCTCTTGCAACTTAAGAATGATAATTTACGCCTGCAGAGCTGTGTGGATTCAATGAGGTAGGTTCGGTGGAGTAGCTGGACCCATAGGGGGCACCTCGTGGGTGCTCAGGAATTGTTCATTCATACAGTCCCACAGCCTCAGTGCCTCCCTGCATGGCCCACCCCCTGGCCTTTCACCACCCCCAGGGAGATCTGGCTGGCCAGAGGTAATTGCTGATGAGGACACTCAGGTTCAGAGAGGTCAGGCTTTTTGCCCAAGGTCACACAGCCAGTGAGTGATGCTGGGATTTGAATTGAGCCAATCTCTTAACCATAGGTCTAGTCTGTGTGTCCTTCCCAGGCCAGGCTCGCCTACGCACTCCCAGTTTAGGTGAACTCAGAGCGTCCTGAACTCGAGCGTCCTCTCTCACAGCTCTGGGAGTCAGGCACGCTTTCCCGCTTCCCCGCCTCCCCTCTGCCCACCGCTGGATCTGTTTAAACTAGCCGAGCAGGGTGAGGTGGGGAGGCGGCGGAGAAGGTACGGAGATGTTTGTTTTCCTTGGGGGTTTATATCAACATTGGTCTTGACATTTCGCCTGTTATTATGTGTGGCTCTTTAGAGGGTGAAATAATATTTTCTTTTGCTTGAGAAAAGGACAAAGTTCAGACAGAGCTCTTGGCCCCAAATGGATTTTCCTCCTTCTCTGCTTTCCATGTGCCACAGCTACTTGGAGCTCCGGAGAGCCATTTCTGTGGGGCGGACATCCTCCCCGGGCCACGGGTGCGATCCGGGGCTGCAGACAGCCACTGTGTGCTGTAGACACGACCTGCACTCCACAGGTTCACCCCGTGCTCTAAACACCGTCTGCTTCCCAAGGATGAGGTTTGTGGGACACTGGTAGCTTCTATGGGGTCACCCCCAGTGTTCTTTTGATATCTACAGGGTGTGCAGGCTCGCTGTGTTCTGTGTGAGTCCTTCTTTCCTTAGACATACTTGGGGAGCTGTTGTCGGTACACTGGCAGTGTGTGGGTACGCTCTCTGTGCTGCTGGCACTCTGGACACGTCAAGGGGTGGCAGATACAGGTAGTACGGGTGGCTTATCATAGGCAAATCCCATAGGCACTAGGGGTACCCCGTGAGCTCCAGAGAATGTCGGTAAACGTCAACCAGGTGCCTGGAGATGTAGCCATTCTCCAACATCCATGGAGAAAGTCTTGAGGTCCAGGTACACCATGGGTGTTAGGGTTCTATGCAGCATGTGGAAGGGCAAACAGCTGCCAGTACTCTCAAGGTACGGAGACCTCTGTGTGCTCTAGAGATGCCCACTGGGTATGCCACAGATCACTGTAATGATAGTCACCTTATGGCTACAGCCCTCATCATAGTTTGTTAGGACAACCATGAAAAGTACCACAAACTGGGTGGCTTAAGACAACAGAAATTACTCTCCGTTCCTGGTGGCCAGAAGTCCAAAATAAAAGGGACAGCAGGGTTGGTTGCTTCTAAGGCTCCAAGACAGAATCAGTTCCATGCCTTTCTCCCAGTTACTGGGAGTTGCTGGCAGCCTTTGGTGTTTCTCGGCTTGTGGCCTTATCACTCCAATCTCCGCCTCTGTGGTCACGTGCTGCGCTCCCTGTGTGTGTGTCTCTGTGTCTGAATCTCCTCCTTTCTCTTATAAAGACATGAGTTTTTGAATTTGGGGCCCACCCTAATCCAGTATGACCTCATTTTAGCTTAACTAATTACATCTGCCAAAGACCCTATTTCCAAATCAAGTCACATTCTGAGATTCCAGGTGGATGTGAGTTTTGGGGAGATGATGTTCAACCCAGTACATTTCCCATTGCTTGAGCTCTGACTGCAAAGAACCACGTTAAATCCCTTATACATATGACTTCATTTAATCCTCTCGCACCCTGAAGAGGCGGGTGTCATCGGCCCCATTTTATAGTCAAGCAGTTGAGGCTCAGAGGTGAAATTTCACTTGTCGGGGATATACAGCCACAGTAAGGGGGTCTAGGATTCATGCTTAGGCCTACTGGGGTCCCTCACCACACTGCCCTGACAACACCCTTGGGGACTGAGGGCACATTTCTTACATACTCTGCACCCTCTAAACCAGGGTTTCTGTTGACATTTGGGACTGATTAATTCTTTCTTGTGAACGGCTATCCTGTGCATTTATGGTTAAGTGTCCCTGGCCTCTACCCATTACATGCCAGTGGCACCCTCCCTCCAGTTGTGACAACCCAAAGTGTCTCCAGACATTGCCAGATGTACCTTGGGGGCTAACACTGCCTTGGGTTGGTAGCTGCTATTCTAGGCGCACTCTTTCTGGAGCAGATGTGGTCTGTGTAGGAGGACCAGGGCTTGCCTCTTTGGTCTGACAATGAAGGTTCAGGGTCACAGGTGGCAACAATAATGAAGATGATGGTGATGATAATGTATGTGCCGGGCACTCTACTTGCAGTATCTTATTTAATCCCTGCCCCAACCCCAGAGGGACCCACAGTGTGGGGTTGGTGAATGAGATCATGGAAGCTCAGCACCTGCTTAGTGCCTGAGAGGCACTTTGCAAAGGAAAGCCTTTTCCATTTTGCAAAGGAAAGCCCATGTCCTCAACACCCCCAGCCTGCTCCTGGGGCCTGGAAATCCTTCCTGGGATTGCCCCGTTGATTAAAAAGTTCAAGGCAATCAAAGTTCCTGGGGAGGAAGATCTGCTTCTGGATTGCTCATACTGCTCAGTGACTGGTGGACTTCAATACGTGCTTCTCTGTTCACCTTCACCACCTTTAAGGGCAAGCTTCCACCTGGGTGGATCCCAAACGGTAACATCCTAGTTTTATTATTTATTATTTTTATTTTTAGATGGAGTCTTGCTCTGTAGCCCCAGCTGTAGTGCAGTGGCACGATCTCGGCTCACTGCAACCTCCATCTCCCAGGTTCAAGTGATTCTCCTGCCTCAGCCTTCCAAGTAGCTGGGATTATAGGCACATGCCACCATACCTGGATAATTTTTTTTTGTATTTTTAGTAGAGATGTGGCTTCACCATGTTGGCCAGGCTGTCTTGAACTCCTGATCTCAGGTGATCTACCCACTTCGGCCTCCCAAAGTGCTGGGATTACAAGTTTGAGCCACTGCGCTTGGCCAATTTTAAAATTTTTATGTATGTATGTATGTATGTATGTATGTATGTATGTATTTATTTATTTTGAGATGGGGTCTTGCTCTGTCGCCCAGGCTGGAGTGCCGTGGCACTCTCTTGGCTCACTGCAGCCTCAACTGCCTGGGCTCAAGTGATCCTCCTACTTCAGCCTCCCAAGTAGCTGAGACTACAGGTACGTACCACCATGCCTGGCTAATTTTTTTTGTATTTTTATTTATTTATTTATGTTTTGTGTTTTTGAGAGGGAGTCTTGCTCTGTCACCCAGACTGCAGTGCAGTGGTGTGATCTTGGCTCACCGCAACCTCTACCTCCTGGGTTCAAGTGATTCTTCTGCCTCAGCCTCCTGAGTAGCTGGGACTACAGACACATGCTACCACACCGGGCTAATTTTTGTATTTTTCGTAGAGACAGGGTTTTGCCATGTTGGCTAGGCTGGTCTCGAGCTCCTGACGTCAGGCAATCCACCTGCCTCGGCCTCCCAAAATGCTGGGATTATAGGTGTGAGCCACTGCACCTGGCCATTTTTTGTATTTTTAGTAGATACATTGTTTCACCATATTGGCTAGGCTGAGCTTGAACTTCTGACCTCAGGTGATCCACCTGCCTTGACCTCCCAAAGTGCTGGCATTAAAAGTGTGAGCCACTACACTTGGCCAATTTATACATACATAGATCAATTTTTTTTTTTTTTTTGAGATGAGGTCTTGCTCTGTCGCCCAGGCTGTAGTGCAGTGGCACTATCTTGGCTCACTACAGCCTCAACTACCTGGGCTCAAGTGATCCTCCCACCTCAGTCTCCCAAGAAGCTGAGACTACAGGTATTTGCCACCATCCGTAGGTAATTTTTTAATTTTTTATTTTATGTTGCCCAGGCTGGTCTCGAACTTCTGGGCTCAAGCAATCCTCCTGTCTTGGCTTCCCAAAATGCTGGGATTGTAGGCATGAACCACTGTGCCACACCATATCTTAGTTTCAGAAAGAGCAGCCTTCTCTACCAAGAATAGAGACCTGTCACCTTATTAGGTCATCTCTTCTAAATATGTCTGATCCCAGCTGACAAATAGAGAAGCTGGGTCTCTCAGTCTAATGTTCCGAGTGGACCGGGCAGTTTGGTCAGGGCTTTAACAAATACTTACTGCACACCAAGTTCACACCAGGCCGGGTTTTAGGCACTGGGGATGGAGCTCTCAAGGAGCCTGCAGTCTAGCTGGGCGGAGAGGAAAACAGAAGCTGATGAACAAATGAACAAGATCCTTAGGCACATAAAAGACACAGCCAAAAAAGTGAGCCAGGCCCTGAGATGGGGAAATGGGGGCTAGGGCTGGGAGCAGGTGGCCCAGGAGGGCCTCTACTTAGCCTGTGCTCCCCAGAAAGCAAGGCCTGAGGCAAAGGTGTGAGTGCAGGCACTTCATGGGGTGAGTGATTCCAGGGACAGTGTATTGAGAAAGGAGGCGGGCAGATTGCCTGAGGTCAGGAGTTTGAGACCAGCCTAGCCAACACGGTGAAACCCCATCTCTATGTGAAGGTGATGTGGCATCAAGCTGGCCACTGCATCTAGGGACAACTGGCTGCTCAGTCCCACAGGACAAGCTGCGGTGTCGTGTGAAGGACATCTCAGGACCATCCAATCTGGGGGAAACACCGGCACCAGCCCCTCATGATCAAAAGTTAACTCTTCTTGGCCGGGCGCAGTGGCTCATGCCTGTAATCCTCACACATTGAGAGGCCAAGGTGGGCGGATTGCCTGAGCTCAAGAGTTTGAGACCAGCCTGGGCAACATGGCAAAAATCTATCTCTACTAAAAATACAAAAAATTAGCTGGGTGTGGTGGCATGCACCTGGAGTCCCAGCTACTTGGGATGCTGAGGCACCAGAATTGCCTGGGAGGGGGAAGCTGCAGTGAGCTGAGATCGTGCCACGGCACTGCAGCCTCGGCGACAGAGTGAGACTGTCTCAAACAAAACAAAACAAAACAAACAAAACAAAAGAAAAAGTTAACTCTTCTAGAATGTCGATGTTGCATACTTGTGACCTCGGAGTGAGTTCCACTGTGCAGTGTCCCATGGTTAGCTCCAAGGCAGGAGGTGAGAGGAGCCTGGGCCCCACTTGACGGAGGCACTGTCCTGTGGCCTCTGCATGGAGCTGGCTGGATCCTATGCAGAACCACGTGCCACAACAGAGACAAAGACTGGAACAGGTGGAAGATGTTGTTGGCATCCAGAGTGCTCAAGAGTGTCCAAAACAGCTCACTGACGAGGTGCCATTTGGGCTGGGACCCAAGATGAGAGTGAAGGAGCCTTGTGCCTGACCCTCTGAGCCACCTGTGAGGAAATCTTCCAGAAAGAACATTGTGGTTATGGCTTTTATCCATCATTTCTTTTAAAACATTTATTTAGTCTTTTTTTGTTTTGTTTTTTAGAGATGGGATCTTGCTATATTGCCCAGGGTAGTCTCAAATTCCTGGTCTCAAGCATTTCTCCTTCCTCAGCCTTCTGAGTAGCTGGGATTACAGGCATGAGCTACCACACCCAGCTATTGGTCTTTTCTTTTTTCTTTTCTTTCTTTTTCTTTTTTTGAGACAGAGTCTTGCTCTGTTGCCCAGGCTGGAATACAGTGGCATGATCATGGCTCACTGCAGCCTCGACCCTCTGGGCTCAAGCAATCCTCCTGCCTCAGCCTCCTGAGTAGCTGGGACAACAGCTGCATGATACCACACCCAGCTAATTTTTAATTTTTTGTTTTGTTTGTTTTTTTTTTTTTTTGAGACAGAGTCTCACTCTGTCACCCAGGCTGGAGTGCTGTGGCCGGATCTCAGCTCACTGCAAGCTCCGCCTCCTGGGTTCACGCCATTCTCCTGCCTCAGCCTCCCGAGTAGCTGGGACTACAGGCGCCCGCCACCTCGCCCGGCTAGTTTTTTGTATTTTTTAGTAGAGACGGGGTTTCACCGTGTTAGCCAGGATGGTCTCGATCTCCTGACCTTGTGATCCGCCCGTCTTGGCCTCCCAAAGTGCTGGGATTACAGGCTTGAGCCACCGCGCCCGGCCTAATTTTTAGTGAATATGGGGTTTTACCATGTTGCTCAGGCTGGTCTCAAACTCCTGGGCTCAAGCAATTCTCTTCCCTCAGCCTCCCAAAGTGCTAGGATTACAGGCCACCATGTCTGATCAACTGGTCATTTCTCGACCTTTGGGGTGACCTGGGACCAAGCCATGTGAGCCTAGCAGGTTTCAGATGCCCACAGAGAACCAACTCTGGATTCTGCAGTCAGAGCCAACAGGAGGTGGCTCTTAGGAAATCAGACAAAGACCAGGGGTGCATTCCGGTTGGGATCGTAATGATTTGATGATGATTATAGATGCTTGTGATTACTCTAGAGCAGTGCTGTCCAACAGAAATACAGAAAGTACATGTAATTTTAAATTTCTTGGAGCCACATTCAGAAATAAACAAGTGAGATTCATTTTAATAAAATATATTATTGGCTGGGTGTGGTAGTTCACCCCTGTAATCCTAGCACTTTGGGAGGCTGAGGTAGGTGGATCATCTGAGGTGAGGAGTTTGAGACCAGCCTCGCCAACATGATGAAACCCCGTCTCTACTAAAAACACAAAAAAGTAGCTGGACATGGTGGTAGGTGCCTATAATCCCAGCTATTCAGGAGGCTGAGGCAGAAGAATCACTTGAACCCGGGAGGTGGAAGTTGCAGTGAGCCAAGATCACGCCACTGCATTCCAGCCTGGGTAACAAGAGAGAAATTCCATCTCAAAAAAAAAAAAAATCCTTGTATATATATATGTATAAATTGGCCAAGTGCAGTGGCTCACACTTGTAATGCCAGCACTTTGGGAGGTCAGAAAAACTGGCCCATCCTCCTGGTGAAGTTGCTGAAAATCAAATGCAGAACCTTATCCTGTAATTGGCTGAATTACAGCACAATGGAACTCCCAGCCTTGAAGGGAGTTTACTGTTAAAGCGTGGGCATTGGTTGGGAAAGAATGGGATCTTGTGTTGGGATGGGGACATGTGGGAAGACTCTGGTGAACCTGGGGACATTGAGCCTCTAAAATTCTCAAATCTTCTTTGCCAGTGGAAGAATTCTCCCTATCTCCAGCCAAATTGACCTCCCTACCCCCAGTGAAGTTGGCTTCCCACCCCTAGCAATAATGCCCCCCCCCACCTTTAGGGACAGTGGCATCCTCATCCCCAGTAGTATCAGCCTCTCTAGCCACACTGGTGTTGGCTGCTCCACCTCTGTCTGAGGGGATTCACCCTGCATTACTGGAAGAAATGATAATGGCCTCCTCAGGCAGTTGCTCTGTAAGACAGTGCCATCCCCAGTACCCCTCTTTGCTTCTAGACCTGTAACTAGACTCAAGTATGAAGTATGCTACATTCCAAAAGAACTACTTGAGTTTTCTAATTTAGACAAGTAGAAATCTGGAGAACATGTATGAGGATGGATATCAAGGGTATGGGATAATGATGAAAGGAACATAAAGTTGGATCAGGCAGCATTTGTTGACATGGGCTCACTAAAGCAGAGATTCTGCATTTAATGTTGCAGCTTAGGTGGTCAGAAAGGGCTCTTACAGTTTGTTTGGTTAGTTAACTGAAACGTGGACCAAAAGATGACCCACTGTGAGTGAACTGGAAATGCCTGACCTTCTTTGGCTTAATGTAGAAGATGAAATTCAGAGTCTAGGCCGGGCATGGTGACTCATGCCTGTAATCCCAGCACTTTGGAAGGCCAAGGCAGGAAGATCACCTGAGGCCAGGAGTTTGAGACCAGCCTGGCCAACATGGTGAAATCCCATCTCTACTAAAAAAAATACAAAAATTAGCTTGGCGTGGTGGCATGCGCTTGTAATCCCAGCTACTCAGGAGGCTGAGGCAGGAGAATCACTTGAACCCGAGAGGCAGAGGTTTCAGTGAGCTGAGACTGTGCCACTGCACTCCAGCCTGGGCAATGGAGCAAGACTGTGTCTCAAAAACAAAACAACAAAAAAAGAAATTCAGAGTTGTAGGGAGATGGGAATGCTGGAGTGTATTTGTCATTTAAGACCTACTTATCTACACTGGGAGAATCTAGGATATACCTGTTATGGTTTGAATGTTTATGTCCCCTCCAAAATTTATATTGAAACTTAATCCCCATTATGGTGGTATTAAGAATTGGGGCCTCTTGGGAAGTGATTAAGCCATGAAGGCTCTGTCCTCATGAATGGATTAGTGCCTTATCAAAGGGCTGGGGGAACTAGCTTAGGTTCTTCTTGCCCTTCTCACTTCCGCCATGTCAGGACCAGCATTCCTCCCCGCCAAGAAGGGGCACCATCTTGAAAGCAGAAAGCAGCCCTCACCAGACACCAATCCTTCCAGCACCTTGCTCTTGGACTTCCCAGCCTCCAGAGCTATGATAAATAAGTTTCTATTGTTTACAAACTACCCTACTGTCTAGTATTTTGTTATAGCAGCGGAAACAGACAAAGACAATACCTTTCACCAGCCCTTGGTGAAATAAATTTGTGAGGGGAGCCCCAGTGTCTTTGAAGGATTCTGCAATCACTCTTCTTTGCAGGCCACACCTTACAGTGGGAACCACAGCCACTCAATTGGAAAACCTAATGCAGTGGGAGCAACTGGATCCTGGGGTGGCAGGGGCTGAGTGGCAGCGCTCGACTGCCAAAGGCGAGGTGGGCGTGGTTAGTTACTGTGATGGGCAGCAGAGTCAAAGCAACTATCAGAATAGTCTGACTGCACAGTCCTATGACATTGGCTTGTTCATCATGGTGTCCTATAAATGAAATGGATAGGAAACCCACTAAATTCTTACTAGATTCATTTAAGAAGAAAAGTTCTGGGTCAAGTGAACAAAAGTCTTACATCATAAATACAGTGGGTCACGACTCCTTGATCAATCCCCAGATTTATATACTCAGCCAGTTTATATACTCAGAACAACCTGAATAAGGGAGGCTGAGTCCCTTTGGGGAAGGACCCTGGTATACTACCCTAAATTTATACTGTTAACCTCTCTCCTAGCCTTTCCCAAAGGGACCTACAACCTTTTTACCGGAGTAACTGTGCATTGGAACAAAGGAAATAATCAGATTTTCAGGGACTGTTGGATTCTGGCTCTGAACTGACACTGGCACCAGGAGACCTCACATGTCACTGTGGCCCTCCAGTTAGAGCAGGGGCTTATGGAGGTCAGGCGAGCAATAGAGCTTTAGTTCAGTTCTGTCTTACAAGTGGGTCCCCAAATCCATCCTGTGACTATTTTCCCAGTTCCAGATGCATAATTGAAATAGACATACTAGCAGCTGGCAGAATGCCTATAGTGGTTTCCTGATCTGTGAAGTTGAGGGCCATTGTGGTGGGAAAGGTCAAGTGGAAGCCATTGGAACTGCAGTACCTACAAAAATGGTAAATCAAAAGCAATACCGTATTTCTGAAGGGATTGCAGGTGTTAGTGCCACCATCAAAGACTTAAAAGATGCAAGGGTGGTAATTCCTACTCATCCCCTTTCAACTCTTTTATTTGGCATGTGCAGAAGACAGATGGATCCTGGAGAATGACAGTGGATTATTGTAAGCTTAACTAAGTGGCAACTCCGATTGCAGCTGCTGTACCAGATGTCGTTTCATTTCTTGAGCAAATTAACACATCCCTTGGCACCTGGTATGTAGCTATTGATCTGGAGAATGTTTTTTTCTCCATCCCTGTCCATAAGGCCCACCAGAAGCAGTTTGTCTTCAACTGGTGAGGCCAGCAATACACCTTCACTATCCTGTCTCAGGGGTCTACCAACTGTCTGGCTCTAGGTTATAATGAGCTCACGGGGATCTCCATCACTTTTCCTTTCCACAAGATACACTGGTCCATACGTTGATGACATTAGGCTGATTGGACCTAGTGAGCAAGAAGTAGTAGACTTCTTGTTAGAGTGTCTCTAGACTTATTGTTAGAGTGTCAAGGCTGGGAAATAAATATTACTAAAATTTGGGGGCCTTCTACCTCAGTGCAATTTCTAGGGGTCCAGTGGTGTGGGACCTGTTGAGATATTTCTTCTCAGGCAAAAAGTTATTGGAACTGGCCCCTCCTTCAACCAAGAAAGAGGCACAATGCCTAGTGGGCCTTTTTAGATTTTGAAGGCAACATATTCCTCATTTGGATGTTTTGCTCCAGCCCGTTTACCGAGTGTCCCAAAAGCTGCTAGTCTGATTGGGGTCCAGAACAGGAGAAGGCTCTGCAACAGGTCCAGGCTGCTGTGCAAGCTGCTCTGCCACTTGGCCCATACGACTCGGCAGATCCAATGGTGCTCCAGGTGTCAATGAATGGCAGGGATGCTGTTTGGAGCCTTCGGTAGGGCCCAATGGGTGATTTGCTCCACAGGCCTTTAGGATTTTAGAGCAAGGCCCTGCCATTATCTGCAGACAATGACTCTTTTTTTGAGAGATAGCTCTTGGCCTGGTACTGGGCCTTAGTAGAAACTAAGCTTTGGGTGGTCCCTAGACATTTGACCAGGGTCCACCAAGTTACCATGCGACCCCTGAGCTGCCCTTCATGAACTGGGTATTGTTTGACCACCAAGTCATAAAGTTGGGTATGCACAGCAGTGCCTCATCATCAGATGAAAGTGGTATATACACAGTCAGACCCAGGCAGGCCCTCAAGGCACAAATAAGTTACATGAAGAAGTGGCCCAAATGCCCTTGGTTCCCACTCCTGCCATTCTGCCTTCTCTCTACCAACCTGCACCTGTGGCTTATGGGGACTTCTTGTGATCAGTTGATAGAGAAGCAGAAGACCCTGGCCTAGTTCATAGCTGGTTCTGCACAACATGCAAGCATCACGGGAAAGCAGGCAGCTGCAACACTACAGCTCCTCACTGGGACATTCCTAAAGGACAGTGGTCAAGGAAAATCTTCTCAGTGGGCAGAACTTCAGGCAGTGCACCAGTTGTGCACTTTGCTTGGACAGAGAAATGGACAGATGTGTGATCGTAAACCAATTCATGGGCTGTAGCCAGTGGTTTGATTGGATCATCAGGCACTCGGAAGAAACACAATTGGGACATTGGTGACAAATTTGGGGAAGAGATATGTGGATAGACCTCTAAATGGGAAAAAAGTGTGACGATATTTGTGTCCCATGTGAACGCTCACCACAGGGTGACCTCAGCAGAGGAGGTCAAGTGGATAGGATGACCTGTTCTGTGGATACCAGTCAGCGTCTTTCCCCAGCCATCCCTGTCATCATCCAATGAGCTCATGAACAAAGTGGCCATCGTGGCAGTGATGGAAGTTATGCATGGGCTCAGAAACATGGATTTCCGCTCACCAAGACTGATCTGGTATGGCCACCTCTAAGTGCCCAATCTGTCAGCAGCAGAGACTAACACTGAGCCCCTGAGATGACACCATTCCCCAGGGTGAACAGCCAGCTACTTGGTGGTGGGTTGATTACATTGGACAGCTTCTATTGTGGAAGGGGCAGTGCTCTGTCTTTACTGAGGCAGACATTTACTCTGGATATAGATTTGCCTTTCCTGCAGTCAATGCTTCTGCCAAAACCACCATCCATGGACTTAACAGAGTGCCTTATCCACTGTCATGGTCTTCCACACAGCATTGCCTCTACCAAGGAACTGGTAGAAGTGCAATGGGCCCCTGCTCATGGAATTCACTGGTCTTACCATGATCCCCACTGTCCTGAAGCAGCTGGTTTGATGGACAGTGGAATGGCCTTTTGAAGACTCAGTTACAGCACCAGCTAGATGGCAATAGCTTGCAGGGCTGGGGCAAGATTCTCCAGAAGGCTGAATATGTTCTGAACCAGTGCCTAATATATGGTCCTATTCTCCCATAGCTAGCATTTCTAGTTCCAAGAATCAAGGAGTGGAAGTGGGAGTGGCACCATTACAAGTGACTCATCAGCAAAACTTTGTTTCCTTTTTCCAGGGCTTTATGCTCTGTTGGCCTAAAGGTCTTAATTCCAGAGGGAGGAGTGCTTCCACTGAGAAACACAACTATTCCATTGAACTGGAAGTTAAGATGCCACCCAACTGCTTTGGGCTCCTTATACCTCTGGGTCAACAGGGAAAGAAGGGAGCTAGCTATAGTGTTGGCTGGGATGATTGATCCAGATCACCAAGGGGACATTGGGCTGATGCTCCACAATGGAGGCAGAGAAGAGTATGTCTGGAATGCAGGAGACCCCTTAGGACATCTCTTAGTATTACCATGTCCTGTGATTAAGGTCAATGGAAAATGACAATAGCCCAATCTATTGGACTATGAATGGCCCAGACCCTTCAGAAATGAACGTTTGGGTCACCCTACCAGGTAAAAAACCATGACTAGCTGAGATGCTTTCTGAAGGCAAAGGTTGTACGGAACAGGTAGTAGAAGATGGTAGTTTTCTGAGACGGAATTTCACTCTTGTTGCCCAGGCTGGAGTGCAATGGCACGATCTCGGCTCACTGCAACCTGCACCTCCTGGGCTCAAGCAATTCTCCTGCCTCAGCCTCCCAAGTAGCTGGGATTACAGGCATGTGCCATCACGCTTGGGTAATTTTTGTATTTTCAGTAGAGATAGGGTTTTACCACATCGGTCAGGCTAGTCTTGAACTCCTGACCTCAGATGATCCACCCGCCTCCGCGTCCTAAAGTGCTGGGATTACAAATATGAGCCACCATGCCTGGCAGAACATGGTAGTTATTAATGCCAGTTTAACCACATGACCAGTTAGAGAATTGAGAACTGTAATTGTCATGAGGATTTCCTCCTTCTTTGGTTATGAATACATTTGTGTTTTTATGCATATATTAAGCAAAAATCCTTGTTTTCTTTCCTCTCTTATTCCCTTATCATGTAACATAAGATTTATTGGCTTTGTATCACTATTTAAGTATTGTTAATTTCACATCATACTATGGAAGTTACAGGATATCAGGAGAGGCGCAAACACCACTCAAGGGCTTTATCTCCTTTTCTGGGGAAGGGATTAGAGCATTTTCGTTGTGCACAGGACAGTTGTATCATGTTCAGTGGAACCATGACCTTATTATTGTCTTTATTTGGAGATTAAGCATGGCTTCAGAAGATGCCTATGGATGCCTTGTTGACAAAGGGTGGACTTAAGATGGTTACTCTTGTGTGTCAGCTTGACTGGGCTAAGGGATGCCCAGGTAACTGGCAAAACATTATTTCTGGGTGTTTCTATGAGGGAGTTTCTGAGAAGGAATAGCATTTGAAAGGACGTCACTCTCACCCATGTGGGAGGGGACCACGCAGTCTGCTGAGGGATTGAACAGAACAAAACAGCAGAGGAAGACAGGATTTGCTCTCTCTTCTGGAGCAGGGACATTCATTTCCTCTTGCCTTTGGACAAGGATGCTCCTCATGCCTGAGCCTTTGGACTTGGATTGGGGCTTACACCATTAGTCCCTTGGTTCTCGAGTCTTCCAGCTTGGACTGGAACCACACCACCAGCTTTCCTCGTCCTCCAGCTTGCAGATGACAGACGTGGGACTTCTCAGCCTCCAAACTGTGTGAGCCAATCCCTCATAATGAATCTTTCTGTATATTTATATATGGAGATCCTATTGGTTTTGTTTCTCTGGAAACACTGACTAATACAGCCCTTTACCCAGCTTCACTCCAATGGTAATATCTTGCAAACTATGGTACAGTATCACCACCAGGAAACTGACTTGATACAAGTCATAGGGTTTATTCAGATTCCCCTATTTTACTTGTACTCATTCATGTATGTGTGTGTGTGTGTGTGTGTGAGACAGAGAGAGAGCAAGAAAGAGAGAGAGACAGAGATTGAGAGTTCTATGAGTCTCATGTGTAGGTTCATGTATCCACCACAGTTAAGATTCAGAACAGTTCCATCACCACAAGGATCCCTCATGTCTTTTTTGTAGCTACACCCACCTCCTTCCTGTATGCCCACCCTGCCACTTCTGACGTCTGGAAACCACCAACCTATTATTTTCTAAAATGTTGTCATTTCTGGCCAGGTGCAGTGGCTCACGCCTGTAATCCCAGCACTTTGGGAGGCTGAGGCAGGTGGATCACTTGAGGTCAGGAGTTTAAGACCAGCCTGGCCAACATGGTGAAACCCCGCCCCCATTTCTACCAAAAAATAAAAATAAATTAGCTGGGTGTGGTGGTGCATGGCTGTAGTCCCAACCTCAGGAGGCTGAGGTAGGAGAATTGGTTGAAACTGGGAGGCAGAGGTTGCAGTGAGCCAAGATCGTGCCACTGCACTCCAACCTGAGTGACAGAGGGAGGCCCTCTCTCAAAATACATAAAATAAAATAAAATAAAATAAAATAAAATAAAATAAAATAATAAAATAAAATAAATAAATAAAATAAAATAAAATAAAATAAAATGCTGTCATTTCAAAAGTGTGTCATATAAGTGCAATCATATAGCATGTGATCTTTTGGGATTGGCTTTCCTGTTGAGTGATATTCCAAACCCCCTGACTTTCAGTGGGTCCTGGTACCCTCATGGAGGGAGGGGCCACACACACATCCTCAGTGTGCACCTCACGGCCAGGGGTCTGTTTTATGCAGATTAATATTTAAATGACCAAGGATAAGGTTAAAGTTAGGGTAAGAATGACATAAGATAATATATGTAAAGTGTTTGGCAGAACGACTGGCAAATAATATGTATCCAATAAACATTAACCAAAATAAAGTGCTCAAATGCACAGAAAGGAGGATTAAGCCCTCTCAGTCCCATATCACGGAATATAGACTTTTATCCTAGAGATGTTTCAGAATGGGTTGTCCCGGCTGCCTGCTGGGAAGTAGAGGGACTAGATTCACATCCTGGCCCAGCTGCCTCCAGATTCTGGATGCTGATCCATTGACCTTGATGTCGGAGGCCACAGGCAGACCACCCATACTGGCCTGATGGGCCCCAAGACTCTTAAAGGACCTCCAGCTGCAGAGCGTGCCCTGCACCCTGACCACTTCCCTTCTACCCTGGTCCAAATTGCCATCACCTTCTGCCTGAAGAGACAACAACGGCTCATGACTGGCTTCACTGCTTCTGTCTCTTAGAGTTCAAATCAACACACATCCTACTTCTGCTCAACCAGTGCACTGACAGTAGAAGTTCCAGCCTCATGACCATTTGCAAAGCCCTGTGTGACCTGACCTGCCCTGGTCTCTGAGCTTGCTCTGCTCTAGCGTCTCCTTCCCTGGATGTGCTGGGCAGGCGCCATCCTCAGGGCCTTCGCACTTGCCGCGCCCGCTATCTAGAAACCTCCTCCCCCAGATGTCTGTGTGGTGGCACTTCCCTTTTGCCACCCTATTTGTAACCTCTTAGTGATTCCCACCCCAGCATTCCCTACCCTTCTTTCCTGCTCTGTTTTTCTCTGGAGTACCCAGCACCATCTAACCTACTGCTTATTAATGTTGTGCACTGCCTGTCTCCATCCCCTACTTTACTGGAACATGAGTTCCGTGAGGGCAGGGACATTGGTCTGTGTTGCTTACTGCTGTGTTGCTGGAACAGTGCCGGGTGCATGGCAAGGCATGGAAGTGCTCAGTGAACACCTGCATGCGGCTGCACATGCAGCTTGGCATCCATTCTCTTGGGCGTGAGTTGTTCTTGCTGCAGAAACAAAACTCATGGCTACATTGGATTCACTGGCGAAGATTTAAGTCTCAACCCATTCCATGCACTGAGCACACTTCCTGCATCATGATCGCCACAGTTATCCAAAGCCCAGAGTGGCCTTGGCTCTGGACCTTGCGCTGGTTGGTGCCCATTTCCCTAAGGACTCAGCCCTGGTCAGCTGCAAATTGGCTCGCGGGGAGAAAGAGAGCTGCTTGGACCCTTGTTTTTCAACTCAGGCCATAGGGCAGAGACCTCCCAGGGTTCCTGATGCCGCTGGTCTTACCCCCTAGTTGGGTCCTTCAGACTCCATTATTCCCAGTAGAGCTGTGGAGATGGCAGGGTTGGGGGTTGGGCATATGCCAATCGAATGAGGTCCAAATATGGGCCATGCCATCATCATTCTTAACATCAACCCATGGGATGCAGGCACCACCATTGACTTGACACTTGAGCCCCTGAGACCCGAACATCTTGTCAAGGCCTCTGCAGTAGGAGGTGGAGCTGGGGGTCCACCTAGCCGCCTGGGGCCAGCATCTGCAGTGCAGGTGGGGGGGGGGGGGGGGCTTGGGCTGATGTCTGCAGTTCAGGGGCCACGGCAGGCTCTGAATGTCCCTGTGTCCCCAGAGCCACCTGCAGGCCATCTATGGTAAGGCATGCACAGGAGGCTGGGTGGGCTGGGAGTGACATCCAGACCCCCAGCTAGAGGGGGCCTCTAAATACTCCCTGGGACTCCACTGGGTGTGGATTTCTCCAGGGCCACTCCCTTCGAGTTCTATTTGCTGCTGAAATGTGGGGGCTGGAGCGAGCGCCCACACCACAGCCTGCCTAACTAGGTGCGCCTGGACTTCCCCTCCCACTGCACAGGGATGCTGTGCACTGGGAGTCAGGAGCACTGTCCCTGGGCAAGGGCAGGCTGGCCAGTACTGCGGGACACAGATGGTGAGAGGTTGGGATCAGCCAAACAGTGGCTGGGGACCCAGGGGACGGTACTAGGCATTCCCCTAAACAGCGGGCATGAGTTTCAACCAGACAGGGTCAGGGCACAGGGGGTTGTGGCTGGGGACATGGCTGGACAGTGGCTGGTGACAGGATAGCACTACAGATACAGCGGGACACAGCAGGTCGGGCTCTGGGGAGGCCTGACCTGGAGCTGTCCCTGGTCCCTCCCCAAGTCCCTCAGCCCTGCCCTTCCCCCGCCCTGGCTGCTGCTCCCTGCTCTGCGGCTGCCATGCCACTGTCTGACGCCTTTGAAATCTTATCTCTCATCTTGTTCTCTGTTTCCTCCCTGTCCAGGCCTCATCTGTCTCCAGCCTCCCACCCCCCAACCTGCTTCCCATCTGTGGCCCTTCCCTACTCTTCCTGCCCTGCTGGCCATCGCCTCTGTCCTGCCCTGTTATCCGGCTCTAGTTCTTCCCTACCCATCCAGGGTAAAAGTTCAGAGCCATGGGTTAGGACCCTGCCTGCTGCCTGTTGCGTGCCCCACACCCTGTACCCTAGACCCGTTGGTCCCTCCTTCCGTCCACTGGAGACATAGGCTGTCGTCCTAGGAGGGCCTTGTCCCAGCCCTCAGGCTTCCCAGGGTCCCCAGCCAACCCCTGCTGCTCCCTGAGGCTGGGTTCCCAGGTCTCCTCATCCAGGCAGCCTTCCTGACCCTCCCAGACCTTCCCAGCAAAGGCAATGCCACCTCCTCTGAGCTTGCCCAGCCAAGTGTGTCGCTGGCTTTTGCCTGAGTCACAGCTGCCTAGATTCTGCCTCACTTTAGTCTGTGACCTCCCTGAGGGCAGGGACAATTCCACTTTCCTTGCCTCTGTACAGAGAGGGAAACAGGCTTGGGGGCAAGGTACAATTGTCTGCCTGGAACATCCAGCCAACTCCTCACAAGTCTAGCTCCCTTGCACGCTGCAGGGCTTGGTTTCAGTGTCAGCCCTCAGCAAGGCTGTCCTGACCACTCAGCTAACGTGGCTGTCTCCCACCCTGGCCCCACCCATCCTCCACCTCTGCATCCTGCTTTCCTTGGGTGCTTCACGTCCTACTTTACAGAGAAAACAGATCGAAATGCCAAGGGGAGCTAAGAGTGGGTCAACTGGGGTGTCCATGGCGCCTCAGGGCACCAAGAGCTCCCCAGCTCCCTGCCTCCCACCAAAACCAGGAGTCCCAGGGGTCCCAGCTGCCCCCGGGGGCCTCCATTCCATGGAATCAGTCTCCCCATATAGCCCCAGACTGTGTGATTTCAAGTCCCAACCTTACCATTTAGTAGCTAAGTGATCATGGCGAGCGCCTTCTCTGGGTCTCGGTGTCCACACCTGCATACTGAGGCTGGTCATGGTGCCTGTCTCAGGCTGCAGTGAGAACTGATGAGTTAATGTTCGTAAAGAACCTGGCACATCGTAAGTACTCAATAACTCCTCTTGCTCCCAGACATTGCGGGCGTAGCAGCAGCAAAAACAAAGTGACGATCATGAACTTGAATATGAAGATCACCTTCATAGGGTATTAATGAGAACGATTTACCAATCCTTTTCCCTGCTAGGAGCCTGGTCGCTCCCGAATGCTTTATAAACAGTATCTCTGGACTCCTTTCAACCCATTGGGAGGTATAGACTTTTTTTTTTTTTTTTTTTGACATGGAGTCTAACTCTGTCGCCCAGGCTGGAGTGCAGTGGGGCGATGTCTGCTCACTGCAAGCTCTGCCGCCTCCCCGGTTCATGCCATTCTCCTGCCTCAGCCTCCCTAGAAGCTGGGACTACAGGCGCCCGCCACCACGCCCGGCTATGTTTTTGTATTTTCAGTAGAGACGGGGTTTCACCGTGTTCACCAGGATGGTCTTGATTTCCTGACCTCATGATCCGCCCGCCTTGGCCTCCCAAAGTGCTGGGATTACAGGCGTGAGCCACCGCGCCCGGCCAGGAGATATAGACTCTTATTCCCATCTTCCAGATAAGCTACCAAGATGCATAGGGCAGACAAGCCCAGGTCACACCACAAGTCTGCGGGTAGCAAGGTATAGAGGCCAACAGTGGGGCTCCAAGGCTGTAGGGTCCCTGGTCTGATCTAGCTCAGGTACTCCCCACTGGGTGACCTGGGGCAAGTCATATTCCTTCTCAGCCTTAGCTTACCTATCTGTGAAATGGGTGTGAGAAGACCTTTCCTAACCGAGCCACAGTGAGCATTCAGAGCATTCTACAGGCTTGCTTACTGAGCATTCAGTGGACTGTGGCTGACAACAGAAGCTTCAGACTAGGCTTTGCCCCAATCTGTCTGGCCCCGAGTGTGAGTATTCCTACCCCATGGCCCAGCCTCCCAAGAATGCATGTGGTCCCTTCCTGCTCTGCCAGGGACCCTCAGGCCCCTAAAACTGTGAGCACACCCACCAGGGGTTCCAAGAGGTCCACAGGCCACTTGGAAGCAAATGGGGCCTGAGCTCTTGGGCCCAGAGCCCACACTGAACTTATTTGGAGCATTTGCACCTGCAAAGTTGAAACCTAAGCAAAGAAGGGAAGGTCCCTGGCAGATTCTTCTGTTCATTCAGATTGTCTTTCTCTGCAGTGCATTGCTGGCTGATACCTCAATGACTAGATAATACAGGGCTGCCCGGGGTGGGGAGTAACCTCCTGGACATGAGCCTGCCACTGCCCTGAACCTTCTGTGGCTCCCACTGTCCGCAGGAACCAGCCAGGTGCCTTAGCTAGATGGCAGCTCTGGAGCCCACACACCTGGGCCCTTTCTCTGCTGTGGGACCCTGGACAAGGAAAACTCTGAGCCTCAGTTCCTCAAATGAAAAATGGAGAAAATATTATCACTCTACGGGTTTGCCTGGAACTAAGGGATTTCCCAGGATATGGGATTTTCAGTGCTAAAACTTGGACAGTTCCAGGCAAATTGGGACGAGCTGGTCACTTTTAAGGTTGTGAGGGTGAGAAGGAGAAAATGCACTAAAAATGCTTAGGACAGTGCTGGGGACTCGGAGGTGCTCAATCAACGGTAGTGACAACTGGGGCTGTGTGTGCACCACACTTTGCAGTTTACACAACCCTTTCCCGTCTGTTATTTCACAAGCCTCTGGCCATCTTGCCTGTTCTCCCCGCTTTAAAGATGAGAAAACAGAGACACAGGGGGAGTAGGCAGCATGTCTGGGTCACACAGGGGAGGAGACAGGATGCAGGAACTCACCTCGTGTCCTGAGGGTGGTTTGGCCCGGGAGAGTCGTGCTCAACAGATGATGTTTCTTTGGTATGGGAGCCCACAGTCTGCTGGACGTGAAGGCAGCCCTTCTCTCTATACAAATACAATTTTTTAAACTGTTGGAACTAATAAACAAAATTGCAGTGTACAAAATCAATGCACAAGTATCAGTAGCAGTTCTATATACTAACCACAAACTATCTGAAAAGGAATCAAGAGCCAATTCCATTTATAATAGAGAGCAAAAAAAGAAACTGTTTAGGAATAAGTTTAATCAAGGAGGTGAAAGGCCTGCGCACTGAAAACTCTAAGACATTGATGAAAGAAATCAAAGGCTGTTGTTTTAATAAGCCTTTTAATACTACAGTCATTTGTGAGATAATGCTTGCTTTGAAAACCAAATTTGCTCTGGCACAATTAATTTATTTATTCATTTGGGAAAATTTGAGCATTACTCGAATTTCCCATGTTCTTATGCATGATTTTGTCTGCAAGAAACACTAGGAATATTTCATCCAGCTGAACTAAGTTGTAGGAATATACACAACACATACTCCCCTTCAATTGCTGCTATAGCTAACTCCATTCACCATGCATGTGAGTCACACCCATTCAGATCCCTTATTAGGTACATCATATTATGCTAAAAGATGAGCAGCAATGAATATGTACACCGGGTATTCGTTGTCACACCAACATTGGTCATTTCAGGTATTTTTTTAATTTACTGTTAAGTGTTTAAAATATTTATTTTCTAGTCATTATGAGTCAAATCAATGTGTGTCACTGATGAAGTATTTGAGTGTCAAGCCCCTAATCTCATTTTTGCCCTGTGATATTTTTGTTTTTGAGATAGAGTTTTGCTTTTGTCCAGGCTATAGTGCAATGGCATGATCTCGGCTCATGGCAACCTCCACCTCCCAGATTCAAGCGATTCTCCTGCCTCAGCCTCCCGAGTGGCTGGGATTGGAGGCGTGTGCCACCACGCCTGGCTAATTTTGTATTTTCAGTAGAGATGGGGTTTCTCCATGTTGGTCAGGCTGGTCTCAAACTCCCGACCTCAGGTGATCCGCCTGCCTCGGCCTCCCAAAGTGCTGGGATTGCAGGTGTGAGCCACTGCGTCCGGCCTTGTGATGTGTATTTGTTGCTAGTTTTTGTTGTTGTTGCTAGCGTGTATTTTAAAAAATTAATTGACTTAATTTTTTAGAGCAATTTTAGGTTTACAGAAAAATTGAATGGAAAACACAGAGTTCCCATATGCTTCGCTTCCTTTTTATTAATTAACATATTGCATTAGTGCTGTATATTTGTTATACTTGATAAGCCAATGTTGATACATTATTAACTAAAGTCCATAGTTTACATTAGAATTCACTCTGTGTTGCAATTCTATGGGTTTTGACAAGTATATAATGACATGTATCCATCACGATAGTATCATAAAGAATTGTTGGCCGGGCGCAGTGGCTCAAGCCTGTAATCCCAGCACTTTGGGAGGCCGAGACTGGCGGATCACAAGGTCAGGAGATCGAGACCATCCTGGCTAACATGGTGAAACCCCGTCTCTACTAAAAAAATACAAAAAAAACTTGCCGGTCAAGGTGGCGGGCGCCTGTAGTCCCAGCTACTCGGGAGGCTGAGGCAGGAGAATGGCGTGAAGCCGGAGGCAGAGCTTGTAGTGAGCTGAGATCCGGCCACTGCACTCCAGCCTGGGCCACAGAGCGAGACTCCATCTTAAAAGAAAAAGAATTGTTTCACTTCCCTAAAAGCCCTGGTGCTCCACCTATTAATCCTTTCGTTTCCTACCCCCATCCCCAATCCTTGGCAACCATTGATCTTTTACCTATCTCCACAGTTTAATCATTTCTAGAATGACATATAGTTGAAATCCTACAGTATGTAGCCTTTTCATATTAGCTTATCCCACTTAGCAACATGCATCGAAGATTTCTCCCTGTCTTTTCATGATTTGATAGCTCACTTCTTTTGATTGCAGAATAATATTCCATTGTCTCGATATACCATATTTTATTTATCTGATCACCTACTGAAGGACATCTTGGTTTCTTCCAACTTTTAGCAGTTACGAATAAAGCTGCTATAAATACCCAAGTGCAGGTTTTTGTGTGAACAGGTTTTCAACTCATTTGGGTAGACAACAAGGAGTGTGATTGCTGGATCACATGGTAAGAGTATGCTTCATTTTATAAGAAACTGCCAAATTGTCTTCCAAAGTGACTATAATTTTGTATTCCCACCAGCAATGAATGAGAGTGTCTGATGCTCTGCATCCTCGCCAGCAGTTGTGTTGCCAGTGTTGTCTATTTTGGCCATTCTGATAGATGTGTAGTGGTGTCTCGTTTTAGTTGCGGTTTCCTAATGAGGTAGGTTTGGCCTCTTTTCATATGCTTGTTTGCCATCTCTATATCTTATTTGGTCAGGTGTCTGTTCAGGTCTTTTGCCCATTTTTAAATTGGGCTGTTTTTTTCTCATGTGTTGAGTTTTAAGAGATTTTTGTGTATTTTGTATGCCAGTACTTTTTCAGATATATGTTTTGCAAATATTTTCTCAAAGTCTGGCTTGTCTTTCCAATCCCTAAACAGTGTCTTTTGCAAAGCAGAAGTTTTAAAATTTAATAAAGTACAACTTACCATTAAAAAATACTGTTTTTTGTATTTTTTTAGTAGAGATGGGGTTTTGTCTTGTTGGCGAGGCTGGTCTCGAACTCCTGACTTCAACTGATTCGACCTTGGCCTCCCGAAGTGCTGGGATTACAGGTGTGAGCCACCGTGCTCGGCCATATATTTTTAGAAGAGACAGGTTTCTTTCTGTTTTTTTTTTTTTTTTTTTTTTTTTTGCTCTTCGCTCATTCGCCCATTTATTTGTTCACTCATCCATGCGTTGTCCTGTCCATGGGTCCATCTCGCTCCAGGGTGAAGACTGGAGGGTGGATGGAGGTGACTGGGAATGGAAACGCAGGCTGCGATCCTGGAGGAGGGTAAGGCCCTCGGTCCTCATTGCTGCCAGGCTTCTGTCCCCAAGGACAGTGCCCCTAAGGACTCAGTGAGGTAACCCACAGAAGGGCTTAGCAGAGTTTCTGCCCTGGGAAGTGCATGGCAAGCGTCAGATAACAACACGAAGTGTATAATTCACGAGAACAATACACTTTACAAAACGTTTCCCACTCCAGGATCCCGTTAAATCCAAACAATAGTACTAATTCGGTAAGTGGTGGTGATTCTCCCTGTGTTCCAGATAAGGAAACTGAGTTCCCGGTCAGCAGAGGGAATTGCCCACAGTTGCCACAGAGATCGTGGTGGTGGTGGTGGTGGGGGGGTGGGGGGGGGCGGGCACCCAGGCTGGTGGGACTGGCTGGAGAGCAGAACTCTCCTGTCCCACCTGACCACCATCCAGCCTGTTCTCTCCTAACCCTGCCCCAGAACAAACTTTATCCTACCATCCACCAGTGCCTTTCCCCACTGTCTGAATTTTTTTCTTCTTTTCATTTTACTTGTTACTAGCAGAAACCACATGATTGGATTTCTTGCTCATTATCCATGTCTCCCACAGAAATATCAGCTCCAAGAGGACAGGAACTTTGTCTTTTGTGTTTACTGACAAATCCTTAACGCCCAGGCAGGTCGTCAGAAAACACTTGCAGAATTATTTGATCCTCTTTTAAAGGCACGAATGAAGCCTGGTGCCAGCTGAGATGTAGTGCCCCATTCCAGCCAGCAGATGGCAGCAGAGAACAAGGCACCTGACGCGGGGAGCCCAGGTGAAGTGCACAGGTTTGACCTTCCGGGTTGGCAAGAGATGGGGAGCTTCCGGCCGTGTGTGTTGCGGGGGTGCGGAGTGGGATGGTTATGCATCTTCTTCCACCTTCTCCCCCTAACCACTGGCCACGTCTGAGGATCCCAATCTGATAGAAGGCAGCCTTTTCTAGTAAAATACAAAAACAGTTATCATTGATTAAGCACAAAATCAAGCCAAATACATTGTTTCATTCTCACAACAGCCCCATTATTAGTGTCATTCTGCAGACCGGCAACTGAGGTGCCATAACTTGCCCCAGGTTACACAGCCAGTGGAGCACCAGGACTGGAAGGTGACCTGGGACTCATTCCCGTCACCACCACGAGATAGGGCCTCCAAGCTTCTGTTGCTCTAAGGTGGACCTGGGGGGCTGCCCAGAAGGAGGTGAGCTCCTCATTGCTGAAGATGTGCAAACTGCCGGGTAGGTGCCTGCTGGAGAGGATGTACGGGCACCCAGATGCCCAAAGCCCCTCCTGGCCAGGCAGGATCCAGAACAAAATGAAGTGTGGGAACGTCTGCTTCAAAATTACTAAGAATTTCAACACAATGACAGGAGAGTATTAAGCCAGGGGCAGGACCTTTCTGAGTTCCACAGTCTGTGTGACCACACAGGTCCCAGGCCCTCCAAGCCAGATCTTTTGGGACGGAGGAAGAAGTGTGAGGAACGGGTCTCAGGGTCATCTCAAGGTCAGTACCATGCTAGGGGCCTGAAGAGACGGGCCTTGTAAAGTCAGTGGGATGGAGAAGACAAGGAGTGAACTCGAGTCCCCTCCAGTCCGAGTCAGGGAGCCCGCGGAGACGTCAGCAGTCCAGCTCTGCAGGAGTTCAGGGAAACGTCCCCTGCGCTCATTTCTTCTCCTAAGACAGGGCCTGCATCCGCGCACCTTTTATCTTCCCCTGCTGCCCGTGATTTATCTCTACGTGAAGGGCTGGGGCGGCCTTGGAGGCAAAGGGCCCTTCTGATGGTCCATGAATCTTTCGTTTGCCGATCCTCTGGCCACTCTCTGCGCGGCCGGGCGGGCCCACCACTTCCTCTCCGCCAAGTGAGGATTAGGGAGTCATAAAACAAGGGAGCCAAATCCCCGGCCGGCAGAGCGCACACATGGGCCTCAGATGCCGGGGGAGAGATGGCGGCTGCCGGGGCTTGAGCCTCAGAGGAGGACTGTTTCTTTGGGGGGCCGCGATTTCCAGGTCCCCGCTCCATGAGGGGACTTCCCGGCCAAGCCTGGGGTCAGAGCTGGTCAGGACCACTCCTAAGGGGACAGAAGATCCCAGCTGAAGCCAGAAGTATCCCGGCCCAGGCCAGGGGGAGAGGGGCTCCAGGCTGAACGGAGTGTGCGGGCGTCCCTCAGAAGAGGGGAGCACCAGCCATGTGCTGGGCACCAAAAGCGTGTCATTCTCATCCCCCCCCCCCCCCCCGGGGATGCCATCCTGGGGCTCCTGGGGCGAAGCCCCTTGCCAAGGCCCAGAGCCAGAAAGTGGTGGGGCTGGGATCTGGACACAGGTGAATGGACAACAAAGCTTTACACCAAAGAAAAATATGAAAACCATTATATTGAAAAACAGGTTATTTATTTCCTAAATGTTATCTATTTTTAAAATCCTATTATAAAAGGCATCCGGTAAACAATTCAAAAGTGGTATAAAATAAGATCATAAGGCTTTGAAGGGTCTGTCTTCCTCTCTCCCTCCCCTGTTGTCCACAGGTCCCTGGCCCCAAGAAACACCACTGACACCAGAGCCTTATAGATTTCCAGAGAGTCTACAGATTGAATACCTGCTATTTCTCTTTTTCTCTTCCGTATAAATGATACCATTCTGTGCACAATACCTGCGCCTTACTTTTTTTTTTTTTTTGAGGATCCCTCTTGTCGGAGTCTCTCTCTTGTCGCCCAGGCTGGAGTGCAGTGGTGCCATGTAGGCTCACTGCAGCCTCTGTCTCCCAGGTTCAAGTGATTCTCCTGCCTTAGCCTCCCAAGTAGTTGGGATTACAAGCGAAAGCCACCACACCCAGCTAATTTGTGTGTGTGTGTGTGTGTTTTTTTTTTTAGTAGAGACAGGGTTTCACCATGTTGGCCAGACTGGTCTCCAACTACTGACCTCAAGTGATCTGCCAGCCTCGGCCTTCCAAAGTGCTGGGATGACAGATGTGAGCCACCATGTCCAGCCTGCACCTTTCTTCTAGTTTCTTCTTTCTTCTTTCTTCTTCTTCTTCTTCTTCCTTCTTCCTTCTTCTTCTTCCTTTTGAGAGGGAGTCTCCCTCTTGTCACCCAGGCTGGAGTGTAATGGTGCGATCTCGGCTCACTGTAACCACTGCTTCCCAGGTTCAAGTGATTCTCCTGCCTCCGCCTACAGAGTAGCTGGGATTACAGGTGCGTGCCAATGTGCCTGGCTAATTTTTTTTGTATTTTTAGTAGAGTTGGGGTTTCACCATGCTGATCAACATGGTCTTGAACTCCTGACCCTGTGATCTGCCCACCTCGGCCTCCCAAAGTGCTGGGATTACAGGCATGAGCCTCCATGCCTGGCCAACTTCTTTATCTTAATATATCCTGGGAACTTTTCCGTGTCAGAACGTAAAGGGCTGACTCATTCTTTTAAAATTTTTTATTTTTTTATTTTTGTTTTTTTTTAGAGACAGGGTCTTGCTCTTTTGCCCAGGCTGGAGAGCAGTGGTGCCATCATAGCTCACTGCAGCCTCGACCTCCTGGGCTCAAGTGGTCCTCTCGCCTCAGCTGCCTGATGCCTCATTCTTTTCAATGGCTGTATTGTGTACCACCATAGAGATGGAGTGTGTCAGTTAGCTATTGCTGGGTAACAATTCTAAAACTTAGTGGTTTCAAACTAACCATGCATCTTATCTTATGAGTCTATGGGTTTGGCTGATCTTGGCTGGGCTCACACAGGCATGTGTGATCAGCTGGCAGGTTGGCTGGGGACTGGCTGGTTGTGGGCAGCCACAGCCGGGCACTGTGGCTGTCCTCCTCGTGTCCCCCACATCCTCCAGCAGGTTGCCCGGACACAGGCCCATGGTGAGATGGGCACAGCAAGCAATACTAGTGCTGCTGGGGCGGGCAAGTGGAGTTGGCTGGCAGTACCCAAACCTCTGTTTGTGTCACATCTGCAAACATCCTGTTGGTCAAAGAAAGCCACATGGTAGGGGAAGATTCAGGGTGGGAGGGGACCACACGGTTACTGGTCAAGTGTGTGAAGCTATTAAATTGAGGCCATTAGAGTCACCTGTCTCCCATATAGAGTTTAATTCACCTAGACCCTCGCCACTGAGGATGGGGGCACCAAAGTGCCCAGGCTGCATACTCCCTCCCGCCTGGGGGAGTAGCAGGCCTGGCATGGGTGAAGCCAGGCATAAGGGTCTGGTCCAGGGAAGGACCTCTGCTGTGTAGCCACTCCACCCCTACCTGGAGCAAGTTAGGGTTCAGGACCATGCACGGTGCACCCTGCCACCTCCCAGCTGTGATCAGAGAGTGGCTGTGATACCCCTGGGGGCAGATGGGGGCCAGAGCTAACGACAAGGCCTCACTGCCCATGCCAAGCCAAATGAACCCAGCTGGTTTTATAGTCCTATAGTATCCCAGGGCACCCCAGGGGAACAGGTCTTCTTCCCTCGTTGCCCACTCTAAGGGGCAGTGCCCTGAACTGAGCCCTGGAGACCCAGACCAGTGGGAGAGACACAACCCAGGTATAGTCAAAAGTTTTGGGGGATTGAACAGCTAGGTGCGGTGGTTCATGCCCGTAATACCAGCACTTTGGGAGGCTGAGGCGGGTGGATCACTTGAGGTCAGGAGTTCGAGACCAGCCTGGTCAACATGGTGAAACTCCGTCTCTACTAAAAATATAAAAAAACTAGCCGGGTATGGTGGCACATGCCTATAATTTCAGCTACACAGGAGGCTGAGGCAGGATCCCAGGAGGTGGTGGTTGTAGTGAGCTAAGATCGTGTCACTGCATTCCAGCCTGGGTGACAGGAGTGAAATTCTGTCTCAAAAAAAAAAAAAGTTTTGAGCAATTGAAAAAGAAGAGTGACTAACCCTACCATTCTAGGATGGGCGTCTGGGAAGACTTCCTGTGAGGAGGGGGAGGGGACAAGTGCTCTGGGTTTTGAAGGATGAGTAGGAGTTCATCAGCAGACCCAGGAAGAGAGGGGAGGGCATCCTAGACAGTGGACATAGCCAGTGCTAGGAGTGGAGGTACAGGAAGGGTTCAAGGGGCAGCAAAGTGCAGGTGCCCTGAGGCTGGAATGAGCACCGAGGAGAGACATGGCCAGAAGTTCTAGAAAAATATCTCCAACCTCAGAGGTATATAGATGGGCAGGCAAAAGCAGTGCCTCTCCAGGCTCAGATGCAGTGACACTTCCCCCAGGAGCCTTCCCTGATCCCAGCTAGCTGGGTCAGTGCCCCTGTTGAAGGCCGTTGAGTGAACAGTGTTGCAATTATATGTGAGGTTCAATATCGCCCATGTGCTCTCCTGTTTAGTATCCATCTCTCCCATCAGCGTCAGGATCCCGAGGGTCGGGACCACGTCAGTCTTGTCCACCACGGCTTCCCCAGCACCACATACAGGGCCTGGCACAAGTAGGGGCTCGCTCAGTCTATACTCAGTGAATGAATGAATGAATGAATGGGTGAACAGAGAAAGAACAGAAAGAAATGAGCCTCAATAGATAATAATATTGCATTACGGGTCATTTCCATGTTCCTTTTTTTTTTTTTTTTTTTTTTTTTGAGACAGACTCTCGCTCTGTCGCCCAGGCTGGAGTGCAATGGCGTAATCTCAGCTCACTGCAACCTCTGCCTCCCGGATTCAAGCGATTCTCCTGCCTCAGCCTCCCTAGTAGCTGGGATTACAGGTGCCTGCCACCATGCCTGGCTAATTTTTGTATTTTTAGTAGAGACAGGGTTTCACTATGTTGGCCAGGCTGGTCTTGAACTCCTGAGCTCGAGCACTCCTCCTGCTTCAGCCTCCCAAAGTGCTGGGATTACATGTGTGAGCCACCGCGCCGGGGCTTCATGTTCTTTTTATAATCTGTCCATTAATGTGTTTACCCTGATTTTATTTTATAATTAAGTAAAAACCAAATCCACATTATTATTATTATTATTATTGAGACAGAGTTTCGCTCTTGTCGCCCAGGCTGGAGTGCAATGGCATAATCTCTGCTCACCACAACCTCTGCCTCCTGGGTTCAAGCGATTCTCCTGCCTCAGCCTCCCGAGTTGCTGAGATTATGTGCATGTGCCACCACACCTGGCTAATTTTGTAGTTTTAGTAGAGATAGGGTTTCTCCATATTGATCAGGTGGGTCTCGAAATCCCGACTTCAGGTGATCCGCCTGCCTCAACCCCCCAAAGTGCTGGGATTACAGGTGTGAGTCACCAAGCCCGGCCTTATTATTATTATTATTTTTGAGACAGGGTCTTGCTCTGTCATCCAGGCTGGGGATCACCGCTTACTGCAGCCTCAACCTCCCAGGCTCAAGAAATCCTCCCACCTCAGCCTCCCGAGTAGCTGGGACTACAAGTACACACCACCATGCCCAACTAATTTTTAAATTTTTTGTAGAGATGGAGTTTTGCCATGTTGCCCAGGCTGGTCTCGAACTCCTGGCCTCAAGCAATCCTCCCACCTCAGCCTCCAAAAGTGGTAGGATTACAGGTACGGCAATTGCGCTGGGCCCAAATCCACATTATTTTGACGAGAGAATGAGAAGTTGTTCTGGTGCCCAGTGGAGAAGAGACAAGCAAAAGATTAGAAAAGGTGGTGGGGAGGCTGCTGGCATGGCCAGGTGTGGGGTGATGTAGGAGGAGGGATTACAGGGGACTATGAGGGCCAGAGCCTCAGTTTCCTTATCTGGAAAATGGGGCTAAGGGCCAATCATGTGCTTAAATTACAACGTTCATGTAAAAATTGCAGTCATTTATGGATGCTCACTCCATGCCCTTCGCTGCCTTATTTGTTAATAACTCCCCCACCCCCACCCACATTCCCAGGTGAAGACCATTGTCTCCATTTCCTAGCTAAGGAAACTGAGCCTGTGGTCCATTGAAATCCTAGTTCAGCCATATTCAAGCGGTGTTACCCAGGCAGTTGTTCCTGAGCCTCAGATAGTTTCCCTTTCTGTAAAATGAAGACGACAACAGTCCCTACCTGGCGGGGCTTTGTGGAGGTCGTTGGATTGTGTATGTGAAGCAGGGTGGGTTGGTGTATGTGAGCTGTGTCTCATCATCAAAGCAGGGAATGTCTGCTTTGAACCAGGAAAACCTGGGAGGGGGGACCAAAGAGCTGAGGTTACTGTCCTGGGACTGCAGTGCCAACAAGCGACTGAGCCAGGATCCCACCCAGGTTTCTCTGTCCCCAGAGCTGGGTTCCTGGGGTGGAGGCTCCCCTGCTTAGTGGGAGCTCTGGGTGGCAGGTGTCTCCTGGTGCATAGTGGGGCTGGGCATGAGGGGCCCTGCCCAGAGCTCCTCGCTGGTGTTGCAGCAGGGGCAGGGGCAGGGGCAGGGGCAGGGGCAGGGATGCTGGCCCCGTCGAGGGTTTCAGGGCTCATGTGTCCAGTGTGGCAAGCGGTTTCCCAGCAGCTGCCACGCCACTAACGGACCTCCCTCCGTAGCAATCTGCCGTGATAACAGACAGGTTTAATTAAAAAGAACACACGTCCTCCTCTGCAGGAAGGCTGCGGCCAGGATGTGGGGCCTGCGATGAAAACTTAGCTCCATAAAGCCCGCACACAGGCATGGGTGCCCAGAGCTGCCTAGTTTTTTAAAAGGAGCGCACCCCGCCCCCTGCCATATCCGTATTATTTATCGAGTTAATTTTGTCCTCTGGCCACAGCATGAACCACCTCCGAGCCCCTGAGCCCTGACCCTGACTTGTCTCCAACTCCCAGGCTGTGCCAGGCACAGTCTTGCCTCCGCTGGGGACAAGAGAGGCCAGGAATGCCTGCTTTGAACCAGGAAAACCTGGGAGGGGGGACCTGTCCCTGACTTTGTGATGTTGGACAACTGACTCAGCCCTCTCAGAGCTTCTGTTTCTGCATCCAGGAATCAGGCAGAGGCTGATGCCGCCTCCGGAGGCTAAGTGAGGTCTGAACGAGGCAAGGGGAAAGGTGCCTGGCCCCTGGTGGGCACTTGGAAAGTGTTGGCTGTTGTTATCGTTGAGGTGATGACTACTAGTGGTGGGACTGCTAGATGGAGCCCAGGGGGCCTTGGCGAGAGGGTGGCTGGAATGGTTGGGGAGGCCCAGGCTGGCCCTCAAACTAGTAGACATGGATACTTTAAGAGTGGAATTAAAGCTAGGCACGGTGGCTCATGCCTGTAATCCCAGTACTTTGGGAGGCCAAGGAGGGTGGATCACCTGAGGTCAGTAGTTCAAGACCAGCCTGGCCAACATGACGAAACCCTGTTTCTACTAAAAATACAAAAATTAGTCAGGCGTGATGGCGGGCGCCTGTAATCCCAGCTACTCGGGAGGCTGAGGCAGGAGAATCACTTGTACCTGGTAAGCGGAGGTTGCAGTGAGCCGAGATTGCACCCACGTTCCAGCCTGGGTGACAAGATGGAGACTCCGTCTCAAAAAAAAAAAAAAAAAAAGAGTGGAATTGAGAGTGGAGACTTTGGAATCAGAAAGACTTCCGTTTAAATCCTGGTTCTGCCGCTTACTACCTGTGTGGACCTGGCTGAGAGAATTTGTCCCTCATAGGGCTCTGTTTCCTCATCTGTAAAGTGGGGATGGTAGTAGAAGCTTCCCTGTAGGGTTGCAGCCTGAGGAATCCATGAGCCAGGGCACACCTGGCACCACGTGAAAGCTCAAAGGGCGTGTGCTTGGGTGCTGTGGCTGGTAAGGCTGACTCTTAACGCTGAGTGAGGGTTGTGACTTTCTGGCCTGGCCCAGGGCACAGTTTCCTGGAGTTCTGATGCCAGCACCCAGCAAGGCGGAAGGGACCTCCTACGTGTTGGCTCCCCGGGTACCCACCCCTGTCAGGCTGGGGCTGGGGGCAGCCGCCTCGTGGCCAGATTGGTGGCCTGATAGCAGGGACTCTGAGACAAAGCTATCGGAGGCAGTGACAGGATCCTGAATGGGCCTCTCCGGGCAGGCACAGAATTGCATTCGCTTGGATTTAATTAAAAAGACTCAAATCTTTCTGATAATCCTCCCAGCAACGGCTAGAGCAGGGCCTGAAGCCAGCTCCCTGGCAACGGCGCATCCTGCTGATAAAGAACTCTTGTGGGGGGGGGGCAGGGAGCCCCCTCGGCTGGCCCAACATCCGCTGCTATCAGCCCTGCCCATCGTTCAGCAAGAGAGGGGCGGGGAGGCTGGAGAGGCAGCTGCTGCCCCCACCCCGCCCCACCCCACCCCACGCTCCCAACCCTTGCTGTGCGCGCTGGTGTGCCTCTTTGTTCATGGGTGTGCACCCTCTGCCCGGCACCCACACCTCCCCCAGAGCAGATGCCCACCTCCTGCTGGCCGCTGCCCCCACACCGTGCACCTACATGGAGGCTGGGCTGCCAACTCTGGTGCCTGTGGAATGGGCAGGTCTCTGGCTCTGCTCAGAGTCTGAATCCGATGAAAAGGGTGGCAGAGGACATTCCCTCTGCTGTGTCCCTTGTTCATGGATTTTGACTTGTCCTAAGCCCCCGCCCTAAGTGTTCCTCCCATCCACTCCCATTGAGTCCCCAGCCCGGAGCTGCACAGACTGCGGGGATCAAGGGACGTCTGATGACTCACTGACTGAATGAATGGATGGAGACAAGCCAGCCTGACTCGGGACAGGCTGAACCACTCTCATGTCATAGCAGTCCAGGAGTCTGGTCCTGGCCCTTTAACTTCGCCCTTCCCTTGATCCCCTGCCTGAAGGGTCTCAAAGCTTCCCACCCGCTCAGCCTCCTCCTTGCCGCATCTCACTCCCAGCAGGTGAGGGCTGAGCCCTGGATGTCCTGGTGACAGGAAGCCCAGAGGAAAGGGTGACATTGGCTGGGGAGGGGTGGCTGAAGGGCCCTGGGGTCTGCGTAGCTTGCCCTGGACACTTCTTTGCAAACCCACAGACAGCATGGCTGTCTGTCCCTGGTTTTCCCATCTCTACCAGACACCCCCTACCCCCAGGCTCAGCCACCCATGTGGGAGGTGGGAGGGTGCCCTGCAGTGGGCATGGACAGAGAACACTCCAGGGGGACATGATTTGTCCCCTCGGACATGACCCTATATCGGCACAGGCGCCCCTGGGGTGGATTTGGCATCCGATTCCTCCTGAGACTCCAGTGCCCACCCCTGCTGAATGTGGGTGACGGTGAAGGGAAGATTGAGCAAGGGGCAAAGGGATGCAGTGGTACAGAGGTGAGCCTGTGCCCTGGGTGAGGCAGCCCCATCCAAGGGCTGGTCTCTGCTGAAGTCTGGCTGAGCTGTGTGGCAGGCTGGTGACTCGCCCTGTCTGTGCCTTGGTTTCCCCACCTGCACATTAGAGACATCTGGCCCAGGAAAGTGCTGGGTTCCATGCCAGCTCATCACCCCTGCCCTGCCCACCAGTCCACTGTGTGCCCACATCCTAGAAGTACCTCTATTCAACACATCTGTTCTCCTGGCCTCTGGAGTGTCAATTATCTGAGCCCATCACAGCCTAATAGAAGGAAGCAGAAGTTTGGGCTTCAGCTCCCCCAGACCAGACAGTGAGGCCTGGGCTGAGTCTTTCGCCTCTGCCTTCTTCTCCAGCACCCACCTCACCCTAGAATATGTTGCAATAGATTTTGAATTTAATTACTTAAAATATGTAACAATTCACATGGCTAGAAATTATTTCTAGACAGACCCAGATGGCCCCTACCTCTAGACAGGACCCAGGTGCACCTTGGAACTGGGAGGCTGTGGAAGTTTTGGTAGGAGAGGAGAGAGGACAGAGCCTGGGTGAGACAGCAAGGGCCAGGGACAAGGGGAGGGTGGCCAGTGACAGGCTGCAGGTGGGCCCTGTGATGAGGTGAAGGGGTGGACTTCTGTTTGGGGCCTTAAGATGCCATGGAGATTCTCACCTGAAGAACCTGGCCACCTTGCTGAGGGGAGCAGGCTGGCTCTGGATGGGGAGGGATGAGGGCAGAGGAGGGGCCAAGGGGAGGACAGGAGGGCCCTGGTGAGGTCCCCTCTCTGCATGGCTCAGCTGCAGGGGGCATGGCACAGAGGCAGGCGGCAAGATTCTGCCATGGGGACCAGGAACAGGGAAACCAAGGTACCTGGGGCTTAGCAGCTGCCCCACCTGGGCCTAGAACATCCTCCTTTCCATTCGATTCTCTGTCTCCCACCAAACTCCGAGGATCCTTCTTCCATCATCTCCAGGGCTCAGTGCCAGAGGCTGCTCTGTTCCAGACCATTCCCACCCTCCCAGCCCAACAGGAAGCCAACTGGAAGGCCAACTGGAAGGCCTCCAGTGTGGGAGCCAAGAGAGAGGACCCCAAGTGGGCTTCAGAGACTGCAAACTACTCCTATAGCTACCAGGTATTATTGCTATAATGATAGAAGATGACCAAGGGAAGGCAGGAGGGGAGGGAGGAGGAAGGGATGGGTGGGAGGGGGCACTGCTGTGCACTGAGCGCTCGCCCAGGGCCAGCACGGGTTAGGCGTTTCCATGGACATTCCTGCTTAACTCACACAGCAACCCAGAGACACAGACACCAACTGATATGGTTTGGCTGTGCCCCACGCAAATCTCAAATTCCCGAGTGTCATGGGAGGGACCCAGTGGGAGGTAATTGAATCATGGGAGCAGGTCTTTCCTGTGCTGTTCTTGTGATAGTGAGTCTCACGAGACCTGATGGTTTTATAAGGGGGAGTTTCCCTGCACACACACTTTCTTTGCCTGCTGCCATCCATATAAGACGTGACTTACTCCTCCTTGCCTTCCACCATGATTGTGAGGCCTCCCTAGCCTTGTGGAACTATAAGTCCATTAAACCTCTTTCTTTTGTAAATTGCCCAGTTTCAGATACGTCTTTATCAGCAGCTTGAGAAGAGGCTAATACACCATCCCTATGCCCCCTTCACAGAGGAAGAAGCTGAGGTGCAGGGAGGTTGGGGGTTTGCCTGAGGGCACACGGCTGAGGAGCCAGACTTCAGCAGAGGCCAGACCTTGGATGGGGCCACCTCACTCAGGGCACAGGCCTACCTTGGCGCTACTGCATTCCTTTGCCCTCCCCCTCAATCTTCCCTTCACTCTCACCCCATGTTCAGCAGGGGCAGGAGCTGGAGTCTCAGGAGGAATCAGATGCCAAACTCATCCCAGGGGCGCCTGTGCTGATGGAGGGTCACATCCGAGGGGGACCAACCATGCCCCCCTGGAGTGTTCTCTGGCCGTGCCCACTGCAGGGCACCCTCCCACCTCCCACATGGGTGGCTGAGCCTGGGGGTAGGGGGTAGAGATGGGAAAACCAGGGACAGACAGCCATGCTCCAGGGAGCTGTGGGTTTACAGAGGCACGTCCAGGATGAGGCACGCAGACCCCAGGGCCCTTCAATCACCCCTCCTCTGGGGAGGGCAATTGTCAAAGGAAATGTCACTCTTTCATCTGGCCTTCCTGTCACCAGGACATCCAGGCCTCAGCCCTCACCTGCGGGGAGTGAGGCGTGGTGAGGAGGATGCTAAGAGGTTGAGAGGTTTTGAGACCCTTCGTGCAAGGGATCAGGGGAAGGGCAAGGGAGGAAAGCTCGAGTTTAAGGGCCAGGACCAAGCCAGGATCCCTCCTCCCCAGATTCCAAGATGAGGCTCCTGGCTGAGCTGAGGCTCTGGGCAGATTTGGAAGCCCCCAGCCATGCACTTCTTAGGGGAGCAGGGAGGACTGGCATTATTCTAACGGGTGTGTGATGATTTCTTACTAATGTGTAAAAATCCTTTGAGAGCCAGCAGTTGCAGGGTGTGAGGATGTGGTCAGGGTAGCACCAGCCTCCCTGGGCATCAGGAACCACATTTGTAAGAGGTGGTGGTTCTAGAGTGTTCCCCTCCAGCATCCTGTCCCCAGAATGGACTTGGAGCACCAGCTGCAGCTTTAGGGCCACAGGAGATGGGCCGAGAATGGAGCTGGGAGGGCGATGGGAGTCCAGGCAGGGTGAGGAGTTGATCCGGAGACCCCAGGATTTGGGGTGCAGGACAGTGGCAGGCTGTTTCCAGACCCCCTTGTTTATGGGGGTGTGAGTGTGTCTCTGAAGACATACCCGGGATAGGTGTCCATGGGTAGGAATGTGTTGGGAGGCAAAGTGGGGAGGGTGTCCCAGACTGGGGAGCTGCCGTGCCAAGGTGTGAGGGGACAGGCCTGTTTCCGGAAGAGTGAGATGCTTAGTCAGGGGGCATAGGGTTCAAGGGAGACAGGTGAAATACGACTTTGGATCTTTAGACCACAGTGCGCACGGCCACCTCCAGGGAGTCAACCAGCCTGGGCTAGGGCCTGGCAATGAGTGTTTTTCATAAGCTTTCAGGTGAGTCTGCTATTGTTCATAATGGACAAGAGAGCAGTAGGGAAGGACTTGAGAGGGGGTCTTCAGTGGGGGCATGTTCTGGGAAGACGGTGGCCCCCAACCTCCACAATGTCACCAGACCCTCAACCTCGTAGCCTGTTAACCAGTTCATTAGTCATCCATTTCATAGAGAAATAATGTTTTGTTTGGTTTTGTTTTTTGTTTTTTTTATAATGGAAACAGAAAAGTAAGACATATGATATATATTTATTAGGGAAACTTTAGGGAAAAAACAACAAATAGAAGAACATAAAAACCATCCATAATCGTCTCAACTAGGGACCAGTGCCATTTAAGATAGGAATGTGTATACTCCAGAAATATGCACTTAAATGTATTCAACAATTATTTATTATGCCCCAACTTTGTGTGCAAGAGTGGAATGGGGCAATGGATAAGCCAGGTACAGGTGAGAAATATACACATACACATAGATATTCATGTGTATATTTATTTCTATTTTATTTAATTTTTTTTTGAGACGGAGTCTCACTCTGTCACTGGGCTGGAGTGTGGTGGCATGATCTCTACTCACTACAACCTCCACCTCCCGGGTTCAAGTGATTCTCCTGCCTCAGATCCCGAGTAGCTGGGATTACAGGTGCCCACCACCACGCTCGGCTAATTTTTGTATTTTTAGTAGAGATGGGGTTTCACTATGTTGGCCAGGCTGGTCTCAAACTCTTGACCTCAGGTGATCTGCCTGCTTGAGGCTCCCAAAGTGCTGGGATTGTAGGCATGAGCCACAGCTGCTGGCCTATTTCTTTCTTTCTTTTTTTTTAAAGATGGTATCATATTATTTGCACTATTTAGTTAACTGATTATTTTTGACAGGTCTCCAATATGAAAATAAATGCACATATATAGCATAACTTTTTTGTTTTAATATTTTTAAATAATTAATAATACAAGCACCATATAAAACCTTAAAAAACACAAAAAGCTATATTCTCCACAATCTACTGTTAACGTTTTGGGCATGTTTTCAGAATTGTTATGAACATAAATGTTTTTATGTATATTTCACAGCTTCAAACATACTATACATAGTGTTGGCATTTTCTTTTCTTTTTTTCTTTTTTCTTTTTTTTTTTTTGAGATGGAGTCTCGCTCTGTCACCCAGGCTGGAGTGCAGTGGCCCGATCTCAGCTCACTGCAAGCTCCGCCTCCCGGGTTCACGCCATTCTCCTGCCTCAACCTCCCGAGTAGCTGGGACTACAGGCGCCCGCCACCTCGACCGGCAAGTTTTTTTTGTATTTTTTAGTAGAGACGGGGTTTCACCGTGTTAGCCAGGATGGTCTCGATCTCCTGACCTTGTGATCCGCCCGCCTCGGCCTCCCAAAGTGCTGGGATTACAGGCTTGAGCCACCGCGCCCGGCCAGCATTTTCTTTTCTTGCCCAACTATAGTCTGGGGATCGCTCAGGTCAGCACCCAGAGATTCTTTTTAATACTGTTCAGAATGGGTGTGCAACAGTTTAACCATTTCCTTAAATGTTTAGCTTGTGTCCAATTCTTTACCTATTTATAAACAGAGCTTCATTGAATTCTTTTTTTTTTTTTTTTTTTTTTTTTTTTTTTTTTTTTT
>NC_045447.1:11977810-12012058 GCF_002776525.5 Piliocolobus tephrosceles
TTTTTGAGATGGAGTCTCGCTCTGTCGCCTGGGCTGGAGTGCAGTGGCCGGATCTCAGCTCACTGCAAGCTCCGCCTCCCGGGTTTATGCCATTCTCCTACCTCAGCCTCCCAACTAGCTGGGACTACAGGCGCCCGCCACCTCGCTCGGCTAGTTTTTTGTATTTTTTAGTACAGACGGGGTTTCACCGTGTTAGACAGGATGGTCTCCATCTCCTGACCTCGTGATCCGCCCGTCTCAGCCTCCCAAAGTGCTAGGATTACAGGCTTGAGTCTCCACGCCTGGCCAATGAATTCTTTTGTGCATGTATCTTATTTATTTCTCCACAATACATTCCAAGAGGTGGAAATGCTGGGTCAGAGGGTCTGAGTATTTTAAGGGCTGTTCATGTATGACGCCTCTCCCAGGAGGCTGCACCAATTTACTCCACTGCTGGCAGTGCATGAGAGTGCCTCTTTCCCCACAAACTCACCGGCACTGGGTGTTAGCATTGTTTTGAATCTTGATCAGTTTGATAAGCAAAACATCCTATCTTTGTGTATTAATTTGCCTTTCTTTGATTCTTTGCGAGGTTGGGCATCTTTTCTTACACATATGGAATTTTTTTTTTTTTTTTTTTTTTTTTTTTGAGATGGCGTCTTGCTCTGTCACACAGGCTGGAGTGCAGTGGTGCGATCTCAGCTCGCTGCAACCTTTGGCTCCTAGGTTTAAGCCATTCTCCTGGCTCAGTCTCCCGAGTAGCTGGGACTTCAGGCATGCACCACCACACCCGGCTAATTTTTGTATTTTTAGTGGAGATGGGGTTTCACCATGTTGGCCAGGCTGGTCTAGAACTCCTGACCTCAAGTGATCTGCCTGCCTCCACCTCCCAAAGTGCTGAGATTATAGGTATGAGTCACCGTGCCTGGCCACGTATGGATTATTTTTATTTCCTCTTTTGTGAACTGCCTCTGTCAAATTAGTACTAAATTTTAGATAGGTAAGAAATATCTATATGTAAATATAGTCACTTTTTTCTGCCATCTATCTAGCAAATACCTTTCCTCTCCTCAATTTAGAATTTATCTCTTCTAGTTTGCTCATTGCAATACTTTGATATACCAAATATGTAATAGTTGTATGTAAAAATAATAAAATATTATTTAATATTTATAATGTAATAATGTAAACATAGCAATTAAAACTTTTTTCTTGTTTTTGTTTTTGGAGTCATATTTAGAAATATCTTTCCCACACTCAATATTATGTAACTATTCACCAATATTTTCTTCTGGCAATTAAACAAATGTCCCCCTAAAAACTTGCATCTTTAATCTATCTGGAATTTATTTTCACATAAGGTAGGGATTTAACTTTATTTTTTCCCAATGTTTCCCCTGATGTTTCCACATTATTTATTAAGCATTCTATTATTTCCCTATTGAGTTGAAATCTATCCTTCACTATACTCAATTTCCATTGTCTTTTGGTCTGTTTTTATTTTTTTAAATTTTGAGATGGCGTCTCACTCTGTCGCCCAGGCTAAAGTCTAATGGTGCAATCTCAGCTCACTGCAACCACCACTTCCCGGGTTCAAGCGATTCTCCTGCCTCAGTCTCCCAAGTAGCTGAGATCACAGGCACCCACCACTGCGCCTGACTAATTTTTGTATATTTAATAGAGACGGGGTTTCCCCATGCTGGCCAGGCTGGTTTCGAACTCCTGACCTCAGGTGATCCTCCAGCCTTGGTCTCCCAAAGTGCTGGGATTACAGGTGTAAGCCACCGTGCTTGGACAGGTCTATCTTATTGACACATGTGTCTCTTTCTCTATCAGTATCTTCCTGACTTAATTTATATAGTTTTATAATAGGTTTTGTTATCTTACAGGCAAATTTATTAATCCCTCTTTTCAAAAAATTCTTGGTAATTCTAATACATTTGTATTTCCAGATGAACTTTAGAATTATTTAAGTTGAAAAATAAAATTCCACTGATATTTTGTTTGTACTGGTGTTAAATTTGTTCATTACTTTGGAGAGGATGGACATTTTTATACTAATCAATCTTCTCATACCAGAAAAATGCTCAGTTTTAGAAAACTCCTCAGTGATTTAAAAGTTTTTCTAGGCTGGGTGCAGTGGCTCATGCCTGCACTTTGGGAGGCTGAGGCGGGTGGATCACTAGGTCAGGAGTTCGAGACCAGCCTGGCCAACATGGTGAAACCCCGTCCCTACTAAAAATACAAAAATTAGCTGGGCGTGGTGGCGCTTGCCTGTAATCCAAGCAACTCAGGAGGCTGAGGCAGGAGAATCACTTGAACCCGGGAGGCAGAGGCTTCAGTGAGCTGAATCTTACCATTGCACTCCAGCCTGGGCAACAGGGTGAGATTCTGTCTCAAAAAAAAAAAAAAAAAAAAAATAAGTTTTTTTTTTGTATAGCCTCAGTAAAGTTTTTTAGTGTTATTCTTATAGGTCCTGCACATTTCTGGTTATGCATTTAGATCCCTTTTTTTTTTTTTTTTTGAGACAGGGTTTCGCTCTGTTGCCTAGGCTGGAGTGCAGTGGTGTGATCATGGCTCACTGCAGCCTCAACCTCCTGGGCTCAAGAGATCCTCCTACCTCAGCCTCCCAAGTAGCTGAGACCATAGGTGTGCACCACCTTGTGTGGCTAATTTTTTAGAATTTTTCATAGAGATAGGGTCTCCCTATGTTGCCCAGGCTGGTCTTGAACTCCTGGGCTCAAGCCATCTGCCCACCTCAGCCTCCCAAAGTGCTGGGATTACAGGCATGAGCCACTGTGCCTAGCCCATTTAATACTTTTTAATGGCCTTTTAAAGTGGGATTTCCCCTTATATTTTCAAATTGCTTGTTATTAAAATATAGAAAACTTACTTATTTCTGCTTTTCTAACTACTAGCCATTTTGCCAAACCCCTTGTTAGTCTTAATAATTTCTGCATGATTATTTTGGATTTTACAGGCAAATGACATCTTCATCTGAAAATAGTGATACTTATTTTTCCAATATTGTACTTCCTACTAGATCACTGTCTGTCGTGATTATCTGAGCTGGTGGGTTACAGTCTATGGTCCTGAAACCAGCAAAACCTCCTGTGTGGCTGAGGATCACCCTCTACACCCAGGGGTGGCCATAACCAGAAGAGGACAGCAGCTTCCCCTTAGCCACAGTTTTGCTTTCTGTGGTTTCAGTCACCCATGGTCAACTGTGGTCCAAAAATATTAAATGGAAAATTCCAGAAATAAACCATTCCTAAGTTTTATTTATTTATTTATTTTGTTTGTTTGTTTTTTGAGATGGAGTCTCGCTCTGTCGCCCAGGCTGGAGTGCAGTGGCATGATCTTGGCTCACTGCAACTTCTGTCTCCCAGGTTCAAGCGATTCTCCCACCTCAGCCTCCCGAGTAGCTGAATTACAGGTGCGTGCCACCATGCCAGGCTAATTTTTGTATTTTTGGTTGAGATGGGGTTTCGCCATGTTGGCCAGGCTGGTCTTGAATTCCTGGCCTCAGGTGATCTGTCTGCCTCGGCCTCCCAAAGTGCTGGGATTATAGACGTGAGCCACCGTGCCTGGCCAAATTCCTAAGTTTTAAATTGTGCAATGTTCTCAGCTGCATAATGAAACCTCTGCTCTGTCCCACCTGGGATGGGAATTATCTCTTGGTCCAGCAGATCCACCTCCGCCTCCGCTATCTGCCTTCACGACCTGCCCGCTAGTCATTTAGTAGCTGTCTCAGTTATCAGATCAACGTAATGGTTTCACGATGCTTGTGTTTAAGTCACCCTTATTTTACTTCATAATGGCCCCCAGGTGCAAGCGTACTGTGCTTGATTTGTAATTTAAACTTTATCCTAAATATGAATATACAGGAAAAAAAAATAGTACAACTAGGGTTTGGAACTATCTGAGGTTTCAGGCATCCACTGGGGGGCTTGGTCTTTATCCTCCAAGGATAAAGGGGGACTGCCGTATGTAAATGTGTTTGTGTCATGAAGACAAAAGGAGGAGGACAGTGGGCCAGCATCCAGCATCCCCGAAGCAGTGCTGTGTCACACAGGCATCCTCGTCAGCAGCCAGGTCTGGCTCATATACCTGCCATGATGTTCATTCTTTTTCTTTTCTTTTTTTTTGAGACAGAGTCTCCCTCTTGTTGCCCAGACTGGAGTGCAGTGGCACAATCTCAGCTCACTGCAGCCTTGACCTCCCAGGTTCAAGTGATTCTTCTGCCGAGTACCTGAGATAACAGGTGTGCACCACTATGCCCAGCTAATTTTTGTATTTTTAGTAGAGATGGGGTTTCACCATGTTAACCAGGCTGGTCTCAAACTCCTGATGTCAAGTGATCTGCCCGCCTCGGCCTCCCAAAGTGCTGGGATTACAGGTGTGGCCACCATGCCCGGCTGGTGTTCACTCTTAAGTACAAAGTCTGCATAATATTTAGATTGAGAATGGGCATTATGTGAGATGGATAATACAAACAGACTTTCCTCATCTGAACCTGTATTCCTAGAATGATGTATTAGATTTTTAATGTTTTTTTTTTTCTTTTTCTTTTGAGATAAGGTCAGTGGCATGATCACAGCTCACTACATCCTTGACCTCCTGGGCTCAAGCGATCCTCCCACTTCAGCCTCCTGAGTAGCTGGGATTACAGGTGCATGCCACCATGACTGGCTAATTTTTGTATTTTTTGTAGAGACAGGGTTTTGCCATGTAGCCCAGGCTGGTCCCAAACCCCTGGGCTCAAGCGATCCATTCACCTCAGCCTCTCAAAGTGCTGGGATTATAGGCATGAGCCCCTGTGCCCAGCCAATATTTTTAATGTTTTGCTACTTTCTCTATGATAGCATTTGATTTTGTGTTTCCTCATCACTCTTTACAGATGAGATTAGTCATCTGTGGGGTTTAGAAAGCTGTCTTTGTTGGGTTATGGATTAAATTTGTACTAAACTCACAAAATTATAAGTGAAACTTCTCATCTTTTGAAAAGTATAAAGTATGTGTACACTATTCTTTGAGAGAACTGATAGGAGCATCTGGGCCTGGTGCCATTTTAGGCTTATCTTTTAAAAACATTTGACTGCCACGTGCTTTCAACTTTCTCAGTGATCACAGGATAAATGGCAACTTCTCTCGAATGACATTAAAGGTACAGCATGATTTACTCTGCCTCAGCTCTTACTATTCTTCACCTCTCTTTTGCTACCTTGGCCACCCCTAGCTTCTGGAAGTTCCCCAACTCTAGAATGGGAGTGTCACAACAGCAGGGACCATGTTTGTTTTGTTTGGGATGGAATCTCTGGCACCCTGTAGAAGCTTACCTTTGACAAGTATTTGTGGAAGGACATTCACTCTGATATCACTGTATCTTTTAGCTCATGTCAACACATGTTCACTGAGCATCTTTTTTTTGTTTTGTTTTGTTTTGTTTTTTTGAGATGGAGTCTCACTCTGTCACCCAGGCTGGAGTGCACTGCTGTGATCTCAGCTCACTGCAATTTCCACTTCCCAGATTCAAGGGAACTATCTCGTGTCTCAGCCTCCCGAGTAGCTGGAATTACAGGTGCATGCCACCGTGCCTGGCTATTTTTTTTTTCTATTTTTAGCAGAGATAGGATTTCACCAAGTTGGCCAGACTAGTCTTGAACTCCTGACTTCAAGTGATTCACCTGTCTTGGCCTCCCAAAGTGCTGGGATTATAGGCATGAGCCACCGCGCCTGGCCTCTCTGAGCATCTCTTCCGTGCCTGATCATGTGCTGGTCCTGGGGACAAAGATTCCCAGCCTCTGTCCTCAAGTTGCTTTCTGGCTATTGGGGAAACAGGTGGGTAAACAGGCCTTTCAGTGCAGCGAGAGGGGCGTGCACGGGCCTATGGGAGCACACAAGAGGCCACCTGATCCAACCTGGGAAGGAGAGATTAGAAGTGGCTTCCTGGAGGAGGTGAGCCTGGATTTAGTCTTACATAATGAGGAGAAGTAGGGGGTCATTCTAGGATGAGGGATACCATGAGCCAAAGACCAGAAGGAAGAATCGTCATCTCTCATTAGAAGATAATTGTGTCCTAGCCTGTGTCCCGGGATCTGCCCAGGACTTCCAGATCAGCACGGCAGCCAGAGTGAAGCCTTTGAAATGTGTCTGTCACATCACTCCCCTGCTGAAAACCCACTAATGGCTTCTTAGCTCACTCCAGATAAATTCCAAAGTCCTAAGCATGAACAATCAGACCCTACACAATCCGGCCTCTGTGTTTCTCTGAATTTACCTGGTCACTCCATCCCAGCCACTGCTCTACCTTAGAAAAACAGTCTCAGCTCAGGGCCTTTGCACTGGATGTTCCTTCTGCCCGGAGATCCACACCTTCCCTTTCTTAAGGTCTCTGCCCAAAGGTCTCCAATGAATAAGGTTGTCCTTGACTTCCACGTAACACAGCAGCTCCCACGGTGACTGTCTTTGTCTTTATCCTGCTTGTTTTTCTCCTTGCTATTAGGTTGGTGCAAAAGTAATTGAGCTTTTTGACATTATTTTTAATGGCAAAAACCACATTACTTATGTACCAACCTAATAACAATGCCACCTGATATTAGACACACACAACGCACACATACACACACACACACACACACGCACGCGCTGCTTTTTAAATTAAAATTCGTTTTAACCTACTAAAATGAAAACTTCAAGAGAACAAGGATTTTGTCTTGTCCACCCTGTAGCCCCAGTACCTGGAATAGCATCTGGAAGAATGCCGTCCCTCAATGTGAGCAGTTTGGCATGGCTGGGGCAGAGTGCACCCAAGGGATGGGCAGGCGATGGCACTGTGTACTCCTAGGCAGTAGCAGGAGGCTGGGCAGAGCCTCAGATGATGGCCGATGAGCCCGGACCTTCTGGAGGTGACCAGGACCCAGGCAAGGGTAACAGGGTCAGTTTCATGCTTGCGGATGGTGGCAATACCCGTCTGGAGGAGGGCGCAGTGGAGGGAGGGAGTGAGATGGGCAACAGTGAGAGGGAACGACCCCAGTGCAGACAAGAAATGGTGAAGGAGGCACGACGGCCGCCTGGGCTGCTGGCCTGACCGTGGCGGATGAAGATGCCATTCTCTGACCCAGGAGCCCTCACGGAAGAGATTCTGGTTTGGGTGTCTAGGAAGCTGGGCCATGGGGCTCTGGAGCTCAGGATAGAGGTCTGGACTAGTAGGAGTGGTTTAGGGGTGGGGACATGGGGAGCATGACGTCACTGGTATTGTTGTCATCATCACTCGTATAATCTTCAGCAAAACAAACTTTTATTGAGTGCTTAGTGTATACCTGGCACTGCGCTCAGAGCTGTGGGCAGAGTTCTTTCTTGGCATATCTCTATAACCTAGTAACATGCTGCTACACATCTCACAATCTGCTTTCTGGAGGGAAAAAGCCCTGATTTGTGGAGTTTGCCCATGTCTACGGTGTAAATACTCCTACTATGGCTGATTTCAAGCTCTGAACGTGATGGAGCATGTGGAGTTAGGCACAGATGTGCCACAGCCACCATCACGTGGCATTTCCAATACGGATATGGTAGGCATGAGCTCAAGGGCATAGATGATGGGAAAATGAAGTAAACATATAGGAATGGACGAGTTTGGAGTGTTTATTATCTTTGATTTGAATATCATTTATTTAAGTTTACATAATTTAAATGTTTAACAAAGGCTGTGTTTAACAACCAGCTTGTAATACTAATTCTTGAAAATGTAACTAGCAGCTCTTGCAAACTGACATGGACCGATGCCCGCACATCACTGCTACAATCTCAATACAGACGCAGTCATCAGGGAGGGGAAGGGAGGTCACCCGGCTGGTAAGTGATAGAGCCGGTGTCCTTGAGCAAGCAATGTTCTGTCCCTGAGCATCAGTTTCCTCACCTGTGAAATGGGGACAATAAAACATCCCTTCCGGGTGCTGTGGAGGTTTAATAAACTGATGCTTATAAAGCAACTGACATATAGTAAATGCTTCAAAAGTGGGGACCTGACCACTAGCGTATTATTGTTATTTTTATTTTTTTCATTTTTGAGATGGAGTCTGGTTCTGTCACCCAGGCTGGAGTATAGTGGCACAATCTTGGCTCACTGCAACCTCCGCCTCCCGGGTTCAAGCGATTCTCCTGCCTCAGCCTCCTGAGTGGCTGGGATTACAGGAGCCTGCCACCACGCCTGGCTAATTTTTGTATTTTTAGTAGAGATGGGGTTTCACTATGTTGGCTAGGCTGGTCTCAAACTCCTGACTTCAAGTGATCTGCCCACCTCAACCTCCCAAAGTGCTGGGATTACAGTGTGAGCCACGGTGCCCGGCTGTGTTATTGTTATTTTAATACTAATAACAAACTCGGGTCCTGCCCTCCAGGTATTCATGGTCTAGTGGAAGGAGAGGCCAATGATAAGACATACACATATTCATAGGATTCCAATTCAGGCAGAAAAAGAAGGCTTACTGGAGGAGGATGCATTCGAACTGGGCCTTGCAGGTTTGGGAGAGGGTGGGTCCACCTGAGTCAGGGTGAGGCAGTACTGGCTGTTGGCCCACAACAAAGAGAGGAGGGAGGTGGGGATGCATCTGGAACCAGGACCAGGTGAGAGTGAGAGGAGGCTGGAGCCCACGAGAAGAATGCTGGATGGAGAGATGGAGTCTGCATTTTCGACTGAGGGCAGCGGGGAGCCATGGAGGGCTGTTCAGCAGGGTATGACATGGTGGGATTGGTCTCTTGAAACATCATTGTGGCTGCAAAGGTGAGGAGGACCAGGAGGGGGCCACAGTGGTGGTGGCAGAGGCTGGCCCGGGGGCGTGGGGATGGCAGCCCACCCATCTGGGCTCCTTCACTGGCCGGAGTGGTGCTGGGGTATCCCTTGACCCTTCCCTCCTGCACCTACTGGAGAGGGCAAGCAGGACTCCTCCCCCACTGCTCCAGCCCCAGCCCCATAGCTAATCCTGGTGACACCGGGTCCTGAGGCTGGGGCGGGGCAGCCGGGCAGCTGGCCTCAATTAGCTGGGAGCCGGGTCTGGACAGTGTCATTAGGAGAAAACCAGAGCCTGCCCATAAACTCTAATGAATGCATTAATGGAAGGCTTGTGCGCCTCAAAGGGAAAAAAAAAGCAAGTCTAAATAAAGTTATTAACGCAGCCCACCTGTGTTCGGCTCTCGGCCTATATTGTTCAAATAGCCCATTAACTCCTGAAGCATCCAATCTTGAAAGTGAGCCCTGCCTCTCTGAAGCAGACGTTTAACTGCATTCATATAATTCAATTAGATTCCGCAGTCGTGGTCCAAAGGCATTCTCCCGGCTTTCATCTCAGTAATGGCCTGCAGGCTGGAGCGGGACACAGGGGGTTAAAAAGTGGGGCTCGGAACCTGCCATTTGGCCTGACTTACTCCATCACCCCGAGGGCCCTCCAAATGAGTTTCCTGGGGCGGTGCCTTCATCACAGGAGCACACTCACGGATGGGTTTCCGGGCCTGGGATTCTCACTCGGAGCCCTCTCGTGCGCTCTGGATCCAGCATCCGGGCCCCCGCGCCCCTTCTCCCGCTCCATCCCCCCTTGTCCAACGAGGCAGCACATCGCGGACCCCGACTCCACACAGCCAGCCCCATTAATAAAGAGTTAAGAAAATTCATTAGGAAGTAGGTCTTTTATAGATTCCGTTAAAGCCTTCTTCCTACTTCTGTCACTGAGAAAGGATAAAAATCCTTTTATCACTCTACAACTTGTTAATGTCCCACCCCGGGAGCACTTCATCTGTAATAAACATCTTCACAAAATATGCATCCCCCGGGAGGAGCCGTTAATTTCCTCAAGGCCTCACACATGTAAGGGATTTTATTGCCTGCAGGTGCTTCATGATATTGTGTGAGCTTCTAATAAACGTCCAGTAAACCGCAGGTAGCGCCTCGGAGAGAGATGGACCCATGCACCTGTCCACAAAGGGCCTCCACGCACCGCGCCTTCACCTTCTGTGGCGCAGCCCTGGCACGGTCAGCTCCTGAGCCCAGCCTGCCCCTGGGGACACCCGCAGGTAAGGTCCGACTCTGAACTCCTTGACCCTCTTATGGAGCCTGGGGGACCCTGAAGGATCCTGGGGGAACCTGGGCCTCACTGCTGTTTGATGCCAGGAAAATCTCGTCCTCAAACCTACACACCTTAGCAGGAATCGCAAACACGCCAAGACGTTCTCCTTTTTATTTCTTGGTTGTCTCTCCTTGTTCATTTTGGAGGTGTGACCCCTGTTACGATCTGCTGCGGAAATGTGATTATGAACAAATTTAACTTCCTATTTTCTTAATAACTGAGATAGAGGGAAAAGGGAACTTACCTCTCTTACGTGAGTGTGTTTTGCGTATCTTAAGGGCAGTTTTTGGGATATTAAAAATAATTGCTAGGAAAATACGTTGTAGCTCAGTCACTAGAAAAAAGATGACTAAAGGAGTAATTAGAAGTTTGCATTTAATACAAATCTCTCTGGGATTTTTTTTCCATTTTTATCACCAAGTGAATTGTGAGGTGTGTGATAGGTGTCTGTGCAGATGTGCTTTGTAGCAGGGGGGAGTCGTGGATGCCACCAAGGGCCCATTCCTAGCCCTGTGAGTTGCAGAGCAAGACTTGGGGTCTGGGGGTTCAGAGAGGCCTGTGGGGAGGAGGATGGGGGATGGCCAAGGTCAGTAGCAGGAGACCAACAAGATGGCCTCTCCAGTTCTTTCCAGAATGAGGTGCCTCTGAGAACTGGGTGTTGGGATGGGGTGATCCCTTCTAAATCAAAGACAGCTTATGCTATATTTGAACAAAAGACAACTGGCATTTCTGGGACACCTTCACAGTGGTGGGTCTCTGAGGGACGTGACCTGAGGCCAGGATGGTGGCTGGAGCTTCTGTGAGCTTGGTTTTCATTCAGGTCTGTAAATGCTGAGCGTGGACGGTTCAGCCCACCAGGCCTTATCTATAGGTGCCCATGTCAGCTTGGCGCACACACCCCGCTCACGGGGTGGTACAAAGGAACCCAAGCTAGGGAGAGAAGGGAGAGGGCCACTGGATTCAGCTCTCCTGTGGCCCTGTGGTTGGCAGAGACCTCTCTCTGGGGCCTCGGAAGCTTCTGGAAAGAGGAGATCCCCAAATGGATTTTGGAAGTGTTGAGGAGGAAGAGCTAACTTGGCCGTGTTTACAGGCCCCTCCTTCCCTAGGTAGGAGCAGGCTGTGGCTGAATCCAACAGGCTCAGAATCCAGGACTCTAGGGTCGAGCAAAGCCGGACAGCTGAGCCCCTGGGCGTGCACATTCCTGGCCTGGGATGACTAATAATAAAACAGCGATAGTGTCACTGAAAATTCGAGCGCCGCACAGCTCTCGCGGTGGGTCAGGGCCAGGCTCATTAGGACCTTATCTCTGGAATCTTCCTAACTACCCCTTTACAGGTGAAAAAGCTGAAGTTTGAGAAGTGAGATCATTTATCCAAGGTCATCCAATGGGGGAAGAGAAGTTCAGGGTGACCTGGAACAGAGGCAGGGGGCTCTACTTGTGCCACCACATGGCATCCTCTTACCAAACCTTGGAGAAAGGGCATCAGTCCCCATTTTCCAGAAGACAAGCTCAGGCTCACCCTACAGTAGGAGGAACCTGGCACAGCTGTGACATCTGCCTCCTTCCCCAGACATGGCTGCCCGTATCCCCCACTTCTCTGGACTGGGAGGGGAGAGGGCCATTCGCCCTCTGCCCCTGCCCTGGCTGGCCCTCCTGGCCTGGCCCAACTCAAGCCACAGGAGGGCCAGGGAGCCTGGAGTGGCTTCAGAGGTATGAAGGACATGATGAAAGCCCCGGAGCACGGGATGCAGCCAAAAGGTTAGAGGAAGCAGGATTATTCTGCCCGGGGAGCGGAAGGCCCAGGGGGCAGGGGCCTTGGCTGACAGAGAGCACCAGATGCTGACCAGCTGTTCCCTGTCTCCCTGGAGGCCCAGCAGGACCAAAAAGATTTCTCTGACAGCAGGAGGGAGTTGAGGAGGATAGGAAAAAGAACTGGCTGAAGGAGGGGCTGGGGCTGAGAGAGTAGGAGAATCATCCTCTAAGGAGCTGTAAGAAACAGGATGGCAGCCCGTAACTGGGTTTTGGCCAGGAGGGCGATACTGGCACCAGGGGCAGGAATGTGGTTTGTGTGCAGCGGGAATGGGGGCACTCCCTTGAGAAGTGGTATTCTCCTCTGAGAACACAATCTGAATTAATAGACCCCTGTGCCCGCCCAGCCCTGCCGTATGGAGCAGGGGCTAGGCCACCCCAGTAGGGTCGGCAGTTTGAGGTCTCATAGGAGCCTCTGAGGCCATTTCCCTAAGCTCAGTGCGGGAGGTGAGAGGTCTGGGGAACCCCACATCTCGGGGGCCTGGATGGAAGCTGGCTGGGGAGAGCCAGGCCCACAAGTCCCGACTTTGAATGGCCAAAGTTCCTAAAAATGTATCCTCTACCCCAGGTCATCAGAACACACAGTAGTAAACTGTAAAGCAAGCATCAAGGAAACCTACAAAGTCCCGATTCTCCCTGCAGTGAACAGTTTGGTGCTTAACAAAAAAATCCAACTGAAATTTCTCAGTGTTTTTGTCTGTGTGCTTGTTGGGTGACCCAGCCAGGCACGTCCTCCCTTGGAGCCTCAGCTTCCTTATCATAAAGCAGGGATGGGGTCAGTCATGTGAGAGGCTTGCAGAGAGGAGCTTGTGAGACACAGAAAAACTCGCTCAGGGCCCGGCAGCTTCCTTCCCTCCTGCAGGTCTCAGATCCTACCCAACCCCCAATTCACAGATGGGAAAACTGGGGTTCAGAGAGGAGACGGGACGAGTCTGTCACACAGCAAGCTGATGGCCAGGCAAGCATTGTTCCCGGCCCAGCACAAAGCACTCTTTTCTTCATGGACTCAATTTTGCTTTGAGGTGGGAAAACTGGGATGTCCCTGTGCAGGCTGCTGGACCCTGTTTGGAACCCAAGGCTAGGGTTGCCAGATGGCACACACTAGGGCAGGTGAATTTCATAAGAACCAGGAATAAGCTTTTAGTATAAGTGTGTCCCATGCAACCTTTGGGACACACTTATGCTTTAAAAAAAAACTATTCCTGGCTGGCCATGGTGGTTCACACCTGTGATCCCAGCATTTTGGGAGGCTGAGGCAGGGGGATTACCTGAGGTCAGGAGTTTGAGATCAGCCCAGTCAAAGTGGTGAAACCCTGTCTCTACTAAAAATACAAAAATTAGTCAGGAGTGGTAGTGGGTGCCTGTAATCCCAGCTATTCGGGAGCCTGGGGCAGGAGAATCGCTTGACTCCAGGAGGTTGCAGTGAGCCAAGATTGTGCCACTGCCGTCCAGCCTGGGCAACAGAGCGAGATTCCATCTCTCTCTCTCTCTCTATATATATATTTATTCCTGGTTCACAAGAAATTCAAATTTAATAGGATGTCCTGTATTTTTATTTGCTAAATCTGGCAATCCTACCCAGGGTCCCAGTAGGGCTGCCCCATCTCCTCACAGGGAGAACCTTCCAGGCCCCTTCTCTGGCAGCAGAAACCCGGGTTACAGTCACTTGTTCTCAGCTTGTGCAGACACCAGAAAGCCGTCACCAGCCCTTTTCTGCTGCAAAGAGTAGAAAATGAGTTTCCTTGTGATTTTTTTTTTCTTTCAATATATATTTTTGGAGGGAACTTGGAATGGGGAGTGGAATCCCTTAGAATGGAAATTACTTATCGGGGAAATGCGGCGTTTCGCGTTTGCTGTTTGTAGAGAACGTAGCAGTGCCGGCAGGCAGCCTCTGTAATCTATGGTTTCTCTGGAAGGCTACGGAAAATAGGAGGTACTATAAGGGAAACTTTTCCTTCTGGTATCTCTGGGGCCTCATCGCCTCAATTTAAAACTTGTAAGACACAGGTGAATTTTTAAGGGTTAAAATGGACAGAAGAAGACAAAATATCAGAGAAATTTCCTGGAGTAGCCTTGGGAATATGGTTCCCTGGATCAATGGTATTTCATTTTTCGAATTGTTGAGAGCTTTTTCAAAAAATTATTTCCAAGAAAGTCATTGTGTTTGCATATAAAGAGATTCAGAAGGCTTTTCTTTTTCTTTCTTTCTTTCCATCTCTCTTTCTTAAGCTAAGACAAAGATGTTGAAGACAAATTGTTTGAACAAAGCAATCAGGAAAAAATATTTGCACAGTCAAGAAAGATCAACAGAACATGAAAAAAGGAAACATGAAAAGTAAATAAAATACACACTAGAAAAAGTCTTTATGTGAGATTTTCTTTAAAATATTTTAACATTTGACCTTCTACCTCGGTGTGCTATTCTAATCCCATTTAGTTTCAAAATGCCATAACTGTCAGTGTGCAGATGGATGGGCTTTTTAAAAAATGCCATAACTAGAACTTCAAATCTCGACCACTTTTTCTCACTTTTCCCAAATATTTGATAGCTTTTTTTTTTTTTTAAACATCTTCCTGGACCAGGAGAAACATTCTTCTGTGGGAAATTCATGTATTCAATATATTTGCTTTCCAGAATAGTCTTCAAAGGCATTCAGGCTTTGCCTTTAAAATGGTAACATTTTGCAAAGGCCAAATCTGAGGCCCTGTTGACACCAGAATCAGAGCGGGAGGAGTTTCCCGGCACCCACCAGGTCTGAACTGGTGAGGGGAGTCTCAATCACTGAGTGCAGAGTGGGGCTGGAACCAAAGGGACGAAAAACATAAACCTGCACCCCATTTCTATCTCGCATTCATCCTCTTCCCTCTCTGAACACGGACCCAAGATCGAAATCTCAGCCTGCAGCCTGGAGCCGGGAGGTGCGGCTTGATGTCAATTACTGCCCAATTCCAGAGGTGCCATCAAAGAGTTAACTAGGATGTCCCAGCGCGCAAATGTGGGATAATTGGGAAACAAATTCTACAAACATCTTGAAAGGGGCAAAAGACCTTTGATCTTTCTATAGAAAGGGAGACATTACAATGCCGTCTGCCTTCTGGGGCCTGCACACATCTCATACCAGGTTAGAGGATGGCATCTTTCTGAGAAATCAGCCGACACCTAATTCCATCATACCTTAATTATCCTAACTGGTTTCGCATGGTCAAAGGCATTTTCTCCAAAGATTAGAGGAGAAAGAGGGACTGACAAAATAATTAAATATGCAATTTGCCAAGCGTGGGCAATATGGCTTTGAAATCACCTTTTCAGGAAGTTTTACCGCTTGTTCATTGACATGTATATTGCAGGCTTCAGACTTTTATTTAAGCTCTTTTGATTGCCTTAATGGATTAATACCCGAGTACCATCAGTGAGGGGCAGAGACCCAAGGCTGTTTCTAATTTCAAAAATATTGCGCCCGCTTCCTCTGGTGTTATGACAAAAACAAGTATGTAGAATTTGCCTTCTCACTTAAAGGAACAGGCCTATCCCCTCCAATAATTGCCTGATGTAAGAATCTGCATCTCACACATGGTGTTGTCCGTTCTAGGAACCTTTCATGGTGCCAGGGGCCAGGGTGCTGGCAGCATGGGCAGGCCCAGGCGGGCCTGCATTGTGTGCATTTGGGGCGTGGATCGGTTTGGGGTGGCATCCCTGAAATGGGTCCGTGTCTCTGGACAGTAGAACGCCTCTCAACCTAAGGCCCTGGCAGCGTCCGGGGTGTGGAGGAATGTGTTACTGCCTTGCTTGTATCTCCTGCTGTGGGTAAGAAACATTCCATAGGGTTGGGGGTGGGGGGAGGCTGCTAGTCGGGATTTGGAGAAGAATCTCCGCTCAGATCCCGTTGCATCCAACAGAGGCATCCGGAAACCGGAGTTTGCTGTTGGGGAATAGTTTGCATTCTGTCCTCATGATGGGGAGAGTTAGAGTTCAGAGGAAGGAATCCGTAGAAGTGATTGCACCATTCCCATCTTTTGGCTAAGCTGGGTGTCTGGTGGTGGGGGACAGTGTCTAGGGCCTCCTCTGAGGACATGAGGACAAAACCTCCTGGGGCAGATTTTGTCTGGTCTGGGACATCCAGACATCTAGGTACCCAGTGGGCAGAAGAGGGATCATCTCAAGCATGCAGAGTGGCTGGGTACTAAGAGGGGTTAAAGGGTAGACGGAAAGGAGAGAGAACAGAAAAAAGACAGGGAGAGTCAAAAAGAAATACTAAGAGGAAGAAGAGACACCCACGGAGATAATGTCATACCCTCTCACGTGTGCACACACGTGCAGAGACAGCGAGATTGCCTTTGAAGGCAGAGGGACAAGGCCTAATTGTCCCAGGGATGTGCACAGCGGCCTGGCTTTTCATCATTCCCAGAACTCTCTAATGAGGCTGTGGCCTCTCCTGGTGGGAACTTTGCTCCCTGAAATCAGCTTTGATAAAGCGGACAGACCGTCTGGGACGAGTTACTGGGTTTTCCTCTTTTCCTTTGAACCCTGTGGTGGTTTTGCTCTTTCATGGCAAACAGAGCAGGGACAAGCTCGCTGCCTCTGTCCTCGGGCGATACAGACCAGCCCACCTCCTGCGGGCACCCAGGGGCAGGGAGATGGCAGGCCCTGCTGGGGGTGTCACTGGCCCAGGCCTCTTTGTGGGGCTTGATATCCAGACCCACTTGCCCATCACGCAGGTTCTGCTGGTCCCCCAGTAGAAGCAACACCTTAAACGCATCTCAGCAAATCGCAGCAGCCAGGAGGTCCCTCGCATCATGAGGGCACACAGGCTAACAGCACTGATGACAAGAACGCTGGCTGCTCACGGAGCACGCACTCTGCATCAGGCTCTGAGCCAAGTGTCTGACAAATGCTATTCATGGCAGTAGCACCCGTGTACCCCTTTTCCAGAAGAGCCAACAGAGGCTCCGAGAACTGGGCGGCTCACTGATCAGAGGCAAAATGGGACCGACTTTGTCATCCCTGGGTCTGCTCTCAACCACTGGTCTTCCTGAAGGTGGGGGAGCCTTAGCTGGACCCCTGGACTCGGCAGTTTTCTAGCTGCATCATCCCTCTCTCGTTTCTCTTACCCATGACTGGGCTTTCTGTGAGGTCACAGCCGTAAAGTCAGCAAGGCCTCAGCTCTGAGATCTCTGGACACCGATCCCTACCTCCTTCTCTATGCCCTGGAAGGATGCAGTGTCCAGAGGTCTCCCTGAGCCCCGGCTGTCCTGGGCAGCAGCTCTGGAAGGAATGGGGGGTGTGGAGTTATCCACTCCGGGGCAGGGGGAGAGGAAAGGGCCTGGCTACTCCAGGAGGACCACCAGCCCGGTGGGACTTGTCTTTGATCTCCGATGATTAAAACAAACACTCTCTCAGGTGCTTCCTCCTTGTCCGGGGTGGCCCTCCTTCCTGGCTGGCAGACATCGAACGGCCAGGGAGAGACGACCTGGTCCCAGTCCCAGGATCCTCACTTGGAAGACATCTTAGGCTCCAGAACGCCCTGGCTCTGGCCTGCTCTCCATCTTCTGACCCCAGTTGCCTTCCTCCTGCCCTGATCCCAGCCTCTGGCTCCTGAGGCTTTTCCGCCAGGCTCCTCAGCCTCCTCCCGGCTACGGCTCGCTCATCCCCAGCTGCAGCTGCCCAAGTTAGGCGGCGGGGGTGGCTGGGGTCCCGCTCACTGCAGGCCGTTCACCTCTTGTCTCTGAAGTTGGCAGGCCATGAGAAATGACCTGAAATTTGTTCTAACTTGTGAAAGAGAGAACATTGGCCGTAAGCTTTAATTTACTCTGAGTGCCCACTGTGTGCCAGGCCCTGGGTTGGTGCTGGGGAGACAGCAGGAGTCAAAGAGGTATGGTCCTGCATTCATGGAAGGGTTTCTTGGTTTTTTTTATTTTTTATTTTTTATTTTTTTATTTTTATTTTTTAGAGAGTCTCACTCTGTCACCCAGGCTGGAGTGTAGTGTCGTGTTTTTGGCTCACTGCAACCTTTGCCTCCCGGGTTCAAGTGATTCTCCTGCCTCAGCCTCCTGAGTAGCTGGGACTACAGGCATGTGCCACCACACCTGGCTAATTTTTGCGTTTTTAGTAGAGACGGGGTTTCACCTGACCTCCAGTGATCCACCCACCTCGGCCTCCTAAAGCGCTCGGATTACTGGCATAAGCCACCTCACCCAGCCGCTTTCTGGTTCTGATGAGCAGTGGATTCTCTGCCACACGCTTCACAGCTATTTGGAATACCGCAGAGCACGGCTAGGCCGTGAGGAGAGAGGGCTGGGGACAGACCTTCTTGTTCAGTGTCTGGGGACAGCCCTCCTGTTTCTCTCTAGGTCCCTGGGGATGGCGTGTGGTGGGGAAGCTGCTCTGGGGTAGCTTTCTGCTCCTGTCCTAAAGAGCTCCCTCAGCAGCTCGGGGCCGAGCCACACGACACCTCTGCTGGGAAGTGGGAAGTTGCATATTCATGCCTGTATACCCGGCAGAACGTTCTTTCCACGTCCTACCGTTGACAGATCCTCTTGGACTTCCTGGTCATTTCATGATGACAGCATGCAGAGGGAGGGGGGTAATCAAAGGAGCGGCATGATGAGGGCGAGGGGTTTTTCCTCCCAAATTTGTATGATGAAAATATCCAAACATACAGAAGAGTTGAAGGAAGAACACGAGGAACGTTCTCAGAGCCTCTCCTAAATCCGACACACACAACCATGTCACATGCTTGCTTTATCTGTCTGTGTAGATACATCTCTAGAGCTATGTATTTTTTTGCTGTAAGTTTGAAAGTAAGTTCCAGGCGTCATCCCTAAATACTTCCGTGTGCATGTCTAAGAATGAGAACATTCTCTTAACCGCAACACCATTATCATCTGAAGAAAATTAGCAGTGATTTGAGAGGGAGGGATTTTGAGAATTAGTCAAGGAGTAAGCGTTGGGACCTGTGTTAGATGAGGAGGTACTGTGTTGTATTACTGTTCGCAAAGCTTCCTTTGAGCTTGGTCCCCCTGCGGGGCAGCTGGAGGAAGACGGAATGACACTCCCATTCCAAAGTTTGAGATCTCCGGGGGAGCACAGCACCACACTAGTACACAGTAGGTGCTCGGGATGTGCACAGGGAACACGTCCCAGGCCAGAGGCCACCCCTGGGTCCCCTTTCATGCTACTGGGCATAGAGGGTCCTGTTTTTCCAGCTCTGCCCCGTCCGGAGAAGAGTGGGGTGGGGCTTGGCACGCAGATTGGATCTGGGCTTGAATCTCTGTGAGACCTGGGCTGATTGGAGTTTCCCCCTGACCAAGTCCTCAGCTCCCCTCGGGGTCACGGAAGCTAAGCTTGGGTGGGGAGATGTGGGGCTTTCCCGGGTGCTCAGCAACCCTTTCCTTTACCCTGTGGAGGGGACCTGGAGACAGGGACAGCAGAGAGGTTCAAGTGCCAAAATCCCCCCACCTCAACCCAGGGCTGAGATGGGCCCCTGGATCTTCCAGCTATGATGTCCCCAAGAATCTGCAAAATCTCCCACGAGCCTTTCTGATGGGGGTTGTGCATGGGGGCGTGCCCAGGTGAGAGTTGCAGATGGAGGCTATGGGTGACTGCATTTATCTGTGGGTGTAACTGAGGATCTCACAGGTCCAGGAGGGTGGTCCTCATAGGTGTGCCAGAGACTGGAGGGGACGAGGGTGCATTTTGGTGCATGTATGGATGTCTGAAGATGCAGATCTGGGGTCTTCTCTTGTCAGAATGTGGGGCTGTGCTCTGTGTAATGTTAGAAATAGGGCTTGGGGAACAGAATATTATTCAGCCTTAAAGAGGGGCAAAATTCCAACACGTGGTACAACATGGTGAACCTGGAGGATGTTATACTAAGTGAAATAAACCAGTTACAAAAAGACAATGCAGAATGAATCCAGTCATGTGAGGTATCTAGAGAAGTCAAGTTTATAGAGGCAGAAAATGGAATGGGGATTGCCAAGGACTAGGGGACAGAGGAGCGGGGCGTTCCTTTTTAGTGGGGACAGAGTTTCAGTTTTGCAAGATGAAATGAGTTCTAGAAATGAATGGGGTGATGCTTGTACAACAATGGGAAGGTACTTAATGCCACCAAACTGTACTTTTAAATATGGTTAAGTGAGTGAATGTTGCATGATCTGTATTTTGCCACAGTTAGAAAAAAAGCGGGGTTCTGGTGCCCGTGACTGACTGCCTTGTAAAGTTTCCTGTTTCTGAATGATGGTGACACGCACCCCTGTCCCTGTGTGACCCGATTGCTCACTACTGTTTACTAGGAAAGCCAGAATATTGTCACTAGGAGAGAATATTGTCAATCAGAGGAAATCTAACAGAGCCAGAGAGATGCTTTGGGGATCATACAAGTCTCAAACCCAAGACCCGTTTCTGGAAATGCTACCGTGTTTGAAGCAGATCTCACCAGCTAGGAAAGGAAACAGAGGCATTCTGTCAAAGGAAAGAACTTGATGAGAAATTGTTTTATGAAAGCCAAATTTTGGCATGTTTTCACATTTTAGTTTGTCAGAACACAGAGTAATAAATGTTCAACACGTTGTTTGTGATTTTGCATGGTTGATTTCTTTATGATGACAATTTTATTTTTCGAGTATGTCCCACAGTCACTGCAGGATTCCAGAAGAGAATGGGAGAGACGTTTTACAGTTTATCCCAGCAGGACCACTGGGAGAGCAGTTTTTATTTAAAAAAAAAAAGAGAGAGAGAGAGAAAAGGGGGTGGCCCAGGCCCCTGCCCCCCTCCCACGGTTGGGTCAGGGGTTGGGGTGGCAGCCAGGGCTGTCATCAGGTCCCTGGTTATGAAGCTCCGGCTGCTGGCTGCGGTGGGATCTGTTACGGCTGCAGGGCCTGGCTGGTGGGAGGAAACTTGGCTCTGCTCGCTGCAGTCTTTGTTTCTGGGGCTGATGCCTGGTGGCTGGTTTGTGGTTGCGAACATGGGGAGCTCGGACGAGGAGTGGGAGCGGCCACCTATTTGGTGTGGAAGGCTTGGGAGGCCTGCCACAAAAGCCGCCCCATGGGAGAGGGGGACTGGTTGCGTGAGTTTCCTCTTCTAAATTCTTGTCTCCACCATCCGTGGATGGAGCAGGGGTTGGGTTCTAAACCCTGGTGGGCTGACGGTGGCGGGATCCAGGACAGCACCAGGAGCCTTCACACATCCGGCCCTGAAACCTCCAGGCTGGGCAGGGCACCTTGCCTCTGAAAATCTGTTTCCTCAGCTGTAAAATGGCTCTTTGTGCCCACCCCTCGGGCCATCTCCTGGGCACTCAGACTGGGCTGGGTGCTTCGGAGACAATGCTCCACCCAACTCTGTGTCCAATTCTGAATCCCATTTTCAGATGAGGAACTGGACCAGAGACAGGGAGCCACCTTAGCCAAAGTGCCCACAGCAGTGGGGGCAGCGAGGCTGGGTTAGGGTCCTGACTCTGTCTGCTTAGGATCTGCATAGGAAATCACCCAGGCTGGCTCAGGTGGAGCTCTGTCCTGATGAAGTGACCTGGTTCCTGGGCTGAGGAGGAAAAGCAGGCTTCCGGGGACACAGGGAGCCTAGCGCTGAGCAGAGCTCAAGGGTCCTGGTCCAGTGTGGACAACTGTGCTTGAGTCCCAGAGGGTCTCCATGGAGGGGACAAGGGGCCTCGAGCTCCTGGATCTGTGCTCTTGGCTGAAGTTCAGGCAGCTGGTGAAGGGGCTGTCTGCGCCCCACACTGTGGATGTGCCAAGTGGTGAACCCTGACATCTGTTTGCATGGGAGGGTCCCCTTTGGTGGGTTCTGAGCTGGATGCAGGGGGGGTCAGGTTCAAGGAGCCCTCCCAGGGAGAAAGACATGGGCCTGCTGGTGTCCAGAGGAACTTCCATGCAGATTTGGAGAAGGCACAGAGAGGCTGTGGCACTGGTCTAGTGTCATACAGCATGTTGGCAGAGGGAACACCTGCCCAGCCCTCCCTGAGGCCTTCAGGGGGTCATCAGGGGTCTGAGGCTGGGACTGGGGAAGCATCTTGCAGCCCAGTTAATACTCCCACCTCTTTGGCATCCTGTGGCACACAGAGGGGCTTGGAGGAAGGACATGTGTCCCCAGTGCCTCTCGGCCAAGGCCTCGTTCATCACATTACTGTTTTCACACCCAGGCCTGGGTCAGTGGGCTCGAACACCGATACTGGCCAGGGCAAGCTGATGGGGAGGCTGGTCAGGGCTTAGTTCAGGGTCCTTCCCCCAAGATTCAGCCCAGAAACACATCCAGCCAATCGTCCAGTGTCCCTCAGCCCCTGATCACCACCCCTGCTGTAGGAAATGCTTTTAAGAAAGTTGAGGTAGGGGAATCCAAGATCCCCGCCACTGGCTGGGGGTGAGGTGGCCCCGCCACTGGCTGCTCGCAGAGGGCGGACTCAGCTCCTGCCCCTCTGACCCGAAGCCGCGGAGGCTTCCAGCACGGCAGCCGGAGCTTCCATAAAAGAATAAGGATCACATTCCTCACTTTTTAAGTTGCACAAAAGCTGTATGCATAATTAATGTGCAATAAACGTGAGCGGCTGGAAATTAACTACATGGAAAAAAAAAAAGAATATACTTAATTGTGAAAATTAATTTTGCCTCTATTCTTTCTCTTTCTTTCTCTCTCCCCCTTCCCCTGCCCTTTTACAACTTGTTATATTCTCAGAACCCTTCAGATCTGGCTGGGGATCATCTTCTGGACGACTCGCCTGCTGACCTCTTGCCAGGGAGCCGAGGACAAGATTAGTTTTAAGCCGCAGCCTAGTCAGTTGCCTTCAACAGAGGGTCCGAGAGCGCCCACGAGCCGGGTCGGGTGTTACCATGTTGCACAGAGGAATGTTGTAATCATCGCCCAAGACCTTCCTCGGGGGACCTCTGTACCTGATTTTAAAGGCTTTGGTAGATGCAATTTTGAGAGCTGCCTTTGGAAACTCAGAGAGAAAGCTCACCGTGGTGCTTAAAATTCCTAAACATGAATTTGGTGGTTAAAAAGCCAAAGACCTAAATACATTTACATATATTCAGACGAAGTATTTTACGCAATAACCTCTAAGGCTCTCTTTCTTGTTTTTCTTCTCCTTTTTTACGAGGACAAGACCTTTTCTAAGGAGCGAAATTTCCCAGTGGAAACATTTCTTGTCGTGTTCTCATTGTCACATCTCTTGATAAAACCTGAGGATTCAACTTCAAGAAACAACTCATCTACTTGAAATAATGGTTTAAAAAAGAATTATTTCTTGAGAATAAAACGCTCTATTAACAGATACTTTAAAATATGATTTATTGCACCCACGTAACAACAACAATAACCTAAAATATCACATCGCTGGAAATAAATCACTGCCGATCCCATCTCCTTTCCATGCCAAGCTGTTTTCCTGTTTCTGCCGCCTTTCCCAGCCCTGGTCTGTATCAGCAGATAATTTTAAAAGAGGCAGAGGAATCAAGAGATGGAACCCAGAGTCGTCTCGGCTGTTTGGGCAAGAATTGTGTTTTCAGAACATCCTAGTTTGTCTCGGGCAGTTTGTAACTAACCCTTCTTAAGACTTTGCAAACCGCAAGTAAGGCGGGGTGTCTCTGAGTCCCTCCATTACCAGATAAATTTACAGCCAGAAAAGAGACTATCATTATGGTCGTTTGTGCTCCCTGCCACCTCTGCCCAAGTACCTGGTCTTGTTTAAGATGAACTGCTGTCATCCGAGAGCTGCCCGGTCACTGGGGACCACGGGCAAGCCGTAAATAACCAGATCTGTGGCTATGGATCATCTCTGGCTAGCTGTCTGGCCCGGCCGGTTCCACTGTAGCCCAGCTGGCAAATGTGGCTGCCTTCGTGAACAGGTGGCCCACAGCGGGCTGTGGATGGGCAGTGGGCTGGGGCGGCAGGCAGGCTTCTGCAACAGCCTTTCAGGACCAACTTGGTTCCAGCCCGAACCCCCCACCCACCGCCTGGCCAGGTCCCGGCCACAGACCTTTGCATTAAACAGCTTCTGACACTAAAAATCAAGGTCTGTCGGCTGTTGTCATAGGAATGCAATATGCCCTGGAGGTTCCCTTATTAAAAACCAAGTCTTGCCGCTGCCGCCCGGGATAGATTTCTATTCCGTTTGTATTGATCACCGGGAAATGTCTCATTCTCCGGTTGACAAATATGGCCAGCAGGGAGTTAGTTAGCGTTTGGTGGAAAACATTTGTTTCTGCAGTGATTTGGGGGACCCTGAGCTTGAGCTATGGTTATATTCACAAGGTCGTGGTGAGTAATCTCTAGCTATGATATAGAATTACAAATGTGGGAAGTACAGTTTTGCAGAACAATAGGGCCTGCCAGGGGCTTCAGAAATCATCTAATGCAGCCGCTTCATTTCACACTCAGGGTTAAGGTAAGGAACTTGACTTACCCAGGGTCACAGAGGCAGTGGCACTTCTAGGAATATCCTACAGATAATACTCACTGGTGTGTGCAAATGATACTCATAATGGCACTGTTTGTAAGGGCAGAAGATGCGAAACTACCTAACCAAACGCCCGTCATAGGAGATTCAGTAAACAATTATGGTATATAGGCAGAATCACGTGAAATTGCCTTTTTTTTTTTTTTTTTTTTTTTTTGCTGGTCAAAAATGGTTGAATATGGACAATCTCATAGGGGCCAATCTGCTCCTTCTATTGAATGGAATGACGTGTAGTCTTCAGAGAAACGAGATGGAGAACTCTCCCAAGATATGTTATTAAATGAAAAAAAGCAAGCTGCAGACCAGCGTACCTGTTATGCTCCATATCTGTTTTTACGAAAAGAGACATACCCACATTGGCTGGTATAAGCCTCCACTAGAGAAAGAGAGACAAATTGTCCACGGTGGCTGCCAGGGGAGGGAACAGGCAGCTGAGGTGGGGATGATGTGAGGCTGACTTTTCACTTTACAGCTTCTGCACTTTCCAAAGGTTATACTAGGTGTGTGCATGGCAGACACGACATCAATTCAAATGTGAAACAAAGATCCGAATTTCAGTAGAGCCCTCATTACTAGGGGTTAAATGCTCAGCCGACTCTATGGTCTGAGAATTCTGGGCTTCAAGTCATTTCATCTCACAGAGCCTCAGTTTTCTCATCTGTCAAGTGGGGGTAATGATAGTGTTGACTTTTTGGAGTGGAAGTGATAGTTTCCTTGAGACACGAATGAGAAAGGCTCGGCATTGTGGCGCAAAGCAAATGTTACCTGTTATTATAAACGACACATAAATCATAACATACACATGTGCACACATCAATCCTTATATTGACCCATTTGGCATTTTGGTTTTCTTGGAAGAGTCTTAAAAATAGCTGTGTGTGTTCAGAGGCAGGAGTCAAGATTCCTGAATGTTACATTTGCTGGGGAGACCGTGTTGCTGTTGCAGTGACGGCTGCCCACGCTGAATTTACAGGGTGGGTCTGATTATTTTTTTCTGAATCAGTAAATGGTCTTCCGCATCTCTGTGTACACAGGCAGGTGAACTAATAGAATTAAGCTTATTGGTTTAATTCCTCTGGGCCCCCTTGGCGAGTGGAGAGCAGCTGGATGAATATTTTAATTAAGCTCCGACACCCAGAAGTCAAAGTCCCGGAGTGGTCCCATTGGGCAAGGTCTCTCGGTTTGAGGTTTAATCAAGTTCGGCTTCAGAGTTCAAATTTCTTCCTGGACAGAAATATGTCATTAGGCGTCCAAGATTTCCACTGGAAAAAAAAAATACAACTTGACTATATTTTCTCTAGAGAATGACACCATGATTCGATTAGCCTTTTTTCCTTGACATTTTGCCCACTTTATTAACTTCTGCTTTGCTTTTAAGCAGGTAACTACTGTTTTACTTCCCCGAAGAAGCTCATAATATTATAATTCAAGTGTCAGGACAGATTAGGTTAAATGAACTGTGTAATTCCCAAAGGAAAACAAACTTCAAAACGGACGAGGTTTGCCTTGTCACATGTCATGGATTGCATTAGCGGGGAACGGCGATTCTATCACCTAATGTGCTAACGTTGGCTCAAGTGTTCCCCACTCTGCAAGGTGAGAAATTACTGAGCTAACAAAACATTTAGTTTTTCCCTCTTTGCATTCTTTCTTTATGAGATCCTGAATGTGACATTTTCACCAAAAAATCTCTGTGCTTATTTGTGAAAAATGTATATTAAAACCAAAACCCATCAAATGGAAAGAAATCACAGATGGTTTTATTCACAAGCAGTAGAATTAATGGCCTCTCTTCTCTTTATAAATATTAGAAGCAGATGAGTTCATTACGATTTCACCCTAATAAAGAAAACCTGCTTGATTTTGACAAGACATCGACTTATCTAATACATCTACTAAATAACAAAGCTACTTCCCGCCCGTAAAACACGGCTCGAAAACACCAGCTTTACCTGGACTGCTTCTAAATTAATGAGAAACACTCCAAAGACAGCAAAAGAAGTGGGGTGCGGGGGATGGAATTCAAGAGATTTTTGAAAATGTGACTGATTTGGAAAAGAGAGGGTTTTGAAATGTTTACTTTGTGGTGGTTTGAAATTTTTACATCTTTCAACAAAGCGGGCAGAGAAGTGAAACCATCTGAAAGGGCTTTTGAAAGGAGCGATTCAGCACAAGTTGGACGAAGCTGCGGTTCCTTTATCTCAGGGAATCTGTGGACATCGTGCAGGGGAGGCCCGGCCCCCGGTCCCACTCCTCCCCAGGGCGGCAGCCTCAGCCACCCCTTCAAAGCGCAGTTGGCCGAACATCCTGGGAGGGAATCGGACACCGCGCCCTGGGGCCGCACGGCCGGCTAGTTCCTATTCCTGAGCCCTGCAGCCTGATATGGTCATCTCCGTGGTCATGGGAGCCCGGGGTATTTCTGTTTGTGCCGCTTTCAGCACTTGTTAAGAAAGAAGTGGTAGGCTCATGTGAAACTGCGAAAGATGGTTTTTCTCCCCAGAGACACGGCAGTTGGGGCCTCAGCGTATCCATCATTGCGAAGATTGTTCTGAGAAATGGAATGAGTCAGCCCTGCCCAGAGGGGGAGGAAAATGAACCATGCATGGAGCCTCTGTCCCGGGCCCTTCTTGGCTGGGCTCCCGTGGAAGGGCGTGGGCTCCTTAGCCTGAAAGCTGCCCAGGGAATGTCTTTGGGGAGGGAAGCCACACGGATTAAGAAAAATGGCACATCAGCGTGGCTTTGGTCCCTGATTCGGGACTCTCAACCTGGATTCCATCCCACACTTTCCCACCCCAAGACCAATGGAGGTTTACACCGCAGAGATCAGACACCTGTACTCAAGGGTCATGGTTGGGGCGGGAGTGGTGGTCAAAGCTCAAACACTATTTCTAAGCAGCTACTTAAAAGTGAACCAAGCCCGGTACCTCCACATCGTCCCAGGAACCTGCATCTTTCTTGCTGTTCTGTGCTGTCTTCCTCCCAGTGAGGAGCTACGAATTCTCTGACAGGCCCAGGTGGAGTTCCGAACCCTGAGATCATCCGAGTCCTTCCTTTATGCCTCAGTTTCACATGTAGCCAACTTCTGGGGAGATTTTCGAGGAAGCAACAAGTTTGAGCCAAGACCCCATGATTGAAATTCTCTAATAAATCCCTCCCAGCTGAGCCCTAAGGGGCTGTAGTTGCTTCAGCAAGCAGGGACGGCAGGAAGGGGGGGAGGGGGGGTGTTGCAAACTTCAAACAGGACCTGGAGTGGTGGGGGTAGCGGGGGATTGTGCCAGGAGAGGAGGCCACCGAGCCAGGGCTCAGAGTTAATTAAAGAGCCTGCATGGTGGCACCTCTACGCATAGCTCTCTCCCTAGGCAAGCATCAGCAACTCGGGTTCTTTGCAGAGATGGCCTCTCATTTAGGGGCAAGTCTGGAAGAGTAGGAGACTCGAACCATACTTAGGATGAATGTTTGCGGCCCTTGGAAGGTCCCAGCCTGGCGGTACTCTGCCCTCCCACCAGGAGTTCTGAGGGAGATGAGGTTGTGTTCAAAAGCCTCATCAAACATCAAGCGTGGGTTGTCTTCAGGCACTAGGCTGTGTCCATCACCTGGGTGACAGGGGCGATCATCTCCCCCACTTTACAGATGAGGAAAGTGAGGCTCAGAGAGGCAAAGCTACTGGCTCAAGGGCATATTGTGGTGGTAGGGGGAATCCAGGTTGGAATTCATATCCTCTAGTTTACGCCACTGGCTGGAGATGGGGACCCAGGCAGAGACCAGCAGAGGACAGTTGGCCCTGAGTACACGGCCCTCACCTCAGCCCTGACCCCTCGCACTGTCCGTGACATTCAATCAGGTGCCGGTGATGTCTGGCCCAGCAGTTGGGGCAGGGCCTCCACAGCTTCCCGGCGACAAATGGTTCTCATTTGAAAGGGAGGTTATAAAAACACATGCCCAAAGACACTGTCAGGGAACTGAGGATTAATCTCATTTCAGTCAAAGACCATTTCAAATATTTTTCTGGGGGGGAGTGGGGGCGGCATAGCCCTGGCTGGGAAGGAAGTCAGAGTTCCTGGCGTGCCCCTCAGGTCGGCGGGTTTGAAGGCGGCTGAGATGCCGGCTGGTGGGGGCCAGGGTCACTCCATACCTAGCAAGGCAGAGTCTGACAGAGGAACGTGGCTTTGCTCCACGAGTCCCCAAGGCTGGCTTTGCGGGAGGCCTACACTGGTGTGCACGCTCACACTGCGTTCAATATGTTGGCTGTGTTTCAGGGCAGTTTAAGTTGCCAAAAGGAAGGGAAGGATTAGGCGCCTGGGACATTTTCATTTTCTGGATGGTGTCAAAAAGCGTCGTGTTTTTGCCGTGTGACTCAACCAGAGCGGGCCCTGAAGGGCAGCCAGAGAAGGGCCACTGCCGCCAAGCCTCCTGCCCAGACACCGGTGGCTGCACAGCGAGTCTCCCACTCCAGCCAGGGACCAGAGGGAGCACCCACTCTAAGCCACCAGCTCCCAAACTGGGGAGTTTGGGTCCCTAGATGACAACCCGTGGGATTTGGGGCACAGGCTTGGGACTGCAGGTGAGGCCTCTGCTGAGCGGGCATAACCCCAATAGCTCCATTTACTGAGAGCTCAGAGGGTGCCTAGCAGCGTGGGCCAAGCTCATCTTATTATACAATGGCTCTCTGACGGGAGAACTTTTCTTATCCCCATTTTATAACGGGGGAAATTGAGGCTCAGGGAGGGGCGCAGGTGGCTTGCCTAAGGCCTGGAAGCTGGGCAATAGTGATACATCTTTAACTTTCTCAACAACCTGTTAAAGGAGGGACTGTTGACCTCCCCATTTTCCGGATGCGAATGTTGAGGCTCCTGATATCACTGCCCAAGCCCACCCTTTAAGGGCAGGTGGAGCTGGGGGACTTGCTCGGGCCTCCCCAGCCGACCCGCATTCCCAAGCAAGGCGCGTGCGGCTGGGCCCGGTCTCGCAGTCCGTGGGAGCCGCCCCGGGACCACGCGGTCCGGACGCCGCAGGGAGTTGGAGCCCGGTGGCGCGCTGCGGGGACTCGCGCGGGGGGCGAGCCTCCTTCCAAACACACGTCCGCGGCGTGGTGCCGAGGGATTGATTTGCCGCCAGTCCGCGGACCTCGGTCTGGTGTTTGCCGGGTCCGAGCATCCCCAGCGCGCGGCCAGGGCGTTCCCGCAGGGCCCAGCGAGGGCCGGGGAACCGAGCGCCCCCTCGCGGCCGGACCGCGTGAGAACCGGTGTCTGGGGGCGGGGCCCGGGGCGGGGTCACGGGGCGGGGTCACGGTGGGAGGGGCTTTGTGCGGGGCGGCTCTGGAGGTCCACCCTGCCCGGCAACCTAGAAAGGGAGGTGTCAGGACCCTCATGTTCCAGGGTAGAAAGCAGGCCAGAGACCTCCTGGGGCCCTCGCGCTGGGCAATGGGACTCCAAGGGGCTTTGCCTTGCTGCGAAGTGCCTCTTCCTGGGCCTGCGACAGGTAGTCTTGGCCCCTGCCAGGACCCATCCTAGGGAGCGCCCCCAGTCAGTGAGGTGGGGTGCTGGAGGCCTGGCCCCACATCATTCTTCTTCCCCAGCAGGAAGCTCTCTCGAGCGAACTGGCGCGGGTGCTCAGCCTGGAAGCAGATTCCAAGCATGCTCCTGAATCTGCACAACGCCAGGGAACAGGTGGGGGAAGGCAGCTCATACGACCTCAGACCCTCAGTCCCCCTTCCTGCCCGTGGAGGGGCCTGGTGGGGCTTCCCCATGGCCAAACGCCCTCTGCTGCACCCCCACAAGGCCATGTGCCTTGCCCCAGGCCAAGCATGTAAGGGGTTTGCTTAATTCCTCCTCCAGTGCGCCCTGCTGGCTGCTGGCTGCTAGCTGCTGGCTGTTGGCTATTGGCTGTTGTTATCCCAGAGTCCCAGGGGCACATCAAGGGAAGTGACTAAGCTGGGCCCTGTACTGGACCTGTCTGACCTCATGAGCCGTCCTCACCTTAACCCCACAGGACAGGACACTTCCTTCTAGGTGCGCATAATTCAGGCCTGCCCGGAAGCGGCACTGAAGTTGGACATGCCTGGGCTGGAGGCCCTGAGGGCCCTTGTCTGACTGTGTGCTTCCGAGCACTCTCTGGAACCTCAGTTTCCTTATCTGCTAAATGGGGCATCCCTAACTGCAGGACTGTGGTGATGACACACATAAGGCTACCCTGCTGACCTCCATAAACGTTTGCCCATGCCCAGTGAACAATGAAATACCTCCCCCCTTAACATTTGCTGACCTTCCCTGGGCAATGCATCCCAGTCCGGCCCCCTCTAGAGCTCAGGGCGTACCTTGCCTCCTCCAGAAACCCTTCGTCACTCATCTTCCAGGGAAGGTACTGGCAGGAAAAAAAAGCCAAACATTTTTTTAAAGGGTTTGGGAGAATAGGCAAACATTCTTAAACAAGACACAGAAAGCACGATCATAAAATTAAAGATTGAAAATTGGACTATGTTTTTTCTTTTTTTCTTTTTTTTTTTTGAGATGGAGTTTCGTTCTTGTTGCCCAGGTTGGCGTGCAATGGCGCGATCTCGTCTCACTGCAACCTCCAAATCCCGGGTTCAAGCGAGTCTTCTGCCTCAGCCTCCCAAGTAACTGAGATTACAGGCATGCGCCACCACGCCCAGCTAATTTTGTATTTTTAGTAGAGATGGGGTTTCTCCGTGTTGGTCAGGCTGGTCTCGAACTCCCGACTTCAGGTGATCCGTCTGCCTTGGCCTCCCAAAGTGCTGGGATTACAGGCATGAGCCATCGTGCCCAGCCTTTGGTCAATGTTTATTAATAACTTCAGTTCATTGAAAGATACCATTAAGGGCTGGGCATGGCGGCTCACACCTGTAGTCCCAGCACTTGGGGAGGCCAAGGAGTGTGGATCACTGGAGGTCAAGAGTTCGAGACCAGCCTGGCCAACATAGTGAAACTCCGTCTCCACTAAAAATACAAAAATTAGCCATGGGTGGTGGCACACATCTGTAATCTCAGCTACTCAGGAGGCTGAGGCAGGAGAATCGCTTGAACCCAGGAGGCAGAGGTTGCAGTGAGCTGAGATGGTGCCACTGCACTCTAGCCTGGGTGACAGAGTGAGACTCTGACTCTTGTCTCAAAAAAAACCAAACCAAACCACACCAAACCACCGTTAAGAGGGTGAAAAGGCAAGCCACAGCCTAGATATTTGCACGTTTATATGATAAAGGGCTCACTTTTAGGATACATAAAGAATATAAGGAATAAAGCAAGGAAAAGACAGACACTCAATAGAAAAATGGGTGAAAGACTTACCAGATCTTCACAAAGGAAGGTTTACAGGTGACCAATAAACATAGGAACATGTGCCCGACTTCATTAGTCAACAAGGGAATGCAAATTTCAACTGCAACGAAATACAGCTTCACATCTGCTAACACTGCTAACCATAAAGTTGGACAATATCAAATTTTGTTAAGGATGTGGAACAACTGGAACTGTCATTGCTGGGGTGAGTGTAAATAGCTACAACCACCTTAGAAGACTATTTGGAAATATTTACGAATTCTGCAAATATGCCTCTTTTGTGATCCAGCTAATTCCACTCGTAGGTATATTTCCCACAGCAGTGTGTACACACGTCGGTACATGAGCCACCTTCCCCAACCCATGTATCATCATATTTCAGGATCAGTGCCACACTGCTTAATTTTTTTTTTTTTTGGAGACAGAGTTTCGCTCTTATTGCCCAGGTTGGAGTGCAATGGTGCGATCTTGGCTCAGCACAACCTCCGCCTCCTGGGTTCAAGTGATTCTCCTGCCTCAGCCTCCCGAGTAGCTGGGATTACAGGCATGCACCACCACTCCTGGCTAATTTTGTATTTTCAGTAGAGATGGGGTTTCTCCATGTTCGTCAGGTTGGTCTCGAACTCCCGACCTAAGGTGATCTGCCCGCTTTGGCCTCCCAAAGTGCTGGGATTACAGGCGTGAGTCACCACGCCTGGCCTTTTTTTTTTTAATTTTAGAACCATTTTAGATTTACAGAAAAACCTCGCGTCCATAAATTCCACATCCAGTTTCCCCAGTGGTGAACACCTTACATTAGAATGGCACCACACTGTTTTCATCAGCTTTGCAGTGTCTGTATCCAGAAGAGTGAATCCCCATTCTACTATATTCTTTTTTTTTTCAAAATTATTTAACTAGTGTGGACTTTTATTCTTCCACATGTATTTTAGAACAACTTTGTCAAGTCTCCCCACAACTCTTGCTTGAATTATTTTTAGAAAAGAATTTGTGATTTGTATTATGATTCATTTAAATTGTGATTTGAGCTGAATATAGCAATTTGAGAAAAACTGGCATCTTCACATTAATTCAATGAATAAATATTTAACAAGGGCCGATTTTGTGCCAAACACTCCCCTATTCATAGAGGTATACATGAAGAACAAAGGTTCTTGATCTTAAGGCACTTAGAATCTTCTAGTGGAAAGGGGTCTTGGAATGTTAAGCTGCTCCATCCATAAACATAGGGTATCTTGCTGTTTCTTTAGATATACTTTGTCTCTTACAAGAGTTCAAAAATCTTCTTCATACAGGCCTTGGCCATTTTTGTTAGGCTAATTCCTAAATACTTTATGTATATATGAAAGGTTCTCTTATCTTCTGTTTTATTTCCTAGTTGCTGCTGGACGCATAGAGAAATGTTACTTATTTCTGGAAGTTGCTTTTATTTTATTTATTTTTTTGAGACAGAGTCTCACTCTTTTTGCCCAGGCTGGAGTGCAATGGCGCTATCTTGGCTCACTGTAACCTCTACCTCCTGGTTCAAGCAATTCTCCCACCTCAGCCTTCTGAGTAGCTGGGATTATAGGTGCCTGTCACCACACCCGGCTAATTTTTGTAATTTTTAGTAGAGACAGGGTTTCACCATGTTGGCCAGGTTGATCTCAAACTCCTGACCTCAAATGATCCACCCGCTTTGGCCTCCCAAAGTGCTAGGATTACAAGTGTGAACCACTGCGTCCAACCAAGGGAGTTGCTTTTATATCTGGCAACTTTGCCTAACTCGTCCGTTTGTTCTCATAGTTTGTTGATTCTGTTAGGTTTCCTATGTAAATAATTACATAGCTTGCTGAGAATGACAACTCTGTCTCTTCTTTTCAATGCTTATACTTAATTTATTTTTCATGTCTTATGGCATTGGCTTGGACCACCAATGTACATTGAGGAAACGATGGTAGGGGGCATACTTGACTTGTCTCTATCTTGAAGAGAATTCCTGGTAAGATAGTTACCAGATGCATTTTCTGCATCAATTGATTGTGGCATTTTTCTCCTTTAGTCCATTAATGAGATGAATTACACTAATGAACTTTCCACTGTGAGCCATTATTGCATTCCTGGGATAATCCCTACTCAGTCTTAATGAATGAATATTGAATATACTACTGAGGATTTTTATATCCATGTTCATAAAGCAATGCCAATCTCTAATTTTTGTGTGTGTTTGTGTATTGTCGTTATCTGGTTTGGAATCCACTCATTTTTTAAGGTACCCTGGCCTGCCTCTTACTCCTTTTCCTATTTTCTAGGATAAGTTGTGTCAGAAAAGGGATGTCATTTCTTGGGAGTCTGAGTAAACTCACCCATATGATGATTTGGTCCCAGGGATATTTTGAGGAAAGGGTTTTAAATTTTATTTACTTTTTTTTTTTTTTTTTTACTTCAATCTCTGTCCTTTCTTTTTATTATTATACTTTAAGTTCTAGGGTACATGTGCACAACATGCAGGTTTGTTACATATGTATACATGTGCCATGTTGTTGTGCTGCACCCAATTTTATTTACATTGTTTAATAGTTGTTTAGTTTTCTCTTTCTTTCTTT
>NC_045447.1:12012158-12029075 GCF_002776525.5 Piliocolobus tephrosceles
TGATACTAAAATACCCGAAAAGACTTTATCATATATATATAATATATACATATATACTTACATATTTATACTTTTCTTTTCTTTTTCTTTTTTTTTTTTTTTTTGACAGAGTTTTGCTCTTGTGGCCCAGGCTGGAGTGCAATGGTGCAATCTCACGTCACCACAACCTCTGCCTCCTGGGTTCAAGCGATTCTCCTGCCTCAGCCTCCCGAGTAGCTGGGATTACAGGCATGCGCCACCACGCCCAGCAAACTTTGTATTTTCAGTAGAGACGGGGTTTCTCCATGTTGGTCAAGCTGGTCTCAAACTCCCGACCTCAAGTGATCCACCTGCCTCAGCCTCCCAAAGTACTGGGATTACAGGAGTGAGCCACCATGCCCGGGTGTTTAGTTTTCTTATACCAATTTTGACATTTTATATTTTTCCAGATATTTGGTAATTAATACATGGTTACTCATAATATTCTTGTCAGTTAACTGTTGTATCTGCAGTTATCTTTTGTTTTAATTCTTATTTCCCTCTTCTTTCTCCTTATCTGAAGTTTGTCTCTTTCAGTCTTTTCAAAGAGCCAAATTTTGACTTTGTTCATAATTTCTGTTTGCTTGACTTCATCGTTTCTTTGTATTGTCATTATTTCCTCTTTCTTTGCATTTACTTTTTGCTCTTTTCCTATCTTCTTCAGTAAAAAGCGTGGCTTGTTTATGTTCAATCTTTCTTGCTTTTGGATACATTTAAACTGTAAATTTCATTGTCTCTACTGCTTCAATCGTGTCCCACAATTTTTTAATTTTAATTTTAATTTTTTAGAGATGGGGTTTCTGTCATCCAGGAGAGTGGAGTGCAGTGGTGCAATCATAGCTCACTGTAACCTAAAACTCCTGGGCTTAAGCAGTCCTCCTGCCTCAGCCTTCCAAGTAGCTGGGACTATAGGAGCACACCACCATGCCTGGCTATTTAAAAAAAAAAATTTTTTTGTAGAGACAGGGTCTCACTATGTTGCTCAGGCTGGTCTCAAACTCCTGGCCTCAAGTGATCCTCCTGCCTTGGCCTCCCAGAGTACTGGGATTACAGGTGTGAACCACCATGCTTGGCCTCCCACAAATTTTGATATGTAGTGATTTAATTATTATTTTCCTTTAAGATGTTAATAATTTCCCTTATGTCTTCCTCTTATTTAATTGTAGTGCATTTTCCAATCATGTGTCATTTTAAAAAGCTATCATTTTGCTTTATATTTCTTATTTTTTCATTGTATGATCATAGATGGTTTTAGATATGATGTTGGCTCTTTGGAATTTATTGAGGTTTCTTTAGTGGCTTAGTACATAGCTGATTCTGAAAGGATATGGGATCTACGCTGGGTTGAAAGTTCTCTGTTTATTAATCAGGTTGTTCAAACATTTTATATCTTTGCTCATATTTTGGCAGTTTGACTGTAGTTTCTGAGAGAGATGGGTTAAAATCTTCAAGTGCAGTTACTAGCTTATCTGTTTTTGTCTCTCTAGGTCTGTCAATATTTCAAAACTGACAGGCTCTTATTCCAAAAACTTCTCCCTGCCCAATGTTGCCAGGGTCCTCCCACATCTCACATCTCTTGGAGGAGGCCTTTTGTTTATATTTACCTCATGCTCTGGCTGATCTATGACTTCTGCTTCTGCTGGTGTGGGTTGCTCAGCTTCTTGTCTTCCCTTGGTGGATGAGATCTTCTGGTGTCTGTTCTCCCACCTGCCCCTGGGAATTCATAGTTCCCTGGGACTCAGCTCCACTGACTGGTAACATGTAACTGGGGAAGTGGTGAAAGTTCAGAATTGAGTTTTTTTTTTGAGATGGAGTCTTGCTGTGTTGCCCAGGCAAGAGTACAGCAGCACAATCTTGGTTCACTGTAAACTCTGCCTCCTGGGTTCAAGTGTTCTCCTGCCTCAGCCTTCCAAATAGCTGGAATTACAGGCGCCTGCCACTGTGCCCGGCTAATTTTTGTATTTTTAGTAGAGATGGAGTTTCACCATCTTGGCCAGGCTGGTCTCGAACTCCTGACCTGGTGATCCACCTGCCCCAGCTTTCCAAAGTGCTGGGATTACAGGCGTGAGCCACCAAGCCCGGCCAGAATTGAGTTCTTACTTTCAGCTGCACGTTGAAATCACCTCGGAAGCTTGAACACTACTGAATCCTTGGTACCTCCTGCAGAGAGAGATTCTTGTTTGATTGGTCTGGGTGTGGATCTGGGCACAGGAATTCTAACCCACTCTCGGAAGGTTCTAATGTGCAGCTGAAGTTGAGAACCCTGTGCCCGCTCCACAGAAGGATGAGGAAGCTGGGGATGGATGTGTCTTGGGTGTTCCAACCTGTGCCAACTTCTGCCCATGTGCCCTCCCCATCAGGAGTCCAGCCCTCAGGGCCTTCCCAGACCTCTGCCCCCACACCACCATTCCCAAGACCTGCGTCTCTGCAGCAACATGACCCAAGGTGTGGGGCGAGGGGAGGAGGGGGCTGAGGGCCAGGCAGCTGCCCGCCTGTGCTCCCTCTGCTGACACCCTCCCCAACCTGCAAATGATGAAAACGACCCACCTAGGGCAACGTGGGAGGGATGAATGGGCACAGCCAGAAAACTGACCTCTGTCATCTGTCGTCTAGGCACCCGGCCATCTTTCACTCTGTTTAAGACTTTATTGAGGCTTCCTGGCCAGGCACAGTGGCTCACACTTGTAATCCCAGCACTTTGGGAGGCCAAGGCGGGTGGATCACCTGAGGTCAGGAGTTCGAGAACCGCCTGGCCAACATGGTCAATCTCTACTAAAAATAGAAAATTATCCGGATGAGGTGGCAGGCACCCGAAATCCCAGCTACTCAGGAGGCTGAGGCAGGAGAATTGCTCGAACCCAGGAGGCGGAGGTTGCTTGCAGTGAGCCGAGATCGTGCCAATGCACTCCAGGCTAGGCGACTAGAGAGAAACTCTGTCTCAAAAAAAAAAAGACTTTATTGAGGCTTCTGATGTCCATGTTCATGAAGCAAGCCATGCTGCTAATTTTTTTTTTATGTGCATTATCCGTATCTAGTTTGGAATCAACTTATCTCTGAAGTTCTCCAGTCCCTGAGACCTGAGCCGCTGGCCTTTTTAGTGTTGGGTCTTGTGACCCATCCGCCTCCTCCCTTTCTCTGGCATCCCCCAGAGCTGGGTTCTAGAAAGAGACATAGCAGCCCGTGGCAGTTCACCTTCCTGTCCCACCATCACCACCATGGACTGATGCCAGCTTGCAGCCAGGCCCTGTGTTGGGTCCTGCAGCTTCAGAGATGAACCAGACAAGGCTCAGCTTTCACGTCCTCATCTGATCTCTCTGGGGCCAGCATCAGGGCGTGTCCAGGGAGGCCTGCTGCTGGTCATCACGGGCCCTGTATCGCTGGTGTCTGTCCTTCAGGGGTTCCTCAGCGATTGAGTCTACTTCATCTGTCTACTTCATCCACTCTAAGGAATTCATCCAGAGAGCATTTGCTGATGTCCACCATTTTTCTAGGCCTGTGCTGGGTGCTCTGGGTATACAGTGGTGGGGGAGGGCATAATAAATGAGACATGGGGCTGGACGCGGTGGCTCACGCCTATAATCCCAGCACTTTGGAAGCCCAAGGCAGGTGGATCACCAGGTCAGGAGTTCGAGGCCAGCCTGGTCAATATGGTGAAACCCCATCTCTACTAAAAATACAAAAATTAGCCGGGTGTGGTGGCAGGCGCCTATAGTCCCAGCTACTCGGGAGGCTGAGGCAGGAGAATCACTTGAACCTGGGAGGCGGAGGTTGCAGTGAGCCAAGATTGCACCACTGCACTCCAGCCTGGGTGACAGAATGAGACTCCATCCAAAAAAAAAAAAACCAAAAAAAAAAAAAAGAAAAGAAAAGAAAAAAAGAGAAATGAGACAGAGACATGGACCCCTTCTTCCAGGAGCACATAATCTAAGGAGAGGTACAGGTGGCTGCAATGCAGCGACATGTGGTCCCGTGTGCAAGGCACAGGCAGCTTGAATGGGAGAATACCTTTGCCTCCGAGACATCATGATGGACATTACCGAGGAGGTGCAGGAACAGGGTTTTGAAGGATGAATAGGAGTTTTCCAGGTAGAAAAATGGGGGAAAAGCATTCCAGGCAGAGGGAATAGTATGTGCAAAGGCAGGGAAGCATATGAGAGGTAAGGGTTTGGGGAACTGCAAATAATTCAACAGGGCCATCAGTGGGAAGTGAGCCAGGCCCAGGAGGGCGGGGCGTGGACTCGTGGGGACTCAGCCTTCATTCCTAGGGTAATGAGGGCAGGTTAAGTGGAGGAGTCCTGCTGCGTAGATCTGGGCTGTGTGGGGGATGAATGACAGGGCAATGTGGGAGGCAGGTGTGGCTAGGGGGCTGATGCTGCGATCCAAATGAGAGGACTTGAGGCCAGAACTAACACCACAGCAGCAACAAGAGAATATAGTGGCTGGGTTTGAAAACAGTTAGATGACAGAACTGTCCAGCTGCAAATGGAGTGATCCCAAAGGGCTCCAGGTAGGGGCATGGGTAACTCTATGGGGAGATGGTAGAGCTATCCCAAAGATGGGAGGGTTGGAGGAGGAGGGGCCGTTTAGGACTTGAGAAGGGATGGTTCATTCAGCTCGGCATGTGCTGAGCTCAAGGTGAGTATGGGACCTCCACAATACATACCTCCAGGTGGCTGCTGGAACTATGTGGCTGGAGCTTGGAGTGACTGACCAGCAACAGAGCTGAGCACAGAGAAAGGCTGCAGGGAACTGCCGGCGGGGACGCAGATGGGAAAAGCAAGCCCCGGAGCACTAGGGTTGAGATGGTGGTCAGGCTGGGAACCAGCAGCTGGAGGCGCAAGGAGAGATGTTGGCTCAGGTGCATGAGGCCTGTGGGAAGCACAGAGGAGGAACAGGGGCTGCCGGGCTGGCCCTCCCAGGCTGGGCTGCACCTGCTTTGGGCGCCATGGGCCTCCTCCTGGGCTGGTCAGTGTAGTAGATTTCAGCTCCTTGCAGCCCTGGGGCCCTGGGCATTGCTCTGTCAGCCTTTCCAAGCAGTGCTTGAAGCCTTGTCCTCGATACCAAAGACCACCACTTGTACTTCCTTGGTGTCTCCAGACCCAGCATAGAGGAGGGACTCTGTACATTCTGTGCACAATAACATAGAATCAAGGCCCCCCAGAAAGACCTGGCACGTGTGTGCTAAATGTCTCTGCTGCGTGCTAAATGCCCTGCCTGCATCCTCATTCCATCTTCCCAGGGCAAGCCATTGAGTGGGGGGGACCTGTGTCCCTTTGGGCAGATACAGGGTGCAGGTGACCCGTCGAAGGCCACATGGTCAGGAAGTGGCGAGGCCTGAGCTGGAACCCAGCATCGGCTGTTCTGTCTGCACCGCGGGTTTCCTATTTGAGCTTCTGAGCTGCTTTTCCTCTCCTACTGTGGGACAGAGACCTGAGACATTCCAGAGCAAGGGTCTGGGATGTGGAGGAGGCTGGGCTGGTGCCCCTGAGATGAGCGCTGAGCTAAGGTGGCCGTGCTCCAGCTCCTTCCTGCCCGAGTCTGGTGTGAACGGGCTGCAGGCAGACCGGTGTCTGGCCCAGATGCACAGAGCATGCTAAGAGAAGGCAAAGAGCTTTGATGGTGGAACCTGAGCTGTTGGCTCCTCACAAGGAGCATAGCGCCTGTCCCTGGGCACCCCCGCCTCCTTAGCTGGTATCTGGAGTGGCCTCTCACAAGCAGGCGAGCAGGTGGGACAGGATTGAAACCACCCAGACTCCGATGTGCTGTGCGCCCCCAGACAAGGGCCCTGGGCGAGTAGGAGGTGAAAGGCACCAAGCACTCCGGCCCTCCCGGTCGGGGCCACCTTGCAGGAGCCGCTCCTGCCTTCACGGCAACTGGGGCTTTCTCCTTCTAGGAGCACCGCGAGGGCTGCCACCAGAGAACAGAGGGACTTTCTGCATCCCCCAGAATCCCACTGACTATAACCAGGTTGTCTCAACTAAACGAGGGGCAAAGAAGCCCACCAGTCCTTTCTAGAACGCTGACAGGCCAGGTGGTGACAAAAGCCCTGCTGGGGGAGAGAGAGCTGGGGGATTGCCCTGAAGGACACTGACCCCTGCTGGCTTCAGACACCACGACAGCAAACTGGGGAAAGAGGTTAAAACAAACGTTTATTTAACAAATTATATTAAGAATACAGACAATCACACAGTGGACTTCCCTTGCCAAGTACAAGAGTCACCTTGAATAAATATGCAGCGGGGACGTCATCCCTAAGGGCCTTGTCCAGGCCTGACACAGTCACACAGCAGCTCCACGGCCTTGGCTGGGAAAACAAAGCCGTCTCTGGTGGCAACCCCCGGACATGTGCTCAGAGTGGCAGGAGGAGAGTGGGCTGTCCTGAGGGTCCCCAAGCAGGGGCTGTGGGCTCAGGGGTGAGTGCCTGGTGTGGCCTCTGGGGACAAGGCAGGCCGCGAACCGAGTTCATGAGCTCAGCCGCTGCGTGGCTGCCAGGCCCGGGGGCTGCTTCCTCAAGGCCCTCCTTTGCCTTCATCCTCAGGCCCACCCAGTCCTCTGAGAAGCTGCAGGCTGGGATTCCCCACAGACGCCTGTAGGCTCTGGAGGGCCCTCATCTTGGTGGAGGAGTGCGGGTAGGCCACTCCTGACTGTGCTCAGCACCCACTGCACAGTGGCCTGGTGACCGGCAGGGCCCAGTGGCGGCTGGGAAGTCCGTGACAGGACTGGAAACAGAAAGAGCATCCCCAGCACAGGCCTGCGACGAGATGGCTGGCCCGGGGGCTGGGGGCCGACCCCCGCCTCTGCCGCTTAGCAGCCGGTCAGGCCTCAGCCTCTTCAACTCTAACAAGGAGCAAAGAACATCTACTTCCAGGTCACTCTGTTTTTAGGGGGAATGAAAGGAGAAATGTGCTTAGAGAGCCTGGCCGGGAGCAGATGCTTAGAACACGGGAGTCCCTCGTTCTCCCACTGACCTCCAATTCCTTTACACGACCCCACTGGGTTCTCATCTCTCCAAGTGGCGGAGGACATGGCTGGCATTTGTTCTTGGACTTGGGGTGGGAAGAAAGGCCTTAATTATACATTTGCAAGGGAGCCTGCAGCAAAGCACCTGCTCCTGATCACCTTTGTGCCATTTCCAAGGCCTCTGGAAAGACTCTTCAACTTTCCAGAGAGAAAGGGGAGGTGGTGGGGACGGTGTGCTCTGGTTAGCCATTCTGGAGGGACAGAGGCTGCCGGCAGGGACAGCAGCAGTGGTGGGAAGTGCTGTGGGGGGGACCTGAGGGATGAGGCCAAGACCCTTCCCATTTCCAAGGAAAGCCTTGTCCTTCCCTCCCACAGCGGCCAGAGGGCTCGTGGAGAAAAGTACTCTCCCAAAAGACAGAAAAGCTCTCAATTCCTAGGTATGAGCCAGAGTTCCATGCCTCAGTTTTCCCGCACCAGCCCCACTCAGGTGGGCTTACACGCACACGTGCTCACACACACACACACACACACACAGGCACACGCTTGTCCTCACCCACCTCTCAGAAGGCAATAAATGGTGGGTTAGGAGCAGCCTAAAACCTACCACAGACACCAACTTGTCCTTAACACTGTCACTGCTTACTTATCTGAAGCTGCCGTTTACTACAACGTTCACAGTCATTTACTCTTATGCTAAGTCCGTAATGCTATGGAGAAGATGGCTCCAGCTCGCCCGAGTCCACGGAGTTTGTCCTCTTCCTGGTGGCCTGGAGGCCCTGTCCATCCAGCAACTGCAGGAGGGCATGTGGGGGCACCTGGCTGGGACCCCAGCTCGAGAGAGGCCTGCAGGGGTGTCAGCGGGGGCTGTGGGAGCCCCTTCCCCTCCTGCAGCCGCCCTCACTGCTTGTTCCGCGTCCTTGCAGACAGGGCTCCCACACCACTGCCTCTGAGCCTCCTAGGGTCCAGCAGAGCTGCCACAGGCCTTTTCCCAGTCACGGGAGTGGAGTGAAGGGCCCCTGGCATTATCTGTCAGAGGCGATCTCACAACCAGGGCATGAAAAGAGGTCGAAGGACAAAGTTCACAAACCCTAATGAAGTGGGCAGAAGTGGCCAGAGCTCTGCCCTCTGCCCTCCTGCCGCCCCTGCCTGCCGGAAGTCACCCTTGTTGTTGGCCTTGGTCACACGGGCCACCATACATAGGTGCCGAGGAGCCACGGCGGACATAGGTGCCCCCCGTGGGTGCCACGGGGCTCCTCAGGTCCCCAGAACCACACTGGCTTATGTGAACGGAGCATCGGCGGCCAGCCTGGCAGCCCCCTCCCCGCTCAGCATCAGTCCTGTGACGAGGTCCTGCTGCTGTGCTACCCAGGAGGCCTGAGAAGGCCACCCCCACCACGGGCGTCCTCGGGTCTCAGGGAGGGAGAAGTGGCTGCTTCCCTAATCCACAGAAATCAAGAGGTATCCGAGTGAAGATCGGGGTGGCAGAGGAGGAAGATGGGTCCACACAGGGGCCTGGGGCCTGGAGACGGAGGGGCTGGTGCAGGGGCATGAGGTATTTCCGGCCCCGCCCGCCTCTTGGCCAGCTGCACTGTCCGGCGCTACCTCCCTTTCCTCCTGTTCTTCTGGGCCTCAGCTAGCACTACTGTGGGCTGCCCAGGGCCCGCAGCGGGAGAGGCTGTCCCTGCTGAGGCAGTGGCTTCCATGGACCCAGATACTGCAGCCGCCAACCGCAGCATCAAGCCCCCACATCCAAGAGCCAACTCTTGGGGACCCAAAGATATCAGGTCCCCATACTCTGAGGAATCAGGACACAGTCCAATGCCTGACAGCACAGAGCGAGGCAGCCCTTCACGTGAGGGCCCGGGCCCTGAGGGATGGCAGCCACCACTGCTTAGGCAAACGCGCCTGGGGCTGAACTTGGCGCCCAGCACTGTGAGGACGCCAGCACCAGTGGGTACTCAGGAGAAATGCCAGTTCTGGCCCAAATTTGGTGACCTGGGTCAGAGGGACCTTGCAGAATGACTTGTTCCTGTTAGCAGACACCGTCAAGACACGCCTGGCTGCGAGAGGGGCTAGGTGCCCGTGTGCCTGTATCCTCCCGGGGCCAGCACGTCTCAGAGGGTGTCCCTGTGGTCCCTGGGTCAGGGCACGGGCTGAGGCACCTGGAGTTATCGTTGGCATGTGGTTGTTGCGCAGATGAGCCCTTGGGGGAGGCGCGCCAAGGCCGAGCACAGTGTCCTGGTGGTGGATCCAAGCAGGGCCATCAACCGTCCTCCTCCCCAGAAAGCAACAGCCCCTCCGCCGGGGGCAGGGGTGCTGCTCCCCGACTTCCAGGCGACTGGGTGAGAAGTCCATGGGGCGTCCAAAGGGCAGGGTTCACTCCGGGGCAGCTGGCTTCTTCCTTCCACGTCTTCTCAGGGCTGCTGTGAGATCCTGCAGAGAGGAACTTGGTCCTGGCAGCCCCAGGCCAGGGAGGGTCAGCGACCCTGGAGAGTCCTAGCCAAAGCTATAGGCCCCCAGGGTCTTCCAGGAAGGGACTCAACGGCTTAGTGGGGTCTGCCCTGGGAGGTGACAGGAGGGAATGGAGGGAGCCGGTGGGCGTCACTGGGCGGCCGGGGCAACTGCCCGGGGCCCTCAGGGTGACTCCGTGGTGAGTGAGGTTTTTGGAGGACAACTGGTCATCACACAGACACGTTAGGAGCCGCTGGTCACTACAGCACACACAGATTAGTCATGGTTATGAACAACGTCCCCAGGGAGGCCGGGGTGTCAGGCCAGCTGAAGACAGGAAGCGCCCACTTAGCTGCCCAGTCTCTGGGCCAGCCCTGCTGGGGCAGTGTGGAAGGGAGGGCTGGTGGAGGCGGCGGGAGGAGGCGGGGGCAGCAGCCCCTGCCGTCAGTAGTCTGGGCGGTGGTCTCCCCGCAGGTGGCCGCTGGCTCCTCAGGACTGCGGGATCTGCTGACATCTGGTGGGGCTGGGCGGGAGCCTGGCGGCTGCGCTCTGCTCTGTGCGGAAGCTGTACTCGTACTGCAGGGGCGGGTGGGGGCAGAGAGACACAGTCAGTCCATGGGACACCAGGGAAACCCCTCCACAACCTCAGATCAAGAGCAGGCAGAGGCCTGGGCTGCCTCATGGGGCATCCTGACATAGGGCAGCTGGCCAGGCTGGTGCCAGCCGGAGCCTGCCCTCTGCTGGCCCTCTTGGGCCCCCGAGCTGTGCCCGGGAACTGTGCGTGTGGCGTGTGTGTGTGGACACGCCTGCGGGGGTGACAGGCTCCTGTGGTGATGACTGGTACCCTCCACAGGCCCTGCCTGCTCCCTGTGAGGCCAGGCCTGGCGCCAGCAGTGTGCAAAGCCACGGTGCCACCCATCTGCCAGGCCTGTGCTGACTGTCATGGCCTCCTGCCCAGCAGGACAGTTCTCGTGCCCCTGCTGGTGAGGGCAGATTCTCAACCCCAAACCTTGCCAAGGCTGGTCTCAGCTGCCAGGCCCATGATATGCTGGCTCCGCTAAAGCAAGGACCAATACCAGGTAGTGCCCAGGGACATGGGAAGGGCCTCCACTGTTGTCCCTGGCACCGTCCACACCCTCCCCATGCCTTCCTTACGGAGTCCTCAGAGGCACCCCTGCTGAGGACTCCTGACAGGCCACAGCGGGGCCAGGGTGGCTGCCTGGGGAGGGGACCTTGCTCCACGGGTCAGCCCTGCTGCTCCCCTGTCTCGAGGGTAGGAGTTAAGCCTCACACCAGAGGCCCCAACTTAACCAACTCTGGCTCACCAAAATGAGTTCCAAGTCTGATGGAAATTTAGAGAAGGGGTAAGTACCTCTGAGGGGGCTGGGAGCATCTGTAGTTCACTTAGATGCCAGGTGAGGTCTTGGTGCCCAAACATAAAGCAGGACATGTGGGCAGAGTGGGCACGTGGGCAGAGCAGGCACAGGGCACTCCAGCCACAGAAATGAGCTGGCAGCTGCCTGGCCAGACACAGGTGCAAGGTGCTGGAGCTGGGTGGGGTGTGGGGAACAGCCTGGAACCCTATGTCAAGGCAGCCTTGTGGTCACATGGATTTTAGGAAGGAGGAACTTAGATTAGATGAGTGGTTTTCAAGAATTTTAAATGTTAAACACAGTTTTAGCAGCAGAATTGCCGTAAGAAGAGCTCCCCCGCAGAGAGCAGATGGAAGTGGAGCTGCCTGGAGGTGAGCTGACCGTGAGCTGCAGCCCCACGGGGGACACCTGTAGACAGCCAGTCCAGGAAGGGAGGCCGTCAGGAACACGGTGGGGGTCACACCGCCCCAGGAGGAGGCCAAGCACTGCAACCAGCCCCAGGGAGGGCTCTGGGGTGCCCACGCCCTGCCCACCAGCAGGCAGCCTTCCAGGCCTGCCCAGCCCTCCCTGCTGCCCAGAGCGAGCTGCCTGTAGCAAGGAGCCCTCCCGAGGGCCCTGATGAGTGAGGAGGGCTGCAGGGCTGAGCCTCCAGGGGCAGAGTGGGGCCCAAATGCCATCCAACCATGAAGAGGCCTTTTTCCCTTAAAGTGGAAAACTGGTGGGGAGGCTGTGGTAGCCAGCAAGTCGTAGCCCAGCACTGCATCCATGGCCACAGACTAGCGCCACGTCCACGGCTGCCCCTGCTCCACAGTCCCCAGGCCGACCCGGGACAGATGGACAGACCTGGGTCTCAGCTGGGGCTGAGGCTGGCCCTGCTCCGTGTGCAAGGTGGGCTGAGCAGACATGTGGCCCCCGAGCCACAGGGAGCCCTGTTCACAGCATCTGCTGCCTGGCAGGGTGCAGAGGGAAGGACCCGAGGCTGCAGGGCAACTCAGGCAGGCTCCTCTCCTCTCCTGCCCTCAGTGAACTCATCTCTCAGGTGGGGTGATGCGCCCACATCCAGGCCTGCCCGGAGGATGGAATGAGCAACGGCAGCGCAGGGCCCGCCACGCCCTGGCACTGAGCAAGCTATCACCGAACATCTGGCTGCTCCACAGAACCCACCATGCAGCCCCAGCCCTCCCACTTTCCTACTCGCCAACCAGGCACAGGCGGCGATCAGGAGACTCCGGCTCCGGGAGGCTGAGGAGCGGGGCGGCGCCAAAGGCTGGGAGGACACTGCCACCTGGTGGCCGCCTAGGCACATGCATGGCAGGGAAGAGCGGTAAATTTATTCCCTGGCTGGCTTCATCAAGCCCCCACGGACACCCGCCCTGCGCTGGGCTCCCAGGGTAGCAGAGGACGGGGCGGGCATGCCCAGCACAGCCTAGCATGAAGGCCACCTTCGAGGGCACATGCACGGGGCGTGGGGACCACCGGAGAGGGCAAGGAGGGCTTTGCGGGGCAGGGGGCATTCACATCTTGAAAGCAGATTTGGGGCCTGATTGGGGAAGGGACTTGACAGCACGTAGGGCAGCAGGTGCCAAGGTGCAGAGGAGTCCCCAGGCCGACCCGGTACAGGGGCACACATGCCTGTGGGGACAGCGGGGCTGAGGGCCTACGGCGTGGATAGTTAGGCCATCAGCCCTGGCTGGGGAGAGAACAGGCAGCAGGCTTTTCAACCCTGAACGCACACCAATCCCCGGGGGTCCCGGTCAAGTGCAGATTCTGACTGGATAGGTCTGGGGCCAGGCCTGAGAATCTGCATTTCAAATAGCTCCTAGGTAACCCCATGCTGCTGGTCTGGGGACCAGTTTAGACAATTCTACAACCCAATCACTGGGACCTGGGAATGGGTGTGGATGTGGATGTGCAGAGAGGGAAGGGCCAGAGACCACATGCTGTGCAGAGAGGAGCTGGGGAAGGACTGGCGGGGAAGGGGGTGGGGGGGTGGGGGCGGGGGGGGGAGTGGGGGAGGCGGGGGTGTGACATGGCTTGGAGGTGCTCCACTTTGGATGCTCCAAGGCCATGCCAGGGAGATGCCTGCAGAGGTGAAGCATCTCAGATGACAGAGGGAGAAAGCCCACAGCCAGGTTCCTGCAGGGCAGTGGAGGGGCTGGGGGAGGCTTCCTGGGCCACGCGCTTCTGCTCCTTCAGTAGGCCTTGCTGTATCTGCTGGTCCGGGTTCCTGGGAGTGGCAGGGAGTGCTGAGGGCTGGCCGGCCAGAGAGAGCAGGTGAAGGGCGGCTGCAGTCCCAGCCCGAGTGTCCACAGCCAGAGGGCCTAGGCCCGGGCCTGGTGGGGGCTTTCTGGATGGTGAGCGGGGGAGCAGGACGCTTTCACGCCTGTGTGAGCAACTGGTTGATTGGGCAGAGGAGCTGTCCTGGGGACCCTGTGCCGCTGTCCCAGTCTCTGTGGCCAGGAGTGGGGACAGGGTCGCGGGGAGGGCATGGCTGGGCCCTCTGGGCTGCGGGAGGGCGGAGAAGGCGCCCCTTCCTGCCTGCACCGCGCCGGTCCCCACGAGGGCGCACAGATTGCGCCCCCACCCTCTCTCCCTCGGGATTTTTTCCCTTTTTAGGTTATCTTGGCTGGAGAAAAGCGCCACCCACCCCCCTTCTTGTTTTCCCTAACTCCCCAAATGAAATTTCAACATATGTCCCGCGACATAATCCCTTCTGGCTGCGGCCGCCTTCCCGCAGACGCGGTCCCTGCCCGCTCCTCCCTCCGTGTTTACCCAGGAGACGGGGCCGCTTCTGGAAGCCCTTTCACTCCCTTGGGCAAACAGCGAGTACCTTTGAAGGTGGATTTGGGCCCGGATCTGTTTACTCAAGACATTAGTCTCCTGCATAAGAAAAACCTGCACTCGCGAACAAACAGCAAATCCTTTTTGAATTAAAAAAATTTTCAATTAAAAAGCATTTGGTCCGCACAGCTCGGTCCAGCTGCGCAGCGCCGGGCCTGCGCCCTCTGGTGGGCACAGGCCGCCACTGCAGCAGCTGGGCAGTGCGGGCCTGGGGCCTCTCTCGGGAAAGAGATGTCACTGTCAGGGGTTCCGCCAGGGGTCCCGGAGGCCCTGCCAGTGGTCCTGGGGACCCTGCCACTGATAGCAGCAGGAGTCTCCGGCCACGGTGCGAGGGCCTCAGCTTCTAAAAGCCTTTTCTCATAGTGAGGCCAGTGTCCTGCGATAGGAGGTGCCAACTGTAGCTTCCAGCAGCACCTAGGAGGCAAAGTCACTTCAGCCCCAGCTTCGAGGCAAAGAGGGGGCAGTAGAACCTAGTGGTCTACTCACAACTAGGACGATTCGTGTACAAGTGTCTTGAGAGTGAAAAGAGCCCTGGTTACTCATCAGAACCAAAGGCTTTAACCACAGTGACGCAGGCACCCCACCTGGGGTTGGCAGGAGTGGTCCTGCTTTAACTGGCACCGGGACACCAGCATTTTCTGAAAACACTCAGGTGATTTCAGTATTAACTGCACTAATCACCAGAGGGGAAGGCGAGTGCACTGTCCCTCCAGGCTCCTCCCTCCTTCCCACACCAGGTCTCACATTGAGCCCTCTAGAAGGCTCCAGACAAGAAAGGGCAGCAAGGGGCTGATCTCAGCACCCAAGCTTTGCAGAGGAGAAAAGTGAAGCCCAAGAAAGGATCTGACTTCCTGAGGTCCCAGAGTGAGCTGGGCAGCGCTGGACCAGGCCTGGGCCCAGAGAGGCGTGGAGGGCGGGGCGGGCAGGTGCTGTGCCGGCTGGGAAACCTGCATTAGGGCAGACATTGGCACCCACCTCTCTTGGGATGCAACTCCAGCATGGAGGCCAGACCCACAGACATGAACTAGTGAGCTCGTGGGTGAATCATGGTAGGGTCTGGAATGGTGTAGTCCAGAGGGCAGGGGCTGGGCCAGGCCAGGTGAGGACAGGTGGGAGGGAACTAAAGGGGCCAAGGCTGGGACCAACGAGAAGAGTATGGTGCAGGGGTGGACAGACACTGATGGGTGGGCTTGGGCAGGTGGATGGGCCTGGCCCTAGCACAGGCAGGGAGAGGTGGGGGAGATTCTGCACGGCAGCCCCACCTGTCTGCTTCTCCAACCCCCGGCTCAGCACTCCAGTCATCCCCTTCCACCTCAGGCGCTCCCACAGCCTCGACCACGATACAGGCTCTTCCTGTTTCTAAAATCCTAAAGCTTCAGCTTGCTTACACAAGGGGCTCCATGTCCTCATCTGTTTCCTGAAGATGAGGAATGCAGCCCTGGCTTCTGAAACACTGCAGGAGGAGAGAGGCAGGGCCCAGCACACTGCCCAAGTCATACGACAAGGCCTGAAGCGCTGTATTCCCGGGAGGGGCCTTCAGGGCCCCATGGCCCCATCCTGCAGGCCTCTTCCGCAAGACGAGGGTGGGCTGCCCGCTGCTTTCTAAGGCCCCTCCCCAGGCAGTAGTTCAGTAGGTGTGGGCGCCAGTGTTTCAACAAGGACCCAGGTGATTCTGAGCAACTGTCTGGTTTAGAAACCCTGCACGTCTTCCTCCAGCAGCTGCGGGACTGGCTGAGGCCACAGAGGGGAAGGCACCGGCCTGGGGCCACCTGATACTGTGGTCTGACCCTTCCCATTTTCTCCATGGGAGTCCTTGCTTCCTACTTGGGCCATGGTTCTAGAGACACTGGAGAGGCTGTATACCCAGCGGGAAGCCCCAGGGCCAGAGAGCGTGAGAAAGTGCTTCACCCAGAGGAAGGTTGTTCACGAACAGATGGGCCTTGGGGGTAGGGGGAAGCCAGGATGCCTACCTCATGCCCCGGAGATGAGGCGGATTCCTTGTTCAATGCTGTCTTTGAGAGTGAGGCCCTGCAGCTGGGCCTGGAGCTCAGGGCTGTGACCCCTGTGGTCAAGAGTAGGGAGCCAGATAGTCTGGCAGGACAGAACCCCCTTGCCACTACTGGGGAGTGAGCCGAGGTCCCATGAAGCCACACCACTTGACCAAGGCCTCCGGGTTGGGAACAGCTGGGAGACGCCTTCAATGACCACACTGCGGGGTGTGGACAGAGGGGTGGGTGAGGGCTCCTGCAGACCCTTTGGGAAGCCACTTCTCTTTTCCTAATAGCCTGCCCAGATTGTTCATGAGCTCTAACCTGAGAACTGCAGCCCAGAAGCACGGAGCCAAAGATCCAGCTGGGGGGTGGGTCTCACCCTAAACCAGGCGGTGGAATAAGGGCCCCACCAGCTCCACGTGGTTCTAGAGCACCCCCGCCCCTGCTTCCAGCTAGTTCAGCCCCTGCTCCCTGAAGCCAAGAGCTCCAGGAGCAGAAGCCTGTGTGTCTGGGCACTGCTGTGTCCTCACCGCCCAGCACAGCACCCAGCCCGGGTCACTGAATAAATGCATGGCCATTTGCCAGTCTGGTCCCTTCCTCTCTGCTAGTCCACATCCCAGTCATTCTGTCAATCCTCATTGGTACCCAGCCCCTCCTGCCTCCTCCAAGCCTAGGTCTCCCACAGGACGATGACAATGCCAAGGGTCTGTCTCTGAGGGACACCCTGTCTTAGGCTGCCTGTCCCCTGAGCTCAGGGCCCGGAGAGCGCCCTCACCTTCAGGGCACCCTAGCTCACAAAGCACCTTCCACCCAGGATCTGGCCTGCGTCCAGGAGCAGGGCAAGTGACTCCCAGCTCTCCATCCTGATGCAGACCCTGAGCCCCACATCCTGGGGAGAGGTCTTTCCCCTGCGTGGCTCCCCCTCCTCTCCCAGCCAGTTCTGTCAGGAACACTCTTCCTTGTCCTTAAGGACCACTAAAGGGACACTTGCTCTGGAAAGCGTGTTCCTTCCCCGGGGAAAACGGACCACAACAACACTTTCCATACCCTCCTCATGGTCAGGGCAGCTGTGGAGCCTCAGTTGTAGCTCCAAAGCCCAGTAGAGATCATGGTCTAGAATGAATGCAGGAATGAGTGAACAGTGGGTGGGTAGTGGTGGGTGGGTGGGGAGTGGGTGAGTGGAAGGGTGGGTAGGTGAGTAGATGAATGGGTGGGTGAGTGGGTGGGTGGGTATGGATGGATGGGTGGATGGGTAGGTGGCTGGGTGGATGGGCAGGTGGATG
>NC_045447.1:12029175-12068746 GCF_002776525.5 Piliocolobus tephrosceles
TGGATGGGTGGATGGGCAGGTGGATGGATGGGTGGATGAGTAGGCAGATGGAGGGGTAGGTAGATGGATGGGTGGATGGGTAGGTACATGGATGGATGGGTGGGTAGGTGGATGGATGGGTGGGTAAGTGGGTGGGTGGATGGACAAGTCGATGGTGAGTGAAGAGACACATCAGGCTCTGGGCATAGCTCAACGCAAAGGAGAGAAAGCAGCTAGTTTAGGGGCTCAGTTCTTGGGCAGGTAGAGGGTCATCCTGGTTTTTAGTCCTTGTGTCAGCAGCACTGTGCTGGCCCAGCCTGGGGCTTCTGGGCATGACTGAATGTCAGCCCATCCCATGGTACAGTCACTCATGCACATCAAGTACCAAGCCCAGGGCCTGTCCACGCAGCACGTCATGCCTGTGGATGATGAAACTGAGTCTAAGTCTAGTGATTTGGTCTGTTTCTCTCTGCAGGCAGTGTACGAGCTGCAGCTTCACACGGTGCTGGCCTGTGTGGTGTTTCACAATAGTCATAAACATTGAAAAGTGGAAAGACTTTGCATAGGATGCCAATATTTATCTAGATGTTATTGAAAAAAACATACGGAGATTTGACAATTCCAGACCCTCATTCTCACCCAGTAAACCCTCAGTCTCACAGGTGGGTGGTGGGTGGAGGTGGCCTTCTTTCCAGAGGCCTGTGCTCTCCAGTTTGCCAGTCCCCAGCACTCCCTACAAAGCGCCCAGCTGGGAAGACTGTCCACTGCCATCTCACCACCGTGACTGTGTCTTGCATGTGCATGTATAGGATGATGCGGGCACAGCAAGCAAGAAAGCAAAATGTTTCTCGTACCTGTGACTATTAAAAGTAGGAAAAGGAAAGATAGATTGAGAAAACTATGTATTTTAAAAACATGGGAGAAAGCACATTTTGTGGTGGAAATGAAGATGGCTGCATGATGAACAAAGACAAAAACATGCCTTGCTCTTGCTTTGCTCTCCCCAACCCCTCGCTCCCTGTGGCACCTGCATGTCCAGCTGTGCTGCTCTGGGTGGGGGCTCTGGGCGGGGCTGTGCAGATGCCCTGGCCACTGAATAAATGCCATTTCCCTTCTCTTCTCTTTTTTTCTTTTCTTTTCTTTTCTTCTCTCCCTCTTTCTTTCTTTCTTTTTTTTTTTTTTTTGAGACAGGATCTCACTCTGTTACTCAGGCTGGAGTGCAGTGGCTCGATCTCAGCTCACTGCAGCCTTGACCTCCTGGGCTCAAGTGATCCTCATACCTTGGCCTCCCCAGTAGCTGGGATCACAGGCATGCACCATCACACCTGGCTAATTTGTGTATTTTTTGTAGAGATGGGGTTTTACCATGTTGTCCAGGCTGATCTCAAACTCAGACTCTCAAGATCGGTGGGCTCCAGTGATCCACCCATCTTGGTCTGGCAAAGGGCTGGGATTACAGGTGTGAGCCACCAGGCCCAGCCTAAATGCTATTTCGGTGTCTGCAAACAACCCTGGGGGGGCTTCCTGGTCACTGAGTCAGCATTTTAGAATTCACCTGAATACCACCTAAAAAGCGAGTCGCCCTATTTCTCCTCTTCTAGATTGTTTGTAGAAGAGATTTAAAACCACACTGATTGCCAGTACTGGTTACTGGGTGGAGAATGAGAGCCGTGAGGTGCTCTGGGAAGGTGCCCTCCCCACCCTTTGTCTTGATGCTTATTTTTACACACATGCTAAGTAGCCTTTCACTTGTTCATCTTAGCAGGCATTACTTTACCTAACACTAGAGGTGCAAAAGTTCCCAGAAACCATAAGAAAAGGGCAGGAAAATCTTCCTCTGAAGGACTTGCAAAAGGTGAGATGTTCACCTTGACTTCAATTCTGCATGAGCGGGTATGACTCACAGCGGTAACCAGGGCAGGTGGTTCTGCCTGGCAAACATCACCTCTGCTTCACTTTATTTCTGCAGGCTTAGCCTGCTTCTCTTATTCATATGATGAATGCCTTGGGCCACCACGGGAACAAGCTGTGTGGTGGTGGCGGCTGCTAGGATGACACTGGCTGCTGACAAGACCCAAAAGGGCAGTGGGGGAGGGGGCTTCCAAGACTCTCAGAATTAGGAACTCTATTTATACAATCCACCGTATTAATATGCCTGGGGAGAAAAAAATATCTCAATGGATGATTAAAAGACAATTGTCAAAAGCCACCATCCATTTCTGATAAAAACATTTAGGAAAATAGAAATAGATGGCTAACGCTTTAACAAAAAAAAAAAAAAAAAAAAAGACAATGTCTATAAATAGCAAGTCAAAACGCAGCACTATGGTTTAATATGAAACTACAAACTTCCATTAAAAATATGGATGACACAAGGAGGCCTAGGGACCTGCAAGTCCCTGCCGAGGTGTTGGACAATGGCACACAGGAAGAGGAACAACCTTGCCAGGATGGAGGCCTTAGCATTCGCTGGCAATGTAACTGCTTGCCTGGGGAACCGATGAAACGCAGCTGGAAAGCCATCAGAAACAGTAAAAGAAGCCAGAGGGATATCTAGTTCCAGAAATAATACACAAAAGTCAATGGTTTCTTGACTTACAAGTGATAGAAAATAGAATGAGAAAAAATACCTCGTTCACAAGAACCACAAAGACATAAAGCAGCTAGGAATGACCTAAAGAGAAAGGACCAAGACCTGGGCTAACAAGAGGCATCCTCTGTTTCTGGATTGAGAGACGCTTGATCTAAGATTCCAATTACTATTCTATTCAACCACGTGCTCAATGCAGTTCCAATAAAAATCTAGAGTGGGCTTTCTGCAACTTCCATCCCCCGCAGGATTCTACAGTTCAACCGGAAGAATAGTCCTGTGAATAAAATCAGTAAAATTCTGGGGGAAAAAAGAGAGGACCAACCCTACCCTATATTAAAACTTACTATAAAGCTGTAAGATTCAAAATAGTGTGGTAATAATGTAAAAATAGAATAATGGAGCAGAACGGAATCAAGAAAAACATCCACTGTTCCACTTATATATGATAAAAGTAGCATTTAAGAGTCAAAGAAAGATCGCCAATATTGACAAAACCAGCCAATGTTTTAGGGTAAAATAAAGCTCTCTGTAGGTCTTACCTTCTAATATATTTCAGATGGATTAAGTAGTGGAAAAGTATTTAATATTTTAATATGTAAAATAATAAGGGAAAATAGGGGTGCATGTTTTTATAATCTTCTACAACACAAAGCCCAAATAAACGAAGAGAATATTGCCCATGAACATTTTGAAACTTTTGTATAGCAGAATACACACATCATTTACAAGGTGAAAAGACAGTGATTAAAGCATGTGTATTTGAACTTATAGAGAAAAGTTTGCTGCCTTTAAAACATAAAGAGCTCTTGAAAATCAATGCAAAAGCTACAGAAGCTGATAGAAAACAACTGAGCAGACAGCAAGCAGAAGAGGCTCACGTGAGAACACGGTGGCTCATAAGCATCTCAAAAGTTGTTCAACTTGAAGAATAGTCAAAGATTTTTTCTGTTTGCTTGTTTTAAGAGACATGGTCTCTCTCTGTCACCCAGGCTGGAGTGCAGTGGCACGATGATAGCTCACTGCAGCCTCGACTTCCTGGGCTCAAGTGATCCTCCCACATCAGCCTGCTCCTGAGTAGCTGGGAATAAAGGCATGAGCCACTGTGCCTGGATAACTTTTTAATTTTTGTAGCGATGGGATCATCCAGGTTGGTTTCAAACTCCTGGACCTAAGTGATCCTCTCACCTTGGCCTCCCAAAGTGTGAGGATTATATGCGTGAGCCACTGCACCTGGCCAAAATAAGCAAAGATTATTAATTAAATGGAGGGGCACATGAAGGTCCCAGTGAGTCTTAGCTGGAATAAGGATGTGAGGAAAGGTTCCCTCAGGCACCACTGCGGGACTTCCAATAGCCCCATCCTGTTTGAAAGGCAAATGGTAACATGCATCCTCTTCCAGGGAAAGACCCAGGGGAGCCAGGGCACGTGTACAAGGAAATCTATTGCAGCGGCGTAATAGTGAATAATTGGAAACACCTCAAAAGTCAGTCGATAGTGGATTGGTTAGATAAATTATGGCATAATCATAAAAGGGAACAACATGTAGTCATTAAAAAGAGTAAGGCTGATCTGTAAAGGAATATGCAAAGACATGTAAGACATACTATATAGTGCAGTGCCAGGTCGCGGCCGGCAGTACTGCATGAGCTTGCTGAACGTGTGTGTGCGCGCGTGCATGCGTGCGTGTGTGCGCGCGTGTGTGTGTGCGTGCGTGCATGTGCCCCAGGAGTGGACGGAGGGGGAGGTTCACCTTTTACATGTTCCTGTAATGTTTGCATTTTTATAAACATGGACAACCTTGGTACTCAGGAAAACACTAAATATTTAAAAAATCAATTTTGATCGGCAGGGGAGCTGCTTAGAATGATAAACTGCCCAAAAGAACCTCCACAATTTATGGGAAGAGAATTAATCTTGTCTGTGGCATAAAACTGGTTCCTACACTGTGGTCACATGCTGGTAGAGTCTATGAAGCGGTGGTCCCAAGCTATATCCTGTATTGAAAAGAAGCCTCAGACTTCTCTCATGATTTCTGCAAGGCCATCTACTTAACTCATTCGTTACGTTTCTTTGTTTTGGGCTGGAATTAGCTCAGCTCAGTGGGACAGCCCTGTAGGAATTTGGGTGACAGTTTTGCGTCTTTTAGCAATATATTTAAAAAAAGGAGCAGAACTGGTTGGCTTCTGTTTATTTACATAACTTTGAATATCTGAGGTAGGCAGATTTATTTCCCCAAACATTTCAGCTTCCTAACTGAAAAATAAATACATAACAAGGATTCTGGGTGGTGTGAAATGTTGAATCTCATAGGCAGAGAAAAGGCCCCTTATTTCCTGCTGCAGTTTAAGATTCTACCACTAGATGGTGCAAAGGGACCACACATTTTTCAGGCTGCACCAGTTCGCGCCACAAAATTCTTCAACATTTAATAAGCACCAGGAAAGCTTTCCAAAAGTAGAAAGAATGAACAATTGTGCGGGAAAAGGCACATTTTGCTTTTATAAAATTGGGACGCTGCCATTTCATTACTGATACAAAAATCTGCCTCACTTTATTCCTGTGGGACATAGGTCCCAAATCTACACTAACCTCGTATATTTGAAGAGACCCACAGAAGCCCACGCAATGCGGACATCTAAAAGTTGAATTCAAAAATCCTTTTTACCTCATGCTGCCAAATGCATTTTCGTTAATTCCACCTCAATGTCGTGACGTAAATACTAGTGGAATCGGCCCCAAGCTAAATAAGCAATAAGCCCCATTTTTCAACGCACAAACACATAAAGATGTCAGCTCAAACTGTTTACTAATTAACACTTAAAAAGACACAAATTAGATATGCGTGGCTAAGAGCAATTATAATCAAGACGAATTTCTCTAGTCATTTGGGAACTGAAAAAAATGCCTAATTGCTGGAACCAATGTTTTAAAAACTGAAATCACGCCAGTTAGCAAATATGTTCATTTAAAGAACATTCCACGTGACTACACTCTTGAGGATTGACTACAAACATGAGAACAAGGAAAATATTTAGGTATAAAATTAAAATTGTAAGCTCCCTTAGATTTATAACTTCTTCATTAAATATGTCTGCAAACAGCAGCCCATAAAAACCTGCAGCAATTAAGTGGTTAAATGAACTGCCTCCCTTGTCAATTTTAAAGGGGTGATTAATATTAGAGTGTCCCTTTACTAATGAGACCCTCCCTCATCTTTCGGCTTTAAAGTCGAATGAAAATGGAGGCTGTTGCTCCACCAGGAGTGCAGCAGGCTAATGAGTGCTTCCTCTGCCACAGTTTTGATGGTGGCACCCCCGGAAGGGAATGGGGATCACTGTGGTTTCTGCTGAGGTCGGCAGCTGGTAGAAACGGCTCCACATGGGGCTGGAAGTCGCTCCGGACTTCTCCACTGCCCGGTGCCCTGTCACTGCAGGAAAGGTTCACTCCTGTTCTCACAAGGCTTGCAGGTAGTTAGTTACGCACACAGCCTGAAACCTACACCCAACGCTGCTGCCTCCTGGCCGGGATGGTGAGGTCTTCCAGGGATGCCAGGGCGGGACCGCGGGCGGGGAGGGAGGATACACAGGTAACCAAGACATGAGGATTATTTTAGAAGCTGCTGCCTGGACTGCAGAGCCAGGCAGCTCCCACCCTGATTGCGATGGGGAATCCATCAGCTGGAGAAATGGGGCAACTGCTTACCAGGGAAATAAAGAGCGGCAGAGACAGAGAATATTTATACGCCCATCTCCTCACACCCAGAGAAGATGCTTCATCATGGGCGCTGGCTGCGAAATTACACTTCCCAGGCTCTGGGACACAGACAGCCTTTTGTCTGGAGAACAGTAAGGGCTTCACGGGGACAACAGCCCCACCGGGTCACCCACTGCCCTCCTGCAGAGCTAAACTGGAGGGGAGGGGACGAGGCATGGACAGGTGGGGCCAGGACCAGAAAACTGCCCACAGTGGCCACGAGGCTGGTACTGACTAGCCCCTGGTCACCTCCCTGGCTGAGAGAAGATGAGGTAAAAATTCACTTCCTCATGCCTGGGACTCATGTATGCAGGCCCTGGGAGGACGGCAAAGCCCCTGCTCTGGGTGCGAGGTGACAGAGGTGGCAGGAGCACAGGGCTGCCGGAAGACGGCCAGGCGGGAGGCCGCTGCTCTGTCACGGGGAGCCAGCAGGGTGACGGCGTTTGAGTTGGAATTTCTCTATGAATTATGGCTTCCTTCACTTTCAGCCACCGATGCCAACACGGAGCAAGTCCGAATCATGAAAGGTTTTTTTTGTCTTTCAAAAAATCCTTTTTTTCAAAATTTGCTTCATGGCGCATATATTGATTCTAACTTTAAAACATGACCGTCCTTGGGCGTTTTTGGTGAAATTTCACCCAAGTGCATCAGGTACCACGACTCCTGGGGAGACCCTGGTGAAGAGCAGAGCAGCCACCTCTAACCACGCTCCACCAGCTGCCGGGTGCCCTGATCACTGCGCCATGCCGCGTGCTGGGCTGGGATGAGCAGGCCTGTGCTCCACTTTGGGGGTGACGGGACCTGGGAACTTCTCCCAGAGCTAAACCTATACGGCAGATTTGTCCCCTACCCCAAGCATCCACACTGGGAGACTGTGTCCTGCCCACTGTCTACACAGCCCACGAGGGTCCCTGCAGACACCGGCATCTGAATGGGCTCTCCCCTTCCAGTTCTCCAGGGCAGCCTGGCTGTGCGGGCCCAGCAGCACATGCTCCCTGGGGCCCCTCGGGATGCTGGGGGCTGAGGGACACTGCCCACCCCTAACCAGGTGATACCCCATTTGTCAATCAGTGCTGGGCAGCTACTGGGCCAGACCATCTGTGTCCTTGTAGGGGTGGGGGCAACTCTGCTTGGCTGGCTCTGGGAAGCTCCTTTTGGCTGCCCATGTTCCTAACCTCCATGCTCAGAGTGCACGGGGTCACATGGTTTGTTGGAGGGTGACCGTCCCTGAAGCTGAATGGTGGCAACTGTGTTTGGGCTTCAATTCAGAAACATTCCCCAGGCAGGGCATGGTGAGGACAGTTAACACTGGCAGGAGGGACACTGGCCGCAGTTCTGGGAGGACAGGACAGTGCTGCCTCAGGGCTCACACCTCTATTTCCCTTCAAGTTGGGACCACTGTGTAGTAGATAAAGACGGTCATGTATTCAGCCAGGTCACACTCAGCCCCACTGCTCAGCTCTGGGTTGCTGCTGTGGGAGGCTGGCCAGTCACTTAACTTCTTGGGTCCAGACTTCTGTAAACGGGTGGACCCCACTTCCTCCCACGGGGTGCAGAGGGATCGTGAAGGGCAGCACCTGCTCGGTACAGAGCAGCCTCTCCCTGGAGGCCAGGCTCGCCACCCTGTTTGGGAATCCCGGGTGAGCCTGGGGAGCTGTTCTGGATGAGTGGGAGTGTGGTCAAAGGTCTGTGCCCCTGAACCTGAAAGCAGTCTCCTACTTGTATTTACTCTATTTTTTTTTTTTTTAATTTAATGGTATAATACACCAAGGTTTACAGTGAGCAAAGCAAATTTCTGAGCAGAGACTTCTCTACCCCCAGGCTCCTCACCAAGGGCAGCCAGACCTGTTATAAATGAAAGGCACAAAATCAAATTCATCCCGACCCAGGGGACACTCAGCCCACTCCAGGGCCAAACTTGCAGAGCCCAAGAGTGACAGCCAGTCACTTGGTTCCGGGCACCACTTCTCCTTGAGCCCCCAACTCCCACGAGCAATGCCGAGTTCAGTGGCTAAAAGAAGCAACTTCAGGTTTATTTATGGAGAAAAGCCTCTGCCACGGCTGCAGAAGGAGCCAGCTGGCCAGACTGTGGACATCAACATTACACGAATGGCTGTGCACGTGAATGGGTGGTATAAGGAACTTTTAACTCCTCAGAAAAGTTAAATGAAAAACTCTGTGGTGCTCTCGACTGCGGCGATACTTGTTATGGCTTTCTACCCTGTTTTAAGGTTCTAACCTCTCCCCACTCCCCACGTTTCTTTACATCGACTTTAATTTACTTTAATAGCAAATACAGACCTGTTTTGTTATTTTTTTTTTTGAGACGGAGTCTCACTCTGTCGCTCAGGTTGGAGTGCAATGGTGCAATCCCAGCTCACTGCAACCTCTGCATCCTGGGCTCAAGGGATTCCTCTGCTTCAGCCTCCTGAGTAGCTGGGACTACAGATGTGCTCTACCATGCACGCCCGGCTTTTTTTTTGTATTTTTAGTAGAGACGAGGTTTTACCACGTTGGCCGGGCTGGTCTCAAACTCCTGACCTCAGGTGATCTGCCTGCCTCAGCCTTCCAAAGTGCTGGGATTACAGGTGTGAGCCACCACACCTGGCCCAGACCTGTTTTTGTTTTAAACCCGTCGCTAAAACCAAGAAATACAGCTGGCTTTGGTCCATAGGGATGGCACTTTCGGCCCCAGCAACAGAGCAGTGGGACAGCGGAACGGGTGGGCCTGTGCCGACTCATGCCCTTCTCTGGGGACAAGGAGAATGGTAATGATGGTGACAGTGGTGGCTGTGATAATGGTGGCAGCCAGCAGCCACCGAGGCAGGCACTGGTCCAGGCCATTCACTGGACCTTTGCAGTTAAATCCACATAGACTCTGGACTAAGCACTATTACTATCCTGATTGTGCAGAAAAAGAAATGTTGGCTCAGAAAAGTCAGCGGAAGATCTGAAATTCTAGCCAGGCACTGACTCTGGGGTGTGTCCCCACCCTGGCTCTGCACCTCCTAGGGGTGGCCACACGGTGACTCGCAGCGCCTGACATTGAGACACTGCATTGTAATGAATCACAGATTTCAGTCCTTAGAGTGGGGAAGAGAATAAGGTTTACAGGGTTCCCACCACACGCCCTGGGCCCCACACTGGGACCCTCACCCACTTCACCCCACCCCAGTACCTCAAAGGCCCAACCAGGGTCAGGAACTAGGCTGACTGGCCTCCTAGGCCCCATTTTTCCCACCAGCCTAGAGCACCCCCTTGGAAGGACACAGAGGAGAAGGTCACTTTCCGTCACAGTGGAGGGGATTTGGAGCACGACGCACTGGGTCTCCATCTTGTCTTGGGCCAGTTACTCCAGCTCTGGGAGTCTCCATTTCTCCCCATGACACAGGGAGGAATGAGGCCTGGGGTAGGAACCAGTGATCATGTATGGAAAGCCTCAGGCCCTACGCTGAGCACACAGCAGGTGCTTAAACAGTGCCACTGTTAGGCCCACAGGCAGGCCGGTGCAGAATGGGAGGGGAGATGGCCCGATGCTGGGGCCCTTGCTGTTGGCACGTCCCACCTATACCCATTTGGCATCACAAACCACCGCATGAGACAGGCTCTGCTGTGATCCCAGGGTAAACAGCGGGGATGGGACTTGCCCCCGTCCACGGTGGAGTGGGGCTGGTCTGGAGGTATGTCAGTGTAACCTCTGCCCTGGTGACCACCTGTGGCAGCTGCAGCCCCTCTGAGGCCTTACCCACATCCCTTGGGCAGGGTCCTGCGCAAATGGGGCGTCCATAAGTAGGTGGACCTCACGGCCACCCACAGCTCCCTTGCTTTGAGAGGGGCAGGCGTGAAATTTTATGCACGCCTATGTTTCTAATGTCCTAGCCAGCCTTTTTTTTCCCTGAGTTATCAAAAAAAGAAAAATCTATATATGACAATCAGGTTGGTTTTTATGATTTACTGAAAATCAAAGACAAAGGGGGACTTTTTTGTCTTGTTTTTGCTATGACAGGTTTAGAAATTTGTTGTACTACATTGATTCAATTTTGCTTGATTTCAGCCATCTTTCAATAATGCAACCGGCTTCTGCTAGCTGGGTACACGAGAGAAAACCCCAAGGAATGGAGAATATTGAAATGGTTCTACCATTTCCATCTTGGAGATGAATGTTCCTCTCGGAGGAGAGCTGGCTGTGGCGTGTGACTGCTTAACAACCCGCTCTACAGAAGAGAAGCCACACACCCTGTGCTGTCTTAAGGAAACAGGAGGGCCCTGGTGGTCTGACTCAACCCCCTTTCCTCAGAGTTATCATCCGCATACCAGTCCTGGGTTTCTTTCTTATTAGGAAAATGTGCAAACTGTTTGAAACCAGGCTGCCAGATGCGTTCCAGCTTATGAAGCACAGTGGAAGGTTCCCTGACCTGCCCCTAAATCGTGGAGAGGCTCGGTCATTTCCCCAAACTCCTCCTGGTGGCAAATAATAAAACAAAACAAATGGAGGAAGAAAAGTCAACCTGGTGCCTGTCTTCTAACCTCCACCTTCCCAAAGCTGACACTTCCTTTAAAAAAGGAGAACTGAGGCTCCGTCTGTCATGTAAAACCTTCTGACTTAGAGAAGACAAGATGTGGGTCATATTTGACTGGAAGTAGGAGATACATTAGAATCGAGTTACTTTATCTAAGGAACACATTTGGGTGAAATGAAAGTGTTTTTCTCAGAAGAAAGGAACACCTCCACCTGTCCCTCTCCTGGAGTGGGTCCCTAGGGGAACACGAGAGATGCCAGTGTGCAGGCGATGGCCCAGGCCTGCCCTCCCCTCCCCTGACGGTTTGCTTACCTCTTTTTCGATTTCTGCTAGAGATTTGATGGTGATTCCCAGGAGATCAAAAGGCTGCATCTGAAAATACAGATGAAGTCGCCCTTTTAAATGGCTGAAAAATGCTCTTCCCACACTTACTTTTATGCATGACAATGGTAACGTCTCAAGCCATGGTGTGATCTAGCGTTTCTCCACCCACTTTCCACAGGAAGAGAGTCAGTGGGATTCTCGGTCATGGGTGGGGGTGGCAGAAGTGACAATACAGCCTGCTGCAGGAATGTGGCCCTCAAGGCGCCAGCCCCTGTGCTGCGGGATCTCTGCCTAGTTGTGGTCTGTGGCACTCACAGGGGTCCAGGTCTCCTGGAGGACTGACCATGGCTGCCCTGCTTCACCTCTCTTCTCCCCCTGCCAGCGGAACACGAAGGCAAGATTTGCTCTTTCTCGCTGCAGCTGTAAACTGGAGGTGCCCAAGCTCTCTCCGGAGGCCACCCAGCCACTGTGTCTGGGTAAGGCAGGAGGTTTAAGGAACTCCAGGGAGGAACAGTTCCTCAGGGGGAATCCAGGGCAGGAGCTGGGGAGATTCCAGGTCTTTGGAAATGCCAGGTAAATGAAACAACTGGCCATCAATTATCATTTGAGAAATCAATGTAGTAAAAAATGATAACGTTGCATTTTAATGAGAGTTTTTATAATTTCATGAAGATTGGAGACTTAAAAAAATGCTGGCTTTTCAACAGACAGCATGAAAAATCAAATACACATGGCAGTGAGTGAGCTGGAGGCCCACAGAAGCCTGGACTCAGAGGCTCGGAGGGCCGAGGGTGTCCAGTCCATGTGGCTCCTGGTCTGAGTCCCTGCTGGGCACATAAGTGTTCTGTGTTCCCCAGAGCGGTCCCTGGCCCAGCCTCCTCGGGCCCAGGCTAAACCTGACGGCCTTCGACAGAACCCCAGGGCTCTCATGGTCCTGAAGGGCGATAGCCCAGGGGTGGGAGTGGAGCTGGAGCCTCTGCGAAGCCAGCGGGGGTCTCCTGCGAGGCCGGCTCTGGAGTCCCAGGACCCAGACTCAAAACCGGTCTCAGCGCCTCCTGGAGATGCAGCTGCGGGTTAAATCCCTTCCTCATTCCCTCGTCCATTCAAAGCGACAGCCCCCTGGCGGGGCTGCGGGGCACTGCATTGAGAAGAGCAGGGAGCGCAGGGCACCGGGCCTGGCTGTGTGGCCTTGGAGCCCTGGCCGAGGTGGCAGCAGCACATTCGCGAGGGCGATCTTGGGACGGGGCCACCGAGCCACACATTTCGCTGGCGGCTGCTCTGCCGGTAGCCACGGAACAGTGTGGTGCTCTCTGTGCTGCCAGCCCGAGGGGCGCTAGAGCGGAGCCGCCTGCCTATGCTGCCCGGGACCCAGCAGAGGTGCAGCTGCTGTGTCATTAGGCTCTAACCACCCCACTAAATTCTCCCAACTGGAGCTGGTGAGCAGGACAGAGCAGCCTCTCCCAGGGAACGGCGGGAGAGGCGCCAGCGTCGCCATGGCAACGCGGCCCTGTGGAGTCCGCTGAAGTTACTAGAGCTCCGCATGTCACGTCACGAGCATTTTTCAAGATTAAGCTGCTTACCAGACGGGTTCAGAGGAGGCCTATTCTATTTCACGAAAATGGAAACTACAGAGCAGGTCAAATCGCAAGCCGGGTGGTTTTAAGCTGGATCCAAGAAAAACACTGAAGGATTCTTTAGCTGTGCCCAAGCTGGGGACTTCATGTTTATTAGCTACTCAAGGCCAACTTCTGCAGAAAGGATCAAAACCAGAAACGGGTTTGTTGAGCCAGCGTGGGCCAAGCCTGTGCAGCTGGGAGGGGGCCACTGCCAGCTTGGGGGCTGGCGTCATCGGAGGGCTGACCCTAGCAGTGAGAGGCAGAGACCCCACTGCCATGCAGGGTGGCCGCCCCTCACGGTCTGAAGTTGGCCTTTGGTTCCGGCCAGCTCACTCGGTCCCTTTGATAAAGATGGCGTGGGCCTGGCCTGCGTGAGAGTGCTGATGTGGATGGTGAGGTCCATGGTGGCCTGGCGTGGGCAGGAGACCACAGCTAGAGGCACCACATTTGCGTGGCAGCCCCCATGTCAGAGTGCAGAATGCAGCAATGACAATGGGAAAATGAGGCAGCCTCCTTTCTACAGGAAACTGTCATCCTTAAATAACAAAGAACAAAACTTACTAAGTTGGACTTGGGAGACAAAGAACATTCACAACCAGGGAAGCTCAGCTCAGGTTAATCATGTGCGGCATGGCAAAGGCTCGGTGCACCTGAGCTTGTCTGACAGACTCTTGCTACTTTCCCATCCCCCAGCTGTTGTTTTCTTCATTTCTCCAACATCTACTACATGGGGCACTGGCTGATAGGGCCAGAGATGCACACGACCCACCCCCAACCTCAGGAGTTCCTGTCACCGGGTTGTGGGTTTCAGCTTCCAGCGAGAGAGAGGACATGCAGGCAGACAAGATTCTGGTGGGGGAAGGAGCATGAGTGCCACCAGAAGAGCCCTGCATGTCGTGTAAATCAGGATGGAAGGACCTCAGGCTGGGGGTGGCAGAGGGGAAGGGCGATCGTGCATAAAACTTACACTTTCTGGAACACAAGAAAACTTCTCTGAAATCATAAAAGGCACACCATCCATTGCTGCAAAAGAAGAAAAAAAAAAAGATGGCATTAAAGGTACTGAAGATGGCTTTTAGTTGTCCAGCAACCCAAGATGTCGAAACAGAGAATCTGAATCCGTCACTGGATGGAGCCAGGTGACACCTAGCACAGGGGTGCAGGAGCTATGAAAAAGGATAGGTCCCACCCTTGTTGCCAGGACACACAACCTGCTGAGAGAGGCAGGCGCCTTGTCATCCCCTGAGCACCAGGCAGTTGTGCAGACAAGAGCTCTAGGAGCAGAGAGGGGCTGGTCTAGAACCCCCACTCTCCACCCCTGGAGTCTGGTCTCTGATCTGTAACAGGAGAGTCACCAGGGGCTGATAGCCGGATGAAGGTGACACAGCTGGTGGGGACAGGCTGCACTGAGACGAAGGCAGTAAGCACGTGCATTAGACATGCTCTAAGGTGCTGTTGGGCTCAGGGGAAAAGTCTAAGTAGGAGGAAAGAGGAGCTCAGGAGTCAGATTGGCTGGGTTCAAATCTCAGCTGGTGACTGCAGATGAGCAACTGAAGTTAAAAGATGAAAAACTGAAGTTACATTTAAAAAGACGGCACTGCCTACATGACGAGGTGCCTGTGCATCAGAAGTGGAGTGGGTGGGGCTCCTGGCCAGCGCTGGCACAGTGCGGGTGCTTGGCAGGTGGGGGCGAAAGTGGCTGTCGCTGACTCTCAGTCGCTCAGACCCAGGGCATCAAGCGCTGACTTGAGGCTCACCAGTGTGCTCAATTTTAACAGGACACAAGAGAAAGGGCATGGAACAGGGATGCAACAAACGGAAAAACCAGGGGCCCAGGGCTGTGGTTCCTTTTCTGTGGCTGCCCCTCCCTCCACCCTGTCCCAGGGGATCACTGTCTAAAGCACACGGACAAAAGTGACCCAGGGTGTGCCTCCATAAGTGAGCGCTTCTCTACAAATTACAGCCTCAGAGAGGAGGACTCTGGTGCCACACCAGGCCTGGAAATCCTGCCACGCTGAGGAACAGGTCACACTGGATGAGATGTGACGCCAGCATTCGCAGAGCCAACACGGCAGCATGTGGCTGCTGGGACAGTGGTAGGGGCCTCTCCAGTGTCAGCTTCTCCCTTAGGTCTGAAGAGTCGGGAACATGCAGCCGTAGTCGTGCGGGGCTTGGTCATGAGTGCAGGGATGCGGAGCCCCAAAGTCAGGGGTGGCCGCACCCTGAGGTGGTGGCTTTGCGGTAAATTGTGGTTTCAGGGAGAAACGCAGTGAGCAGAATGGAAGCCAGGTAGAGTGTGGGGGCAGCATCGGGCAGTGCACTCCCAGGAGCGACAATCTTTGCTTTCCCCAATGTCTCCTGGAATGATGACTTCTCTGGAACCTTCAGTGGTCATATTTTTTTTCCTCAGTCCTAACAGAGAAGAGTAGTAGAAGCAGAAAGCAACAAAGCAAGAGGAAAGGACATAAGAGAAGGAGAAGAAACCCAGGACAGATCCTCCCAATCAGCAAGAAAAGCTGAATGGCTCATGCTATGTTCACACAGAAATAAAACATCATAGAACTCTGTCCATGCTTTATTTTAGGGAAGGAAAGAAATGAAACCTTCTTGGGTCAGCAGGAACAAAAAGACACAGCACAGGCGGCAGCCGCTGCATTCCCTGCACCCTCCTTTCTTAGAAGGGGTGCTGTCTAGTGTGGCCGCTGGACTCAGACATTCCTGGTCAGAGGCCTTTTCAGGTGGTGCTGGCAACCTGTTGTGAGCTGCTGGAAGAGACGGGACAAAGGGCCCGAACAGGCAACACTTCCCCAGAAAGTGGGGTGAGGGGAAGGCCCCAAACAATCTCATTAAGTAAGTGTGTCCCGCATTCAGGCCTCAATCTCGTTCAGTACATCCCGTATGCAGACCTGTGCGTGAACTCTGAGCACCTATGCGTGTGTGCTGCTTCACAGATGAAAAAGTTTGACAGTGAATAAAGGAGCCTCGGAGAGCCACAAAGCCTTCTAGAGAGGGGCAGAGTCCCACCGGATATCCAGCAAGAAGTGTGCCAGCTCCTGCCACCGTGGGCCCAACCTGACTTCCAGGCCCTTCCCAGTGCTGCTGAGATGGGCTGGGCACTCGTAACACTTCTGATCATTTTAGAGATTGGGAAGCAGAGGCTCTGAGAAGTCGGTGCTTGCTGGGGTCACAAAGGTAGGCAGCAGTGGCCCCAAAGCTCTAGATAGTACAGGCTACTTGACCTCCCCAGTAAAGTCCCGAAGCCCACTGTTTTCACCCGCCACAGTCCACACTTCCTGCTCTCTGCACACACCCACCTCTTCTACGGCTTCTCTTGCCTGCTAGACAGACAGCAGGGTCCGCAGCAGAGTCCTCCCCGCATGCCCAAGTACTGCGCACAGGCTCTGGAAATAGTGAGTGCTCACAGGCACAGGACCAAATGCTGGGGGAGTTTCTCAGCAAGCTCAGCCTCTGCACACACCAGCACGCTGGAGACCACGCCTTCCTTGCTCCCCTGTAGAACCCACTCTCCATTCATTCCCCAGGCTTTCTGCCTCTGATGTTTTAAAGACCTTATTAGTATTTGGGGATGAAGAACTGCCTCTCACTGGTGACAGTTGTTTCTATCTACATGTCACTGTAGGTCTAGGGAGCCTGTGTGTTAAAAAGGTGGTAAGGTGCTGTGTGAAGACCTGATTACACCAGGACCTGAGGGGGATGGGAAGTACTGGGGATGGCAGAGAGGAAGGGGGGCTCCTCCCATGGGAGGCCTCCCTAGTCAGAGGCTGTCAGTACTGTCTGTGCCTCCAATGGACAGAGAAGGGCAGGATTTCCAAGATGGGGTTCTCGACTGGCATTGAAGGCTCTGGCCCCTTGCATCTGACCCTCTTCCCGGCTTGCCCATCCCTTCCTCCCTCTATGCTTGCACCCCAGCTGTCCTTCCCAGTTTTCTGAGTGCCTCTCCTGCAGCATGCCTTCCCCGAGGCCCTCCCTGGGGTCTGGCCAGGCCTGTGTCTCCTCTCCTCTTCTGGCAGGTGCATGTGCGAGTCACCTCTGCATTCCAGGTCCCCAGTCCAGGGGCAGGGCCTGGGGGCTCAGGGGTTGTGCTGGACAGGGAGGGCTGCTGTTCCCATGCACGGGGGTCTGGGGAACTGGGTAGGGGGCTCCAGCGTGGGGCAAGTGCCTAATCTCTCTCAGGACCTGGGGACCCTGCTTGCTGCCACCCCCGCCTGCTGCTGTTGGAGATGAAAGCCATGGATGGAAAAAGCCTGGGAATTACTTCCAGGGACTGGGAAGATCTAAGCAGGGAGGGAAATGTTTTAAAAAATGCATATAAAATTAACCATTTTAAAGTGAACAATTCAGTGGCATTTAGAACATCACAACAGTGTGCGATCCCCACCTCCATCTTGTTCCAAAACATTTCCATCGCTCCAAAGTCAACCCCCTCACCCGCGAAGCAGTTTCTCCCTGCTCCCACAAGGAGCATGTGTTTCTTTCTCCTTTCAACTGATGGTCATGTCTTTGAAAGAGAAGGATCTAGAAACACAGGTGGTCCTGTAAGCCTGGCTTTCTGAACACAGTAGCCAGGCCTCCTGCCACGCTGCGCTCTTGCCTCGCTAGTCAGCCAGGAGATACGGAAGAAAGGGTTTGCCCAGACTGGCTGCTCTGAGTTGAGGGCTTTAAACACAAATCAAGGAGAAAAAAGTAACGTGTGGATATGGTTTGGCTGTGTCCCCACCCAAATATCATCCTGAATTACAACTCCTATAATCCCCACGAGTCGTGGGAGGGACCCAGTGGGGGGTAATTGAATCATGGGGGTGGGTTTTCGCCATGCTATTCTCATGAGAGTGAATAAGTCTCGTGAGATCTGATGGTTTTATAAAGGGGAGTTTCCCCTGCACATGCTGTCTTGCCTGCTGCCATGTAAATCATCCCTTTGCTCCTCCTTTGCCTTCTGCCATGATTGTGAGCTCTCCCCAGCCATGTGGATCTGTGAGTCCATTAAACCTCTCTTTCTTTACAAATTATGCAGTCTTAGGTATCTCTTCATAGCAGTATGAAAATGGACTATACACTTGTAAAACTTAGATATCAACAATAGCATTTTTTTGTATATATATTGACATAGTTTAGATATATGTCCCTGACAAGTCTCATGTTAAAATGTAATCCCCAGTGTTGGAGATGAGCCCCGGCAGGAGGTGTTTGGGTCATGGAGGCAGATCCCTCATGGCTTGGTGCTGTTCTCACAGTAGTGACTGATTCTCACGAGATCTGGTTAAGTGCGTGGCACCTCCCCTGGCCCTCTCTCTCACTCCTGCTCTGGCCATGTGATATGCCTGTTTCCCGTTCACCTTCCACCGTGATTGGAAGCTTCCTGGGGCTTCCCAAGAAGCAGATGCTAGTACCATGATTCCTGCACAGCCTGCAGAACTGTGGGCCAAGAGCCAATTCAGTCTCTGTTCTTTATCAATGCCCCAGTCTCAGGTATTCCTTTATAGCAACATAAGAACAGCCTAACACACAGCCTACATCTATATTATGTAAAAATATACCTTTACATAGATTATAGATTTATATTTTGTATATGGAATATGTAAGATATAAATTATATATTTTCATTATAAGTGTATACATATGTATATGCATACACTCACCCATATATGATTAGGACAAGGCCCTCCCTTAGCCACTGAGAGACTGCAGGGAGTGGGCAGGGTGCTCACCCCACCTCCCAGTGGGCCCTGAAGTCCCTCAGAGGCACTTCCTGTTTGTCTGCAGGCCCTCCCCACACCTGCCTCCAGCCCCAGACCTTCTGGGGCACCCTGGGGAGTTGGTGGGGCCCAGGGCCAACCTGCTCCACATGAAGGCATTGAGGTGTCTGGGTGAGGGCACGTTCTGGCCCTGAGGTAGGCTCAGCGGTAACACCTTAGTGAGGAGGCAAAGAGGAGATGTGAGATCATTGCGGGATGCCCCGCAGCAGCCACTGGGAGGGAAGGAAGACACATTCCTGAAATGTCTGAGGAGCAACAGGCAGCAGCAAGGCTGGCCCTCAGGACTTTCACAGCCTCACTGCACCCCTCGGCCCACACGCTCCTGACTGGACCAGTGGCAGAGGAGATGAGGAGACCTGCTCGGACCTAATCCTGCCTGCAAGGAGGAGCTGTCTGGTAAAGCAACAGAGACGGGAGCCTTGGAACAGACCACCACCGTCTGAGAGTTTGTGATAGAAGGAGGGGCACAGTCAGATGCTCCCTATGTTCTTCTAGAAAACAGACTTTTATTTTTTGTAGAGATGGGGGGGGGGTCTCACTATGCTGTCCAGGCTGGTCTCGAACTTCTGGCCTCAAGTGACCTTCCCAGCCTGACTTCCCAAACTGTTGGGATTACAGGTGTGAGCCACCACACATGGCCTAGAAAACAGATTTTAACAAACTCAGAGGAAAGAAAGAGGAAGTGATAGGATCCAATGGGCTGAAGCTCACAGTGGCAGCTGAATTGAGAGGAGTGGGGCTCTCACAGTGCCCTTCTCACCAGCACAGGAAGGCTCCAAAGAGAAGCAAGTGCCACCAGGACCAGCGAGCCTCTGCTAAGCAGATAATCTGCCCACCAAATCCCACTTGTTTTAGAAAATCTAGTATATCAAAGATTAAGGCAAGCTGAAATAATATGGATTTCAGCAAAGCATCTGACAAAATTTCTCATGTTATCTATGTATATAAGATGGATAAATATAGCTGGCTACTGTGGAGGTTAGCAGAATCCATAACTGGTTGAATCACACATTCAAGAAGCTGATTAAGAGACCAATGCTAACCTTGAACGACCCCTGGGAAAGGTGCCCAGGGCATGATCAATGACTCAAATGAAGACACAAAAGGATATACTTATCTAATGCATGCCTGATGGGAAGCTGAGGTGGGCAGTCTATAAACCAGATAACAGAGTGACAACCAAGAAAGTCAAAAAAAGTTGTGATCATGGGCCAAATGTAATGGAAGGAGTTCACTAGGGACCCACGAAGAGTCCCGTAGCGTAGGTCCGGAAACCCAGCTCTGTTGGATGGAATGGAAGAGGTGCGGAGTAACAGCAGGAGGCAGGAAAGAAGGTGACTGACTATAGGTGAGTAATTCAGTGATGTGATCTGACTATTTGAACGGAGCATCATAAGGTTACAGTGCCGCAGTCCTGGTGCCCGGATGAGGAGTCACTCGCCCTGGTCTACTTGGAGCTTGAGTGGGGTGCTCAGAGCCAGGACGACCTTCCCAGAGGGTCATCCCAGGGGCCTTTAAGGAGGCCAGGGTGGTCAGGGAACCTGAAGCCAGACCACACGAGGGAAAGGAGAAGCACCCATCAGGTTCAATGGCCCAGGAAGGCACAATCCTGTCCATTTCTGTTCATCCTAGCACCTTGCCCAGCACCCCCAGAGCCCAGTATGGTGTCTAGCACATGAGAACTGCAGCAAAAGTGGGGACTGAGATAAGAGAAGACTTGAGGTGAACATAATCAAATGTCTGCACATGTTTTCATGGTGGTCACAGCATACAGGGCTAGATGCAGACAGCGACTTGCTGGGAAGCTAGGGAGGGAATTTGTGTGTTGGGCAGAAAGCTGATCTGTGGGACTGCTAAATCCCCTCTTAATTCCATAACATCCACGTCTCCTCTCATCTGGGCAGCCTTTTCGTATTTTAAAATATCTAGAGGTTTGCAAAACATAATTCTTAAAATCAACAGCATGCATTCTTCATGCGTTCCAAAAGAATGTTCATGAATCATCTCTGTCCTGGCTTCTCCTGGGGAGCCACGTTTACTTCCTTCCTTTCTTTTTCCCCAGCTGAAACCAGCATTTTGTCTTTGTTATTCTTTTACAGCAGAGAGACTGTGATGTTCTAGCATTTAGTCTATTTCTCAGTCCCATGCAGGGTGACATGCTGTTTGAGGAACTGGAGACAGAGCTGTGAATGAGATGCACATTTTCATCCCTGACCCGTCCCTTCCACGCAGCCTAAGGACTTGGACGAGGCTTCTCCTGCCGACACTACCTGACCAGTCTGCAGTCACAGCCCAGATGCAGGGACAGCACCTGCCCTTTCCTTGGCAGAGCCAAAGACGACACCCAGGTACACAGCGGCCCTCTCTCCAGGCCTTAGAGCTCTCAGTGTGCCATGACAAAGCCCCCTACCCCCAACAAACCTGGGAGGTAGAGAAATTCTCCCCAAGCCCAGTTCGACAAAATAGAAAAGGAAAGCAAATTCATGCTTACTGTCCACACACAAGGTGGTGAACATGCATCAAATAACTCAAGCCTCAACATTACCACTTAATGTGGTTTGAATCTATTTCCCCACCCAAATCTCATGTTCAGTTGTAATCCCCGGTATTGGAGGTGGGGCCTGGCGGGAGATGACTGAATTATGCGGGGAGAGGATTTCTTGTGGATGGCTTAGCAGCATCCCCCCTTGGTGCTGTCCTCGTGATAGTGAGTGAGTCCTCGCGAGATCTGGTTGCTTGAAGATGTGTGGCACCTTCCCCTCTGGCTTTCTTGTTCCTGTTCTGGCCATGTAACGAGCCTGTTCTGGATTTGCCTCCACCATGATTGAAAGCTTCCTGAGGGCTCCCCAGAAGCAGATGTTGCCATGCTTCCTGAAGTACAACACCATGAGTCAATTAAACCTCTTTTCTTATAAATTACCAAGTCTCAGGTATTTCTTTATAGTAATGCAAGAATGAACTAATACACCACTTGCAAGGCTTAGAGGAGTTATGAGGCTTGGCTGGAGCCAGGATTCAAACCCAGAGTGTAACCTGCACTGGGTCTATGGGGGGCTGTGGCAGGGAAGGAGGGGCTTGGAGCTTGGCAGACCTGAGTTTTTGCTGCAGCTCAGGAGGTGCAGATGTGCAGTTGTGCACAGGCCACCCCACCTCTCTGAGCCTTACTTGCCCTGTCTGTAAGGTGGGCATAATACTACAGCTGTCTCCACGGGTGAGGGTGAAGAAAAATGAAATAAGACAACAGAGATAAAGTACCCACCATGTAGGGAGGGCTGGTCAGCTAACCGTGGCTTCTGCTCTTACCAAAAGTCATGTGCTGGGGCAGGTTTCCTTTCAGTACCCGACCAGTGTTTCCTTCTTCTTGTTTTTAAATTTTTTTTATTTTTATTTTTGGTGGCAGTTTTAACAAAATGCTGATCCACAGCATCGAGCTACGACCAGCAGATGAAAGCAAGGATGTGCCGCTGGCTCTGTGGCGCAATTAGCATTCTCCTAAACAAACGAGCTTCAACAGAGCTGTAATTAAGCAGGCCTGTAATTAAGTATATGCCCTTTATCATAACGATCATGCTTAAAAATGGCATGATGCATGGAACTCTGTTATTAATGCTGTAATCCCAAACTGAAGTGCGAGTACATAGAAATCAGCGTGTCAGGCCTGTCACCAGAGTGTTTGTAAAATACATTAAAGAAAAAACCCAGAAAACAATGAGCTCATTCAACTGTTCTTTTTACAATCAGGCACTACAAGTCAAGGGGACTGTGAATGCTTACAGATTCTGCCAGGTTTAAACAAATAAAGCTCTAATCTGCTACTGTATTAATCCCACCCCCTATTTCAAAGAAGGAAAAAGGGGGTGCTGGGGATTTTTTTGCCAGCTGACCTGAACGCCTGTCTTTGCTATTCTTGGGGAAGCAGTCAGTCCAATCCGCATGCTGCATTTGTTTGGACATAAAATTGGATTCCTGCTTGCACAGACAGCTCTGCCATGAAATCTGTAGGAACTTTGCCTGGCAACGAGATGGGATTATATAGCTCCTGCATCCTCCCTTCGTATGGGAACTATAATTTTACCCGCCAAGGCAGTCCTCCAGAGCCATCCCTTGTTTCTCCCCTCCAAACACACACACCTCAGACTTCTGCAGGCTCAACACAAACCCACCACTGACCAACCCCCAAGGGCTCCAGACTAAGGACCACCCATCGCCCCGGAATACCTAGTTGCTCAGAGCTGCCAACTCTTATCCCTCCCCAAAGTGTCAGTACACAGAAGGGATGAGGAAATACTCCAGTCAGCACATGGATTAATTTCAACACGCTTGATAAAGAGTCATAAAGTCATGTGGTAAAAATGTAAAAATTAAAAAAAAAGAAAGACTCCATTACCAGCATCTCAATTGTTATCTGCTTAAAGTTGTCAAGCGGTGTTAAGTGAACTCAGGTAATAGTACCTCAAAGTACTTGCAGAGATGCTGGTGAACAATGAGGCTTATTGGCAGGTAGTCATTTTCGGAATAAAATTAAATGCAACTGGAGTGGTGGGAGGCCTTTAATTCTGTGTGCCTGCTCGGGGCTTGAAGCTGTAAATAGTCAGCAACCCCAAGCCTTTCTTCTCCCCTTTCCTGTGGCGTTTCAAAAGTCCTTCACAATTTGTGATGGGAAAAATGCCAGCAACTCAAGATCTCAAGGCCATTTCTCAAAACTCATTTGCAAACCAAAACACGGAGCCTGTTTTGCTTTCTTGGTGATTTCACTTTGGGGATATTCCTTGGAAGATATTTGTAGATGCCTCCAGAGCTGTCTGCTCAGTGACATTCCAATTGAGTTTACACAGGGCCAACAACTTCCTTCTAGATCCCCAAAGTAATTTGTTTTGCCACGTTATTCATAAGCCAAAAGGAGTGATTTATCAGCCACTGCCGGAGCCTCCCGCGTCCCCTGCGTGAGAGGCAGCATGGGAGGATGGAGTACAGGCGCCGGAGTCGGACCCGTGTGAGTGTTCAGCCGGGTCCAGCGCTTGTTAGCTGTGTGGCTTTGGGCAAGTCACTTAACCTCCAAGTCAGATTTTCATCCGTCAAACGAGGATCATCGTGCCCACTCCGCAGCACCGCTGAGGGACCAGGCAGCAATGGGAAAGAACAGCCCGACCACAGCAGCCACTCAGAAAAAGGGGGCAAGGCTGCGGTTTTATGTCAAAAGCAGCTGACTGTTTCTGCAGGAAATGAGTTCAGACCAGGCCCCACCTCTAACTAGTTCTGTAATTTGGGACAAGTGTTTGATGTCTCTGAGCCTCTGTTTCCTCAGCTGTAGAAGAGAAAAATAATAATACCTGGACTGCAATGACATTCAAACAAGATAAAAACATTAAGCCCTAGGTGCAAACTAACTGCTCAGGAACTGTTCGCCGTTCATATTAGTGTTAGTGTTGTTACTGCTGTACAGAGGAAAATACCCTTTCACAGTTGACCTTTTTCTACCTGCTTTCACACAAGAACATAAGTGGAGCCATATTAAATTACACAACCCATAGGCTGTGAGACCCAATCCAAAGATGTTTGGTGGGACGGAAGCAATGTTTGCAAAGAGTGACTCGCTGGGTCCCCCAGACCGGGGTACCCTCACACCACAAACGAATGTTCTCTGAGGTTCTATTTGGCATGAGCAATCTGAATATTACACACACACACACACACACACACACACACACACACACACACACACGGCACCGACTCCTCCTAGGCTCCCTGTCTCTACACAGAAGACTCTAATTGACGGGCCTGCTTCATCCCTCTGCATTCCCAGTGTCCTGGGAGGAATCTAGGGCCACCAGCCCACCCACCTCCTCCTTCAGGGCAGTCCCTCCCTCCAGGGCCCAGGGTGCAGTGCTGGGCTGCAGAACCTCATGCAGGTCCAGATCAGTTCTCTGAGAGCTATGGGAGCACAGAGGGAGGGCAGCTGCCCCACAGACCACACCCGCGAGAAACTCCACACACAACAAGAACATTCTCACTGAACCTCAGAAGCTTGGATCTTGTTTTCAAGTCGAGTTTGACTTGCAACACCAGAGATAGCAGACACCAGGGAGAGCCACGGTCTGGGGTACCCAATGAGTTACTCCTCAGCAAACATTGCTTTTGTCCCTCCAAATGTCTTTGGGTTGGGACTCACAGCCCCTGGGTTATGTAATTTAATATGGCTGCACTCCTGTTTTTACGTGAAAGCTGGCAGAAACGAGTCTACCGCGAAAGGGTATTTTCCTCTGTACAGCAGTAATAACACTAATACTGACTAATACTAATACTAGTAGCTAACAGTTACTGAGCAGTTAGTTTGCACCTAGGGCCTTATGTTTTTTATCTAATTTAAACATCATAGCAATCCAGGTATTATTTTCTTTCTTCCACAGTTTAGAAAAGAGAGGCTCAGAGACATTCAAGAAACTTTTTTTAACATTATAAATATTTAATGGCTTGGGGTAGGGATCAACTGCATTTTGCTCAAGGTAAAGATAAAACACAACTCAGTAATACTTCTCCACATGAGTACAAAGGTGCCCTGGTGGTTGAGAGGCCACTGGGTCAGTGCACACACCTGCTGCCCACAGTGACAAACACAGAAACTCCTCAGTGAGCTCGAGACCAAAGGAGCTTTGTAGATGCAGAACAAAAAGCAGAACCAAGGTCCAATGCAGATATGTTACCTCTAGTAGTGACCATATCCTCTGGAAGAAGGCAAGCTCTAAAACAGGCAGTGTGATCTGCAGCCAAGGGGGGTAACTGAAAGCAAAGGCCTGACAGGCATGGCCTGTGACTGCTGAGCACACTGGCCCTGGGGCTGAGCATCACATACACCCTCCGGTTGTGGAGCAGGGAACGTCAGGCTTGGAAGACGCGCTTTCTCGGCCAGGGCTCTTTTTACCTTCTCAAAACCAACCCATAAATATTTTTAAGTTGTACTCTTTCACACTTCAGCACAGGAATATATTTTCAAAGGAAACCATTCCAATAGGATAGCTAAGTCAAAGCACCCCTTGCATCCAGAGCCGCTGATCCCTGGGCCCTTCTCAGAGCAAGCCTTGGTAGTGGTCTGTATACAGCGCCTGGGGTCCCGCCGGCTTGTTTCCTATGCGTTCACCTGCGTGTTTGCATGTATAGAAAAAAGACAGAATTTTATTTTTTTATTTTTTAGACATGGGCTCTTGCTCTATCATCTAGGCCAGTGTGCAGTGGTGCTATCATAGCTCCCCGTAGCCCTGAACTCCCGGGCTCAAGGGGTCTTCCTGCCTCAGCCTCCCAAGTAGCTGGGATGAGCCACTACAGCTGGCCAGAATTCTGTTTTGTATGTATTTGTGTTTTTAATAAAAATAGCATCACAGCATAAGTAACTGTTTTGCAATTTACTTTTTTTCACTTGACTGTCAGAGAGGTTTCCACATCAATTCCTAGAGCTCTGTCTCAGCCTTTTTCACTGTTGCATAGAAGTAGGGTCTAGAGACAACCAAGAACCAGCCTGCCAGGAGCCCTGATGGCCATTCTCAATGGCCTGAAGGGCATCATGAGGTCCCTGGGGAGCCACTAAAGGGTCTTTGAGTTGGAGAGAGAGATGGCGAGATTCAGGTTTTAACAACGTCTCCCTGGCTGTGGAGAGGAGAATGAAATGCAGGGAGTGAGGCTGGAGCAGGAACACCAGGGAGGAAGTTCTGATGCTGAATCAGGCGAGGGACGCTGGTGGCCTGGATGAGGGCAGTGGCAGTAAGAATGGAGGGGCTGGGGAAGACCAAAGGACATTTAGATGGAAGAATTAAGAGACCTGGTCACTGGCTGCAGAGGAGCAAGGCGGAATCAAGGGTGACTCCAGGATCCTGGCCTAAAGAGCTGGGATAACGAAATGCCAGGTACTGACAGGAGCATGGGGGCAGTGGAAAAGCAGCACAGATGAACTCGTGGGCCCCGCTGAGCATGTGTCAGGTTTGAGGGGCTTGGGAGACAGCCAAGGGGAGGCAACTGGTCAACACTTGTTAGAACATCATGACCGAGAATACAAGATGGGTGGGTGAGGGCTGCGGAGTGGAGATCTAGAAATGAGGCCTGGTGGGCGGGGATGGGAGGGTGAGTTTGGAAGTAACCAACATGGTGATAATTGAGGCCATGAGAGAAGATGAAATATTCTGGAACATGGTGAGAGAGGGAGGCCTGGGACAGAGCTGAGGAATGTTAATGTTCCAAGCTAGCAAAAACAACGGGAAGATCAGAATGTACTCTGTGATATTGGATCAAAATCAGAGGTATCATTATAAAGTCAGTTTTAATATGTGGTTGCAGATAGATACATAAGCGCACATCTATGTGTGTGTGTACACTTATAGGTATATGTGTACATATATTTCTCTCTACACACACATGTGCGTACATTTCTCTCTGCTGAGGCAATGGCAGCTTGGAGGCGATGGGCACTCCTCATATCCAGACTCTGCTTTCTAGCATCTCCTCTAAAAGAGACAGGAGTTCTTTGGAGAAGTGGCTGATTCAGTGCTGGGCAGGAAGGGAAAAGGCCAGGAACATCTTGTTGTGCCAGAAAGTAAAGAGGTTCTCAAAGAATCACAGGAACACAGCAGAAAGGCACGAGAGCCAGCCCGAAGGGGTTCCCGTTGGCTAAATATGAATCCATTTGAGCATCAAACTAAAAAATGACAACAATGCATAAGAATACCATGGTCCATACCAATATAAAGAAAGAAATCGGCTGAGGATAAGGGAAAAGTATATCTTCCTTATATACTGGAGAAATGGCAGAGTTATGAAAGTCAATGGATGCGAAAAGTGACAAGTGAAAATCTGATGAGGAACAAGTTATTCACATAGGCCTACAGTATTCCCCACAAATTACCTACTAATTACAAAGGTAAAAGCAGTAACTTTACAGTGAAGAAACCTGCCACGCAGCACCTTCGCCAGGTGATCGAAGCTAACTTCACCGGTACTGGGTCACACCAGCACCGTAGGCGTCCCAAAGGGATGCACTGAGAGTGAGACTCTATCGATGGCTTCAGGACGATTCCTGCCAACATGCATAACAAATCTCATTATGAGAAAACGTCAAACAAGGGATATTACACAAGGTATGGGATACTGAAGTAAAGGATAGGATCCACAACACCCGGGGGAGTTCTCACATTACAGCCCCAGAAAAGGTGATGTTCAGTTTAAATTACTTCAATCAAATCTGATTTCCGGCCAGGCACGGTGGCTTACACCTGTAATTCCAGCACTTTGGGAGGCCAAAGTGGGCAGATCACCTGAGTTCAGGAGTTCGAGACCAGCCTGGGCAACATGGTGAAACCCTGTCTCTACTAAAAAAAAAAAAAAAAAATCCAAAAATTAGTCGGGCATGGTGGCACACGCCTGTGGTCCCAGCTACTCAGGAGGCTGAAGCAGGAGGATCGCTTGAACCCAGGAGGTGGAGGTTGCAGTGAGCCGAGATCGCACTACTGCACTCCAGCCTGGGTGATAGAGCCAGACCCTGTCTCAAAAAAAGAAAAAAAAAATCTGATTTCCCACAAAAGTGAGTGGCATACACAAGGTTATTACAGGTCTATCCCAGGGCTGATATCCAATTTGTAATAGAAATGATCACAAACACCAGAGCTACTTAATTATAAAGTATGCATCTCTAGGGCACCATAGAAAGTGCTCTAAAGTATATGTAAATAAATTCAATAATACGATACTTTTTTCCTCCTTAACAACTCCTGGCACCTGTCAGGAGCAGAAGGCTTCTTTGGTGCGGCCTGCAGTGGTAGGTGGCAAAAATGGCAGCAAATCCCACTATTCGCATATGTGTCCCCCCTAGCAATATGATTTGTCAGTTCTCCCACCAAGAGGTGTAATCTATTTCTTCACCCCTTGAATCTGGGCTTGGCCATGTGACTTGCTTTGGTGAACGGGACATCAGCAGTTATGACACCAGCAGAGACGTAAACATGCTTGTGAAGCCGGTTAGACTTCCCTTGCTTTAGAGTGCTGGGTCAGCCAAATGCACAGGCTCAGAGAAGCCTCCTGGAGCATGAGAGATCACGTGGAGCAAACACGAGCATCTCCAGCTAAGGCATCCCTGGAGCAGCCAACCTGCCAATTACAGACAAGGGAGTGAGGCCATCTCAGGCCATCCCAGGCCATCCAGCTCCAGCCAGGCTGACCTGGACCAGCATAATCACCCACTGACCCACAGAGCCATGAGAAATTATAAATGTTGCTTGGTTTAAGCCCTAAGTTTTAGGGTGGTTTGTTATGCAACAAAAACTAACTGATGGAGGGGCTACATCTTGGAGAGGAAATTCAGATAGATTTCTCCAGAAACTACTCTCTTTGTATCTTTATACTGGCTGCCTTAGAATAAAGTCAGTTAACAGAAAGGGCTTTGGTGTCAGACAGCCCTAGGTTCCAATGCCCGGCCCACCAGGCACTAGCTCTGCACCCATGAAATACATTTACTGAGCCTCTGGAAATGGGGCTGATTATTCTAGGGGAGATGCAAGGATTCAGAAAGATAACACATACAAAATAAATGTTCAGCATGTGTTAGCTATTATTATCATTACCACCCCAACGATGTGCAGAGGCTGAGAAAGACTTTCTTGACCCACTGCTGGAAGGACCTATTTTCAATGTGCTCCCCCTACCCCCCGCCCCACCAATCTGGAGGCCACTTGTGCATTTAGAGAGTAAGCTCCATGATAGCTGCACCTCCAGCTCCTAGAACAGCATCTAGCATATAATGGCATCCAAAGAAACCTACTGAATAAGTAACGGTGGGAAGAGAACTGGCCTTGGCATCAGGGGGCCCAGCTTTCAGGCAGTCAAGTCTGCGTCCCCATCTGAGAGTAAAAGCATTGGGCTAGATCAGTGACTCATCCTGGTGCTCATCTGGTGAGTTTGAAAAGATTATCACTGCCTGCCACCCCCAACCCCAGGGGTTCTGATTCAGCTGGTCTGAGGGGTGGGCTCTGGGGATCAGCATTTTTTCAAAGCTCCCCAGTGATTCTAATGTGCAACTAGGTTTGAGAAGCCCTGGCCTAGAAGATGTTTAAGATCCAGCTCTGATAGTCTTCATTCTCACAAATGCTGAGTCACCCCAAGTATTAAATATGTATTGGTGATTTGAGAACCTGGCTTTAAACCTGAGGATGCAATATATAAAACTCACTAAGTTGGTCCATCCTACATGACAGCTGATTTCTGTAGCCCTCACCCAGATTCTACTCCTAAAGTCTTCTCAAAAATGTTCTGCAAAGGTAAAAGTAGGTCCTGGGCCTTCCCTTCCTCCTCTGAAACAAAAGGGCAAGAAGAGAGAGGGCGTCTTGGATGCTTTGGGTGTCTGAAGCCAATACCGGCACAAGAGAGCATCTGTCTAAGGGAAGCAAAGCATGTCAGGAGTTACAGGTGTTCTCATTTAAAACTCACAATGGCCCTGGCACTGGCATTCCCATGCCCCCCAGAAGAAGTCTGAAGCCCAGAAGGGAAGGAACTAGTCAGGGCCACAAAGCTGGTCAATGGCAGAGCTGGGTGGACTCGGTGATCTCCTAAATCCACTGCCTTCCGCCATGTGAAGGAAGACAGGGTAACACCTTTCCATGTGACCTGAAGAAGTCATATAGAGATGGAGTGGAGAAAATATAATCAAGAAGGGTGTGAAAGTGAAGGCAAGCTCCATGGAGTTAAGAGACGTTAGGGAGTGTCCTCCGGGCCCTTTCCCAGCAGATGCCATTCATGGCCAAGACAAATATTCCCACATCAATATCACTGGAGTTCTCTTTCAAGTGCAGACCTCGTGTGCCATTCCGTCACTTAAAAACTTCAACGGTTTCCTAAAGCTTATAGGGTCATGTCAAATGCTACGGTCCAGGCCCTTCCAGGCTGATCTCAACCTAGCTTTGTTCTCTAGCTGCTTTTTCCTTCCTGCCACTCTGCTCCCTACACTTAGGATTTAGCTATCCTGGCCTGCTAACCACTTCCTACTGAGTCAAGCCTTCCATCTGTGATAGGCCTTTCTCCTTGCTGTGGGCTCAGCCTAGAGAGCCCTTTCCTATTTACCTGCTTGTGAACTCCTCAAAGGGCAGAAACATGACTGCTGGGCTGCCTCCTGAGCTACCACCCATCGGAGTGGATGACTGTGCTCGATCATCTGCCTGGATGTCTTCCGCTGATTATGAGCTCCGTGAGGGAACCATGGTCCCTGTAGGCCCAGGGCCTGTAGGTGGGGGAACTCTCAGTAGCCAAGGCCTGCATGAGGTGATGGACAAATGAGTGAATAAAGCTGTGTGCCCAGAAGAAAGCTGCTTCACAATGGGGATTCTTTAGGACTCTATGAAACAGGGACATCCCAACTCCTTACTCGGATTCCGTGATTTAATCACTCATTTATCTGCGCAAGTACTGGAGCGACGAAGATAGTAGGCTTGAGCATTGTGCAAACTGGAAAGCTATAACCTTGTTATAAATCTTGCTTAAGATTTCAAAGACTCCCTACAGGTTAAGAAAATGGTATACAGTATGACATTTGGTACCACAGCACAGGGATCTTCTGATCTTCACTAGTGGGACCAAGTCCCCCAGGACCCGAGCACCCTCAGGAGAACCCAGAGAATTGGGGGATGGAAGCTCTGGAGCTCAGGCTGGGGGGTGACCCCTCGGGGGACAGCCACCTGGGAGAGGCTATTCAGAGGACCCCAGGCTTCTTCCTCCCTAGAGCCACCAGGTGATTCCAAAAGATTAGTCACCATGGTGGCCAGGGATAGACCAAATAAAGAGGGACCTGCCATAGAGCGTTGGCAGCAGTCTAAACCCCACTTCTATTTTGTGTGAGTTGGTACCACTTGAGTGCATTCGAACCAGGTCATCTCTTCATAATAAAACTTAATTTACGGAGAAGAAAGGCATTTCTATGCCTTGTATTTTTCTCATTTTATAGCAAGCAGAAATACTGGACTTCTCAGTCCAAAACCGAATACCTGGCTTTCCTACCCCTCACATAGCTACTCGTATCATCTAGCTGAGCTGGATGTGGCTGACGGTCCTCATGGTGCGTGTGATAGGATGGCAGCCCTTAGAACCCAAGCCTCTCGGGGACAGGGGGCAGGAGGAGACACACCGACCTACACAGAGATGTGTTTCCAACCAGCAGGACTGTCAAGAACCATTTCCCCTGGAAAGGGCATCTCTTGAGAGCAGCACACACCACACCCACCGGCCTAGGACTCAACTCGAGTGGACCAGCCCGCAGGACAGCCGGGACATGAGACGGAAGGTGCAGCGTGAGATGGAGCTGATGCCGAACTGACAGGCGCTTTGATCTGGAAATAGCAGGGATGTGCTGTGCTGCCTTCTAGCTGGTCGCTGTGTCTATGAGGCAGAATGCCATCAATTATCCAGATTTCAGATTTAATATTAATCTTTAAAGGGCATATCATGAAAATTTATCCTCTAAATATTGGTTGTGAGTTCACTCCGTAAGCCTATCAGGGGAAATGGGGGTGAGGCGGCCACCCATCTCTGCCTGTACCTGTCAGGGGCATCTCCTGCCACCTGACAGTAATTCCACCTGAGCTCAGCAGTCCCACAAACGAACAATTCCACCAGCCACTCTAACCACGGTCTCAGCTCAACCTTAAGATTTAATAACAGGGCCTGCCGGTATTATTCTAATTTCTGCAACTGATGAACTTTCAGAGGCAACGTGAGTTGAAATAATGAACGCAGAGACGACAAAGAATTCTCATCCAAGGTTCTCTGAACTATCCAGTATAATAAGCACTTGTTCCTTTCTACAATGGGCATATAAAAGAGAAATCTAAATAATAATTGCTGTAATTATCTTGAAAAATATGCAGAGATTAATGGTGATTATGAAAATCTGTATAATTGTTCTCTGAAATCATCTCTGATCAAGTGGTGCCTTGGAATGGCCGCTGCCAGGGAACTTCTAACACCGAACCTCATGTGGGCACGGCAATGTGACACTTCGGCTTTCTCCCTGTAAAATATTACCCTGTGTTTACGAAATTGGTTTTCATCACTTCCAATACCCTGGCCTGCATTTTAACTCTTCGTACCGGTGCCCCGCGGAGGCTCCAGGACGCCCCTAATGGGATGCGTATGTCATTGTGGTTCAAGGCTCCAAGTTCAACTTGTTATTTATTCAAATAATTAATTACTCTTGTATCTATCGAGCAGTTTGTCATGACACATTAATGACTTGATAGACTTCTATGAACTGGTGAACACAGAACAGCAGAGCGTTTTTATCGTCATTTAATTTTAAAACGATCCTGTGTGAAATTATCTAGTCGTGAGTGATGGGAGCATAAAGCACAGACTCAGCGAAGCCTCTTTTGGATCATTGCTTTATTAATGGTAACGTCAGGGAAATGAAAAATGCTAACATTGTCATATTCCGCTGCTGGGTGGAGATGAATGGCTGGCGGGTGGGCGAGGGCCCCATGCTCTCACCCCCATGGGCACCGACCCCCTCCCAGGGCTGGCCGGCCAGTTGGGGCTCAGGGCCTTGGACACCCACCCACACGCCCACCCCAGAACCCACCTCCACGCCCAGGCTCCCACCTCCATGCCGGGGTTCCCTTTCTGGGTTTACAGCTCTCCACGTCTATTACTTTGTGTGTGTGGTCTTTTTTTTCAACTTGGATTTTCCAGTAGTGATATAAAGCACCCTCACGAAAACATTTCGCTTTATTGCTTTGAACATTAAATGTTATTAATCCAATAGAAAAACGTTAAAGATATTGCTGTCACCTTTAAATGTGAAATGATATTAGGAGCTAAAAAACGCTGGGTTAGTAGAAAAGACGTTCCCTTAGTTTCTTTCAAGCCTTGAGATAGGTGGGCTGGGTTGATGATAAAATAATTTTCCTACATGGCTCACAGCACAACATCTGCTTAAAAGAGACTTTCTGTTTAGCTCTTCTTGTTTTTTTTTTTTTTTATATATATGAAAATTGTTTCTCGATTGTTTTAATTACAAACTTGGGAATCTATGCAAGCTACTCTCCAGCAGCGTGATTCAAAGACAACAGACAGCAATCCCCGTAGAAGCCACCAGGGTGGTGGTGACTCACGTTTTTCAAATGCTTGCTCTGTGCCAGGTTGTGGTCTTGAGGCTTTCTGTGTATTGACTGATTTAATCCTCAAGGCAACTTCATGAGGCATGTGTGTATATTATTATTATTATTATTATTATTATTATTATTATTATTATTATTCCTATTTTACAGAGGCCACTCAGGCAAAGAGCAGTTAAGGGACTTCCCCAAGAGCATCTGGCCAGCAGAGGTGGAGCCAGGGTTGAACTCAGGGAGCCTTCTCATTCCATCTGGAGATCACTCTGGAACTTGCCCTCCTCCCCACCTCCACTGCCCGCCACCACCCCAGCATCATCTCCCCAACGTGCTGAGGCCTAAATCCATCCTTTGGCCCTCCCTTCTCCAGAACCCGGTCAGGGAGCGGGGATGCCCATCCCTCTGGCCTGCCATTAGCTGCTTGGCTACTCCCGGCTCCACTTCTCTACACAGGGGATAGAGAAAGAAATGGAGTCCAAGCAGATGCTTCTGCAATACATAGGAAGTGCAGCAGAAGCAGAGCATCTGGGGGCATCTCCTGGCACGACCGAGAGCACAGCTGGATGTGAGCTGAAGCAGAGATGTTAGAATTCTGAGGATAAACAAATCAAAGAATGTGGGAAGACCTGAGCCAGAAGTTTAGTCTGGTGACTTATGTTGTGGAATGCTTTCCTTCTTCAGATGGAGACACTGAGGCCTGAGTGCCTGTGACCTTCCCAGGGATGTGTCCAGCAAGGCGGCAACAAAGTCGCCTCATCGTGCAGTGAGTGTGGTGACAGAGCCTGTCCACCCTGCCAGGGAGGTCTGAGCAGAGCTACAGCCAGCAAGAGCAGCTGGGCAGAGTGTTGCAGGCCCAGCGGCCATGGGGCACACAGCCAACTGATTTGGGGATCCCTAGGGGACCCCTCAAGAAGACAGGCAGACATCCTCTAGAGCCACTAAGACTGAGTTATAGGACACTGCAGAGGCCACGGCTGGGGAAAAGTGGCTTCAAATGGGAGCCCCAAATTCAAAGTCCAAAGCACATGCCCCAAATCTCAGGGGCAGCTGCTTCCCAACGAGGGCGGCTCCACTCATGAAGCCCACCTGTGAAAACCATCACTGAGCCCCGGAGCCCTTTCTCTCCCTCGAGATGGGTGGGCTGGAGCTGGCAATTCTGGCTCTGAGACAAGCGGCTCCTGTGGGAGAGTGGGAGGTCCAGGCGAGCAGGGCAGGCAAGGATGGCTGCAGGTGAGCGCGGCCTTTGTGAGCGCTATAAAAACTGCGTCCTCCAAGCTGCCCCACATCCAGAAGAGGCATCCTTCCGCTCCAAAACTCTCAAACCCGCAGGCATGCCACAGTCACCTGGGCTGCGTGCTAAAATACACATCCTTAGCCCCAAGCCTCCGGAGTCTTTGGCTCTGGGACCGCAGGCACAATGGCACTATGAGAAATGCTGCTGTGGATGGGGTGCCTGCGTGCCGCTGGGGTGAGGGTCTCGTGGTCTCACGGGCACAGTTCTGTGAAGCTTTTCTGCACCAGCAGGGCTCTCCATTACCTGGAAGGACTAATGGTGCTGGGGGCAGACAGTGATGCAGCACTGGTCATCAGACAGTGATGCAGCTGTGTCTTGGAGATGGCCTTGGACTTTGTGTCAAGCAACATGCTAGACTGTCCCTGTGGGTCACAGTCCCCTGAGGAAAACACAATTGGCCCGTTTTATGGCTGAGAGAGGCAAGGGAGCCACGTGTCAGTCAAGGGGAGGCCTGCACTGGGACCACGCAGCAGGCCAGGCTCGTGACACCCCAACCGAGTTTATGACAAGGCATCAAGAAACACTGGTGCCAAAGCACAGCCAGGTACCCTACCTGCCAACTGATTACTTTTTCCTTAGTATGTAACCCAACCTGGGGGTTCTCTTAGGTCCAGACCTGCTGTGATCTGAGCCCTTCAAACTTGCAGGATGAAAGGAACCCTGAGAGATCCTTGGTCATCCATCTTTATATCCTCAGTGAGTTTTCTCAGCACTTAGGGTTTCTAAGGTATTGACTTTCAGTAGTAGAAAGATAATAAATTCAGATGCCTTGTGAATGCCTTTTCTGGATTCCAGACGGAGGGTGTTTTTTCGGTCTCTCTCTCTCTCTACCTAACTCAAATTGAGCTCTTCCTATTTTGAAGCTAAGGAACACAGTATTTCTAACTTGTGCTGGATTCTTGATTCCCTTCCTTGAACCCTTCTGTGTTTCGTAATGACTTCCAGCCATTTGAAAATCTGCCCTGAATTTTTTCAAGGGACTCTGGTCACAGTAAAGTATAGAAGGACCCATTTCAATGGAACCTAACAGCCTAGAATGATACCAATATGCCAGGGCTGCTGTCGCCACCAGGGGAGACAAACTGCAGGCTGGAATGAGGGGGAACCACCATGAAACGCAAGGCCCAACAGCAGACTCGGAGCCTGTTCTTAAAAATACTTTCCCTAAAGTCGCAGGGGAGGAAGAATATCATGTGAATCCAAAAGACCAGACCCTCAGGGAAAAAAGAAACCCAGCAGGCAGGCAAAGTGAAGAGCCAGTGTCGAGTGAGGATGCTGGCTCTGGCCAGGGGTCAGAAAGCCCCCCAAAAGGAGCAGCCCAGAGGCTCCCAAACGGCTTAGAAATAATAGGTTTCTCAGACACACACAAATGTGTGTGTGGTGTCTGATAGGGTTCCTAGGGGCTTCACACCCAGTATCTCATTTGTCCTGGTCTCTACCCTGGGCCTGGTGAGGCTGAGCCTGGGCACAGAGAGGTTTACCTGTTTGCTCAGTGTGACCTGGTGGGCGAGTAACAGAACGGGGTGTTTGTCTGAATAGGGGTCTCCTGACTGTTACATAATCATTTATTGGGTCAGGGGAAAAACCATTTGAGCGGAGACCTGGCAGGGACTGCACAATCAAAGGTCTAGGTTGCCCCATGCTGAGGGAGAGTGCAGGGCTACTGACTGTGCAGTCCGGGAGCTCAAGGAGATGGTGAGAATGGCTACGCGCTTTCTGCTCAGTCTTTGTCGTGAAAAAGTCCCCAAATCGTCTTTTGCCAGACATACTTTCAGAGCGCAAGCTTTTTGCTCATTTTTATTGTCTGGTTTTGGTGGAGAGGGACTCTCAGCTTGACTCCAGCAAGGTTATTGGACAAGCACCAAGCCGTGATTTCATTTGTGCCTAAGGTTCAGAAAACACAAGGTGGGCTTTCAATGCTCTGCCTGTAAAATCCCAAACACACATCACCTGTTCTGCCTCAGTAGAACGACAGGCGACACTTTCCTATTTCCATTCAGTCTCAACCTAAGTGTTGTCTGAGGTGTGACAAAATGCAGAGAAAACGGAAGTACTGGCAGCTGTGTCCTCGCCCGTGAAATCTGACTCTCTGGGACCTGAGACTCCAACATCCGATGGGTACACTAGAAGCCCAATCTCTACCAGTACACAATATACAGGTATCCCCGAATCTAAAATACAAAAATTTTTAAAAAATAATACAACATTCATGGTGGCTAGGATTGGTGGAAGTCCTGAAGGTCATGACATAAACATGTGTCACTGAACTTGGCACACACTGGGGTTCCTGGGGCAGCATGCCTAAGTGGGGAGGTGGGCCAGTGAGCGAGCCGGTCAGATGCAGCTCCCAGATTTCAGCCTGGCTGAGAGGTGCCCCACTTTTCTCCTACAAAAGCGGTACCTCCCTTGAAGTAACATTTCATCTCTTTATTTTAAAAATCTGATCCCACCCAAGAGCCAACTGCTAATGTTGGTGATGGAGGGAAGAAGGGATCCCAAGGGTGTACGAAAGGGGAGGGACTCAGCTGGGGTGCGGGTGAGGGAAGGAACTGACATCGATTAAAAAGGGGAGGGTGGGCCGAGGGCACAGTTCAGCTCTACTCTGGAAGGAACGAGCCTGCCACACACGCGATGTGGAAATAAGAGAGGGTTTGCGAGCCTGGTGCAAGGGCTTCTGACTGTGGAGGAAACTCTGGTGAGAGCTGAAGAGCTGGTTAAACTCGTGGGGTGAGGGCATGAGCAGACGGCATAGGATTCTTGATGGTGCTTCAGGATGAAGCTGGGGGCCATATGTAGGCTCCCAAGAGGAAAGGAGGTTCTGGAATTGTAAGACGCTCACTTTTTCTTTTCTTTTATAAACTGAAGTTAAAGAGGGGTGCTATCAGCAGCCTGCTGCTGGTGAAGCAATTATTAGCTCAGGTGAAGAAACTTGAGGGGAGCACGGCTCTTGCACAGAACACCCTGCAATGCAGATGGTCGTGGCCTCTAGGAAGGTGATGCCTCAGAACCCATATCCCAGGAGGAAAAGGAAGCTGCATGTTCGAAGTGGCCAAAGAGTAACTGATCCTTTCCTCTCTCACTCTCAGGCAGTCTTTATGATTCAGCCAGGATTCTACCATATTCCGAGTATCTGAGCTGGAAGCAGAAGGGGGCAGGATGAAAACCCCAGTCAAGTATCCTGTCAGCTTGTTAAAAAAAAACCCTGGGTCTTGGCTCAATTCTTTTTTACAAAAAGAAAACTCACAGTTAAAATCATTATTAGCAATGACGTAATATATAAATTTATTTTAGTGACAAAATTTGTTTAAATAACTTTATGAATGACGTCAGTTTTTATTTATAGAACCATTAGCTCTAAGAAGTTCACCTGAATGTTTCATGTCTACATTACTACATTCTGTGGGAAAAATCATGTGCTAAAGAGCTATTTTTAAATTTGGAGACTTGGGAATATCTTGGGGGTAAGTATTCAACAAAAACATTTAAGGTCTAATTACTGTATTGGGAAGAGATGTTCAAGATGACCTATGAGGCCTGGTGTGGTGGCTCACGCCTGCAATCCCAGCACTTTGGGAGGCCGAGGTGGGTGGATCACCTGAGGTCAGGAGTTTGAGACCAGCCAGGTCCAACATGGTGAAACCATATCTCTACTAAAAACACAAAATTAGCTGGGCGTGGAGGCAGGCGCAGTTACTTGGGAGGCTGTGGCAGGAAAACTGCTTGAACCTGGGAGGTGGCGGTTGCAGTGAGCCGGTATCACACCACTGCACTCCAGCCTGGGCGACAGAGCAAGACTCCATAAAAAAAAAAAAAAAAAAGAAAAAAAGAAAGAGAGGAAGGAAGGAAGGGAGGGAGGGAGGGAGGGAGGGAGGAAGGAAATAAATGACCTATCCAAGTCTATTGTCTCAGAATCACAACAGCAAAACTGTAACATGGAGCATCACAGGCTCAAAGACTCAATTCAGTCAGGTTTGGTGGCGCCCGCCCGCAATTCCAGCACTTCGGGAGGCTGAGGCAGATGGATCACTTGAGCCCAGGAGTTCAAGACCAGCCTGGGCAACATGGCAAGACCCCATCTCTACAAAATACCAAAAAAATCAGCTGGGTGTGGTAGCACGCGCCTATGGTCCCAGTTTCTCAGGAGGCTTAGGTGGGAGGATCACCTGAGCCTGGGAGGTCGAGGCTGCAGTGAGTGATGATCTTGCCACTGGACTCCAACTTGGGCGACAGAGAAAGACCCTGTTTCAAAATAAATAAAATAAGGGCCGGGCATGGTGGCTCACACCTGTAATCCCAGCACTTTGGGAGGCTGAGGTGGGCGGATCACGAGGTCAAGAGATCGAGACCATCCTGGCCAACATGGTGAAACCCCGTCTCTACTAAAAATACAAAAATTAGCTGGGCGTGGTGGCGGGCGCCTGTTGTCCTATCTACTTGGGAGGCTGAGGCAGGAGAATCGCTTGAACCCGGGAGGCGGAGGTTGCAGTGAGCTGAGATCACGCCACTGCACTCCAGCCTGGTGACAGAGCGAGACTCCATCTAAAATAAAATAAAATAAAATAAAATAAAATAAAATAAAATAAAATA
>NC_045447.1:12068756-12166093 GCF_002776525.5 Piliocolobus tephrosceles
TAAAATAAAATAAAATAAAATAAAATAAAATAAAATAAAATAAAATAAAATAAAATAAAATAAATTCACCTCTAGCCAGCTCACACAGATTTGCGGGTCTTATTAGGGAGGGAGCTGAAGCCTCGACGCCTTTAAGGGGCCTAGAAATAAGGTTTTGGTCCAGGTAGCCCTGCCAGGACGTGGTTCAAGATCCTTCCTGGAATCGCCATCATGGCGTATGCTCACTCATCCCCGGAGTGGCTGCCCTGCGCACCCACAGGCTCACTGGAGGGAAGGGAAGAAAGGGCTGCCCAGTATTCCTTTCAATGGGGTCTGGTGGAGAGAGGCATGTGCATCTCTGGGGTGCATGTTACCATGTGTCAAAGCATTTAAAGAACATTGATTAAGGAAGCATTTTTTTATCAGCCTGGCTGATAAAAAAAAAAAAACTCTATTATGGTCATTGACCCCTGCCAGAAGGCTAGTCACTGTATTACGGGGCATGCGCATTATGTAGTGCTTAACAAAAGTAAAATGAAAAAGATGAGGAAAACATTCACCTCCACCTCACTTATTTAATTGGGTCTTTATGGGGCTAAAGCCACGCAGGGGTTAAAAAATGCAAGGCCCATACCCCTGGCCACTGCAAACGTATCCTGACTCTTAAATAGGGCATTCCTTTGGCTAAGACCAGGGGCCACCTTTCTACTACCCAGCCCCAGGCCACTTGGGTGTCCCCGCTTACTGAGACCGAGGCTCGATGGGATTAGCTGCAGAGTGGTAAACAGTGCCTAAACAGGAAAGATTTCTTCCAATTAACAAAAAAATCAATTCTGCCCCACCAGGCTGTAGCTGAACAAAAATAAATTAGGGGGATGAAGGAAAGAGGCTAGAACAACACACTATTGGTGTTTGTGAGCTGGTGTAGCATTTAGGAGAACAAAGTGGAGGCACGGTGGGACCTTGGTGGGTCAGGGCAGTGAGGGGCAGGGTGAACACATTTTAACAGCCAAACTTCTCCTTTCACACATGTGTAAAACCTTTGGAATTTCATCAGAAAAAACTTTATTTCAAAACTGATCTTTGAAGTTTGAAAATAAAAGAAGAAAGGCTATTTCTCAGTAAAGAAAGCAGGTTTTAAAATACTGAAGGGACCAAAGGGAGGTGCTAGCGGGTGGTGGCGGCGCTGACTCTGAGGTCCATACCTCTCCCTGTCTCCCAGTGCTCTGTGCTTCACCGCGTCTGTTTCTCACTTAGACTTTCCCCGATGGGACACCAGACTTCCACCTTGTCTCTCTCATCGTCTTTTGTCCTATCGGGGCCTGGTGGGCCCTTGTCCCAGCCCTGAAAGGTAAGCTGGATGGTATCCTTGATAATCCAGAGAGGAGGGGAGGCCACCTGTGTGTATGTCATGTGTGCACATATGCATGATATGCATGTGAGGCTGTGTGTCACGTGCAAGACCATGCACACGGCATGTATACACACATGTGAGCGTGTACGCACATGTGTCACATAACGCATGCGAGATCGTGTGCATGTATGAGTTATGCACATGTCAGATGGGGCATGGTGAGAAGAAAGAAACCGCAGGAGCCTCATGGGCAAGCAGAGGCCAAGCCTGTGTGATGAACACCTCTTCCATGAAGCAGCCGGTGATACACAGGCCACTGCTGTCGGCAGCAGATTTCTCTACAGTCCACACAGGCAGAAAGAAGTCACTAGGACCTCCAACCTCAGGCATGAAAATAAAACTCCAAACTTAAGAAGGGAGAAGGGGCAAACAGCAACACTCCCAAGTTCTGGGAGTCCCTTCTAACCAGCCAGGCCAAGGTCGGCTCCCAGCCCTCAGCGACTTCCCTGCTTGTGGCTGGACCTTTCACCCCTCCCCTGCTTGCTCACCCAGTTGACAAGTTCATGTGTCCTTGACAATGCACTGGAGTGGACGGGGATGCTCACGGGGAGGTGGCACCTCTGTGGGGTTTTCTGGCAAAAATAGATGCTCACTAAAAACCTGCTGAACTTGAAGAAATAGGGATTTTATCTTCCTCACGTATTTCACAGCTGACAAAGCACTTTCAGCCAGTCTTCTCTTAATTAGTCTTTACCACAATCCCGGGAGGCAGGCATTTTCAGCCCCTCTTGACAGAAGACTGACTTGAAGCTCAAAGAAGGTGAGCGACTTGTCTCGGGGGCAGAGCTAGGACTTGAGTCCAGAGCTTTTAAAAATTAAACCCCATTGTCCTACAGCCACTATCCCCCACCCTGTATTAGCAGGTCACTTATTTCCGAGAAAGAACTAGACTGCAATTTGCAGAAATGGCTGGAAAATAAAGGGCCATGAAGTGCCTAAGCATTTCATTTTTTTTTTTTCTTTCTGGCATCAGTTAGCAATTACCCTTGAACTTCCCTTCCTTCCCCGCTTCCTAAGACATCCCAATTACTTCAGCCAAAAAACCCACCCAAACTCCCAAATCACCCCCACCCCCAACACACACACACACACACACACACACACACACACACACACATCAGCAGGATCAAAGGCATGGGGGAAATGGGCTCTGACAACTCCTTCTTTCCTCTGCCGGGCTCACACACTTTTCTCACTTATTAACTGAGAACAGAGAGGCTGAACAGCTGCCTTGTTATTTCCAGCAACATTTGGGATAGAACCAATTTCCAGTCTGGCCAAACGACCTGAGGCCCTGCCCAATGTGTTGCACTGGCTGCCCCCAAATCACCAAATGGACAGCGCTCTAACAGGGAACACATTTCCCTGGTTCCCAGGCAACCCTGTGGGCCCTCGGAGTCTGCGCACACCTGGAGCTGAGTCCCCAGTGCTGGCCGGGGCTGAGAAGGGAAAGCCTCCCAGGCTCCAAGGCAGGGCCGCGTCTTTACCTTTTGTGTCGCAGATTCAAGCAGAATGACCAGCAAGTAGTTGGGGCTCGGGCCTGGCTGAACAGCCTCCACTTGAACACCAGGAGTTAGGCTGGGTCTATTGTTTAAAACACGCATTCTCCCTGGGAGCCTGCACGTGAGCACATGCTACAGCTGAAGGCATGGAGTCACATTGTTCCTTTTTTCATCTGCTAGGGAAAAAGTAGGTGCATCTGCTGGTGCATGACACAAGGACCCCCTGCCTCCCACACGCACAGGGGCTGCTGGGAATGGGGTTGATGGTATGGTTCAACTTGCACATAACTGGTGAGCGGGGCTAAGGAATGAAACAGTGGGACTTTCATAACCACCAAGCCCGCGGCATTCCAGGTGTCCTCAATCAGGCAACCTGCATGAAATTTACACAGAGACTCGGCAAACAGCTTGGGATCAGTCACACGGCTAACCTAATCGGCTCTTCATATTCCACCTGGCTTTTCATTGCTTACCTGTGACCAGAGGCTGTGGGTTCAGGGGCATCTTTAAAGCTAAATCAGAAAGACAAATAACCCCCCTCCAGATGACATGAGTCCTAGGCACCTGCTGAGGGCCTTTGTGCCTCCTCTCTTCCTGCCTCTGGAAGGTAGTGGGAGGGTCATGTCCCACCACGGAGCTCCCACAGTGCCTCATCCCTCTGTCCAGCTTTTCGGCTCCCCTGTCCCGGAGGGTTTGAACTCCTATTGCTTTGGGAGCTGGAGATAGGGAGATGCAGCCTTGACCATTCCACTGGGCTTGAATCCAGTTCTCACAGAGCCTTGCTGTCTCTGGTCTCCAGGGTCCCTGCTCAGAGCCTGGATGGGCTGCAGCTCTTGGGATCATTTGCTTGAGACCCTCTGCTAAGTACCCCGATCCCTGACCACCTGGAGGTGCAGCAAAGGGCCTAGGCCTTTGAGAGGGTCCCCTCTGTACTGCTTCCCAGCCATTCTTTACAGTGGTGAGCACCTACTGTGGGCTGGGCCAGTTTGCAAACTTTATCTCATTTCATCTTCACTGCAATTCTCTGATGGGGCTTTTTTCATGCCTCCATTTTTGTTTCTACAGCTAAACACACTGAAGCCCAGATGGTGAAGGGCCTGACTCCCTACGGCAGTGGTAGCGTGAAAAGCAAGGCTGGGCACACTCAGCTTGCCAAGCCTCTTCCTCCTCCTCTGACCCCTGCTCTTCTGGTGATGCAGAGATGCCACCTAGGGTGGAGTACGTGACCCTGCTGTCCAGCACAGCCCCAGCCCCAGCCACTCACCGCAGGGCCCAGTCACCATGGGAGAAAGGCCAAACAGTGCCCCTTCCCTGCCTCAATGTGTCCCCTTTGGGACTGGGCGGCATGGCTGGTCTGCACCTGCAGGGCTGCAGGACATCCCTGGGATACAGGGTGTCATTTCTCCTGCTTGATCTGCCTCCCAGAACCCAGCCCTGAGCAAGGAGCAAGTGCCCTTTCAGCCTCCACTGAACCAGCCTGAGCCGGAGTCCCAGCTCTCATTAGCTGTGTGACTGGGCGAGTTGACTGAGCTCTCTGTACCTTGGTTTCTGCATCTGTACACCAGGATAAATTATGTCGACACCTCTTTGGGTTGCTACGAGACTTGAAGAGAGTTTGGGTGAAGCACTCTATAAATGCTAGGTAAGTGTTATTAATTTCCCAAACATGAGAAAATGACCAACGTCTGTTCTGGCACCCCTCCATCTCTATGCCCTCCCCACCAGCCCTATCAAATGCAGTTTCCTGTAAATAATCCTCACATGGGGAGGGAGCAGGGCTGGGGAGGGAGTGCATCCCTGGTCCACAAGGCTGCCATGACATGACAAATAAGCTGCAGGCTGACAATGTCTCCAAGACATATTGGAGTTTACTTTGTCATTTGGGCTTGCCATCTGTGCCACCCCAATGGGGGCTGGCTTCCCAGGCTGCTCTGGGAGCAGGCGGTAAGAGTCCACTAGTCCCCGGACAGATCTGCAAGCTCAGCCGGCCATCCATTAGGCTGCCTAATGAGAGGAAGTGGAGCTTGCCCATCGCCCGCCTGGGAGCCAGACCTTCCTTCCCAGGGAGGGCCAGGGGCTCTGCTCTGCACAGTGCAGGGAGCGGCAGGACTCATCACCTGATGGGCCCTCCCAGGCTTTGGGCACAAGGGAGACTAGACTGTGACATGAACTTGACTGCAGAGCTCTCACAGTTAACTCTGATGCTAGATGTGAGGAGGCCAAGGGCACCTCTCATGGAGTGCTCAGCCTAGGAAATGAGACAGCAACTTAAAACTAAGAGTGAGGAATGAGAAAGCCTACTACAGAATTCTGTAGGAGGCACAATGAAGGTACCCATGGGCCACTGCCTTGATTTGCTGTGTGGCGTTGGGAAAGTCACTTAACCTCTCTGAATCTCAGTTTCTTATTTGTAAAATGGGAAGCGGAGTGGTTTCAAGGATTTAATGAGTTTATATATGAAGGTGACTTAGCTCAATAAACATTGACTATTATTCCTGACACCAAACAGACACAAAAGTCACTTGCTTTTCCATGGTAAGGCCAGTCACGAGAGGACAAAAGCCAGTCTCTCGCTGCAGGTAATGATGTCACAGTCACCCCAGCCTAAGCACACCTGCCCATGGGACTCAGAACATACTGGGCCCAGGCCAGCTCTGTCCAGGTTCAGAAATATTCCTATGCCTCTGGGCAGAAAGGAAGTGGCTAAATACGCTGAAATGAAAGGCTGTCCTTACTCTTAACCATGAAGAATGACTCTCTGCCTTCCTCTGGAAATGAGCCTTAGCAAGGAGGTGCTGTGGGGGGTCACTCTCATCCGAAACCACATTAATGACAGGAAACCAGGGAGGCCAGGCCTGTCTGTCAGATAGCAAACCTGCGAGGAAAAGGGCCTGCGGGTCTCTCCGGCCGTCGCCATCTGCCAGGATGGTTCTGTGGACTGCAATATGTGCCTGCGGCCACCGAGCCTTCTCAACAGAGGGACCAGCACATCCGACTTCTGCAGGTTGTATTTGTATGGGGGCAGGTCGCATCCAGTTGGTGTGTGGGGGCCCCGTGTGCTCTGAGCTCCCACTCACTGCCCAGGGCTCTCTAGGACTGTGTGTTACTGACCAGTCCTGGCCCTGGGCTGGGCACATGGGAGTTTCCTTGGTAACTGCCCAGTGAACGAATGCCCCTTGAGAGACAGGTGCAAGCAGCTGGGCAGCTGACAGGAGCATTGGCAAGTTACGGGATCATGTCCAGCCAGGGAGGCAGCCACTCCCTAAAACCCCTGGCCCTTACTTCTATGCCACGCTGCCTAGCACTCTGCTGTGGGCCCCTGGCATATCACCAGGGAAGATGGGAAGGTTTCAAACAAGCACTTCCAATGATCAAAGTTCTGGGATGAGGCTTGATATGGTTTGGCAGTTTGTCCCCTCCAAATTTCACGTTGACATGTGATTCCCAATGTTGGAGGCAGGGAGCCTGGTGGGAGGTGACTGGATCGGGGGGGCAGATCCCTCATGAATGGTTCAGCACCATTCCCTTGGAGTAAGGGAGTTCTTGCCCCATTAATTCACCGAGATCTGGTTGTTTGAAAGGGCCTGCGACCTCCCCCTTCTCTTTCTCTTGCTCCCGCACTTGCCATGTGATGCACCAGCTTCCCCTTTCCCTTCCGCCATGATTGGAAGCTTCCTGAGGCCCTCACCAGGAGCAGATGCTGGAGCTTCCTGTATAGTCTGCAGAACTGTGAGCCGATTAAACCTCTTTTCTTTATAAATTAGTCTCAGGTATTTCTTTATAGCACAGAAAACGGCCAAACACAAGGCTCTTGAAGTAATTTTTAAAAAGTGAATTAACTGGTGTTTCATGGTGAACCATAAGAATAGAAGAGTCTAGAAGGACAGTCAGCTCCTTTAATAACAAGCTGATTATTTGGCAAACAAAGGCTCTGAGCATGGCTGGACTCGCAGCGTACATGTGGTCTCTCAAGGGGCATTCATTCACTGGGCAGGGAAACATTGAAAGCAGGGCTGGTGCCCGCAGCAGGGGATGAGCTGGTGGAAGGCACTTGAGAGGCATGTGCTCAGGGTGCACAGGGGGCTGTGGTGCTCACAGGACCCCGCAGAGGAGGACGGGAGCTGCCAGGGAGGGCTCTGGGAAGAGCTGGAGACACAGACAGGTCGGAGGCTGGCAGGGGTGTGGTGGGGAACAGGAGGGCTCTCTGTGGTGGAAGAGACGACCACAGCAAAGGTGGAAAACTCCCAGAGGAGAAGCCTCACCTGGCCAGAGCAGAGGGAGGAGGAGGGGCAGCACTCAGAGCCAGGGCCATAAGGGACAGGAGCCCCATGGAACTTAGGGCCAAAAAATGTGAGATGCGACAAAAGGGGAATTCTATTTTGATGAAGAATAAAATACACAATAGACCTTTAACTGTCATAAACCTTCACGGCCTCAGTTACACTGCACAGAAACATACAAAATAAAACCAATGATCAAAATGATACTGACATGAGAAGAACTGTGCAAAACAAAAGCTACCATTCTTTGGTCAAACTGAATGAATGAACGTATATATCTATATGGGGGTATACATACCCATCCATCCTACTTGACCAAAAAACTTTAGTGGTGGGGGTGTGTGTATCTCAAACACCGTGACAGAAAGAAGATGGGTTTTCAAGTATCAATGAAGCATTTAGTAAAACTGATATATATATTAGACTGCAAGGACTAAATACACTGGAAAAAAAATATTATAGAGGTCATATTCTCTGATAATTATGTAATAAAAGTAGAAATTAAGGTTTCAAAAATTACTTAGAAATGTCTTTTCTAACACTTGAGTCAAAGGGATAATCAAAACTGAAATTATGTATTTATAAATAAATATTACATATGAAAGCTACAGAATGCCACCAAAACAATATACAAGAATATTTATATAAACTTAAATACTTTTATTAAAAATCAAAAAATGACAGAAAACAAATGAGGGAACCATTCAAGGGAAGCTATAAAAAAACTAAAATAAATAGAAAGAAAGGTAAAAACAAAAAAACAAAAAAAGAGTGGCTGGGGGTGGTGGCTCATGCCTGTAATCCCAGCCCTTTGGGAGGCTGAGGCAGGTGGGTCACCTGAGGTCAGGAGTTGGAGACCAGCCTGGCCAACATGGTGAAACCCCATCTCTACTAAAAATAGAAAAATTAGCCAGGCGTGGTGGCAGGCACCTGTAGTCCTAGCTACTCAGGAGCCTGAGGCAGGAGAATCACTTGAACCTGGGAGGCGGCGGTTGCAGTGAGCCAAGATGGCGGCATTGCACTCCAGCCTGGGCAACAGAGTGAGATATGGTCTCAAAGAAAAAAAAAAAAAAACAAAGAACTAATACAGATAAAAATTTATTAAATAGTATAAAGCAAAAGTCTAATGGCTTTATAAATTTAAAAAGCAGTTATTTGAAAAGATAAATAAAGCAAATAAATCTCTAGCAAAGTTAACCAAGAAAAAGAGAAAAATAACATTAGGATATATATGACTACAGGTATATCAATTTTAAGATAAATATAAACTCTTACGTAAAATTTTGTAACAATAAACTTTAAAATTTAGATGAAATTTAGGTGAAATGCCTATATTTTCTTTCAAAAAATACAAATGATAAAACTGACTTAAGAAAAAGTAGAAAGCTTGAAAAAAATCACTAATTGTGAAGGAAACTGAAATAGTTGTCCATATCCTCGAAATGCCCCTAGCTTCCAGGTCCACTTAGCTCAGACAGGATATATATATTTTTTCGGTGTTCTTTTTTCCCCAAAATGAACAGCCATTTTAATATTTTAGAAATATTTTTATATTTGAAAAAAACCTAGATCACACAAAAATAAGATTTTGATAAGCAAAAAGCCTAATCTTACTTATATAAATGCCCAAATCCTAACTTAAATAGCAGTGTAGTACTATATTTAAAGAAGAATGCACCGTAATAAAAATTGATTTCAGAAATGTAACAATAACTTTCTAAATGCTAAATCATCAAAACAAAATAATCTGTATCTGTCAATAAGTGAGAAAAAATATTACACTACATTAAAATATTCCAATTTTTTATATGAAATTCAAATTAGTGCCTGAATTTAGTTAAAAAAAAAAAAAAAAACTCTTTGGAAAATAGGAATAGAGAGTATGTCCTTTACCACAATCAAGCCCTCTCTTCCAAATTCCCAAAAAATCCGTCTCAGACTTCACTGTGGGGCCCTAGAAGCATCCCCATTAAAGTCAGGAATCAGGTAAGAATGAAAACTACTGCCACTGCTTTCAATGTTTTAGCCAAAAATACAAAGCAGGAAAAACCAATGGGGTATAAATGTTATGAAAGAGACAAAATGATCTGTATTTGCAGATGATGTTATCTTCCAAGAAAATCCAAGTAAATAAACTAGAAGCTATTGGAAATAACAAGCATACAGAGAGGTGGCCAGCTACCAAAAGAAGATTAAAAAAAAAAAACAGGGCCAGGTGGAGTGGAGGAAGCCCGTAATCCCAGCACTTTGAGAGGCTAAGGTGGGAGGATTGTTTGAGGCCAGAAGTTTGAGACCACCTTGGCCAACACAGTGATAATACCCATCTCTAAAAACGAAAAAAAAAAAAGACCCAACAATATTAAATTAAATATTTAATCACCAATTAAAATAAGATGTGCAATGCAGGCTGGGTGCAGTGGCTCACGCCTGTAATCCCAGCACATTGGGAGGCTGAGGGGGAGAATCACTTGAGGCCAGGAGTTCAAGACCATCCTGGCCAACATGGTGAAACCCTGTCTCTACTAAAAATACAAAAATTAGTCAGGTGTGGCGGTGGGCACCTGTAGTCCCAGCTACTTGGGAGGCTGAGGCAGGAGAATTGCTTGAACCCAGGAGGCGGAGGTTGCAGTGAGCCAAGATCATACTCCAGCCTGGGCGACAGAGTGAGACCCTGTCTCAAAAAGAAACAAAACAAAAACCAAAACTAACATAATGGGCAATGCAACACAATTTAAAACCTAGGAATTATATGAACAGAAAGCAAAGAAAGCTATAATATGTTACTGAATAATATACAAAGACATTTGAATAAATAGTTATATCTCTGAAAGGAAAGATGTGGCATTTTTCTAAATGACCACTCTCCCCAAATTAATTTATAACTTCAATGTTTTTTTCAATCAAAATCCTGAAAGTATTTTCCTTGGAACTTAAAGTGATTCTAAATTTCTATGGGTAAAAAAGTTATTATTACCTGGAACATTCTGAAAAATAACTACAAAGAATAATAAGATAAGAAATTAAAATACATACATTTATAATAATTAAAAGTATGACCTTCCCATTAGAATATGCATTCATCTCAATGGAACACAACACAAGCCACAAAATACATCACAGTAAGAGGTTATTATAAGATTGTTTTCCAAATGAGTTGGTTAAAAAGAGATTATTTAACAAGTGATGCTGGGACAATAATAATTTGGAAAAACATAGACTCTTATCTTGTCACACATCAAAACAAATCACAGCAGAACTTCAGATTTAAATGTTAAAAAAATAAAGGTACTAGAATATACCAGAAAAATGAGAAGGCTTTTCTAAAATGTGATGGCAAAGACACAAAACATAAAGGAAACATGAAATGAAAGTACAAAGCAGAAACCGGAAACAAGCAGTAGTTATGTGAGAGCAAAAGAAGGCCCTGTTGCGTGAGAAGCTCCTGCAACTCCATGAACAAAAGTAAGACTGCAATGGAAGAGACGCTGCGGACAGAACATTCAAAGATCTCAAGGAACACAAGTGGCTCAACACAGGTACCCTTAGCGGTAATCAAAGAAATGTAAATTAACAAGAAAATACCCTCTCACCTTCCAAACTGACAAAATTTTTTTTAGAAAAATTGCCAGTTAGCAAGTCTTGTGTGGAAAACCAAACAAGACAAACCTCTTTCACATATGCAGACGTGTAAACAAATTCAACCATTGCGGGGGACAATTTGTCATCATCTGTCAAAATATTTAAAAATGTGTTTATCTATATATTTATCTAAAGGAATGTTCACCGAAGTAGAACTTTTAGAAATGAAGATAATGTAAAAACCCAGCCACTGAGGACTGGCTAGGTAAAGTACATTGTATCCATAAGAGGGAGGATGATATGACCATTAATCCCAGCCTGAGGACCACCTGACCGAATGACAAGGGACAAGGTGCATGACCAGGTCTCAAAGCAGAACGGACACTCGGAGTGTTAGAAAGGAACAAATTCCTGATACATGCAACAACATGGAAGACTCTCAAAAATGTTATGCTGAGAGACACACAAAGGTACATATTGTATGATTCCATGTATATGACAGCAGTGGGCAGGCAAGTGACTGCCAGGGACTGGTGAGGGGGAGGGAACCGCCGGAAACGGAGGCGAGTGAACTTGCGGGACTCATGGCTATATTCTGTTTCTGGAGGTGGCTGTCATGTAATTTGACATTTGTCAAAAGTCACTGAAATGTGCACATAAAAAGCTTGGATTTTATTACATGTAAATGTATCTCGATAAATCTGACTTAAAAAGAACCCAGAATAGACAATTAGGTAGACATATACTTTTACATGTAAATATATGGCATAGAAAAAGTGTTAAAAGGACATACACTGAAATAGGGTTGTAAGTGATATTTTCTTTCCAATGTTTTCATACATTTTGTAACTTTTCTACAATGAATGTGTAACTTTTATCATTCAGGTAAGAAAAGGTTTGTGTCTGTTTTTTTTAGTTATTAAAAGAGGAAGAAATATCAGTGAACTGCTTGGTCTAGGAACAAACTTTTTACTAGGTTCTTACAGGAAATGATGGGTGGGTCATGCTCAGTTGGAACCTCAGTCCCTCCTGCCCTGAGGCAAAACCTCTCAAGACACCTCTTCCAGCCCCTGCAGGGTGCCTGGCCCTCAACGAGTGTTCAAAGGATTGGTGGAAGGGTAGAGGGACAGGAGGTCCACCCTGTCCAACAGCTTCATTTTGCAGCTAGGCATACTGAGTTCCAGAGAAGGGAATCATGGTCCCATGTTTGGAAATGGTCAAAATGGGGCTTAAACCCCGGAGAGTAGTGCCACTTCCACTGTGCTGGAATACCCATCAAAATCCCTGAGCTCTCCTAAACACCCCAGGAGGACACAAGCTCTTGATGGGTTGAAGATAAAAGTCTGCACAGGGAAAAGCTACAGGCACTATCGGCCAGGGTTTTCTAGACTCTAGGAAGGTGTCTGATGTCTCAGATTCACTGATTTTTTTTCCAGTATAATTACTGACTTTATATTTTTACAGCAAACACTCACTTTTTAAACTCAAAATAGCTTCCTCCAGTGGGTAGTGTCACCATTCCCGAGTATGTGTTCCCACTTCCCTGTAACAGTATGACCATCTGCCCACTGCCGTGTGAAAGGCACGCTGGGGGAAGAGGAGACGTTTCTGCCCTACTCATGCTGGCCAGCTGTAGGCCTTGCCACTATGGCCAGAAGCTTTAAGAGCCACTGGGTGTTTCTTCCAGGTCTCACTCTTCCCTCTACTATAAAAACAGCAAGTTACAGATGGGAGCTGCTCTTGCAGCCTGGGTCCCAGAGTGCAAAGACACGTGGAGCAGGGTTCCAGCCAATCCATGGTCACCAAATTGGAACTTGAGTGACATGGTGATATATGTCACTCAAGTTCCAAGTTCCATGTTACAAAACGGTGATACTGTAAGCCATTGTGATCTGGAGGGGTGTTTGTTACTGGCATGATCACCGAGCAAAGACTGATCAATACGCTGACTTTAGTCCCATTCTGAACAATGATATCCACTGACAAGCTATTATGAATGACATTTTTTAAAAGGCCATCCATGTCTACTCTAAAATCTACCCCACCATGAGTACATGGCTTTGGGAAGCATGCATCAGTCTGAGGGAGGAAGCAGATAGAACCCCAGAAGATACAAAGAACCAGTTCTGATGGGAGGAGCCTCTAGGGCCCTGTGGATAAAATTCAGAAAGGTCTGATTTTCCCCTGAAGAACTGTAAGCTGCATCATCAATTTCATTATTCACTATGCTCATGTGTGTTACTGCTTTAAAAGTACACATCAATTGTAAGACAGATACAAAATTCAGAATTGGGAAAGTACATAGGGACAGTACATCTCAGATTCAAGGGATACAGGGAAGCATGAAAAAATCAAAGTCAAGGAGATGATTATGGGCTAGCTATTTCTCTAAGCAGTTAGCTTCATTATTAAACCCAGCAGCTACTAATTCTTAAAGCAAAACCCACCCTGACCACCTAAATATAAAAGGTCCTTGCTGACTCTACTATATAATTTAGATATTCTGCGTAACAGGTACCATTCAACTATCTAGAACTTTCAGTCAGCTACATCATGCTCTAATCATTAATGGTCCACTTGTTTGGCTCAGGTATATCACATTTGCATATGCAAATCACACCTAAATATTCTGCACTATTAATGTTATCACTAATTACATAATAATAGTTACCAATTTCCACATGGATCAAACTTACAGTTTTGTAGCTATTAGAGAAATTGTGCTTTGTAATTAAGATAATCCTCATTTCCAGATGCTAATTAACTATATAATAATTAGTCCCATTCACTAATGCAAATTACGGATTTTCATCTTTATTGATAAAGGAGTGGCTTCTTATCGGTTAAGAAACGATAGCCCCAGAAATCTTGCAGAGAAATACCTTTCCTCCTCTAAAGGTTAAAAGGTAAATCCATTTTTATCAGTCTCATTTGCGAATGCAAATTAGGTCTGATTAATCAAGTCAAAGATAAATGTGCTAGTCTTATTTTAGGACAGAATGTATCGCTTACTGAGTTCATCTCTTTTCCCCTTATAAAGTACACAGATAAACAGGGTTCACCAAACAGAAGTCTTCCTAGTGAGAGTAAATTCATCGACAGTCAGATGAAAGCTCTGAGATACGCGCCTCTCTCTATTACGCTCTCTTTTGTTTTGCCTTCAAGCCTCACAGAGGAATCTGGAAATAGCTGTGTCTTAATGGTTCAGCCACAATGGGAATGAGTGAGAGGGTTTTGTGAGTAAATACAGAGGAAAAAGGGATAGCCACATTTGCTTGGATTATTAAGTTTTCTGTGCTCCAAACAGAATACAAACTGGCACCTCCCATCGTGACTAATGAGGGCTGCATCGGGAGAACAGAAGGGCTGACAGCCAGCGAGGCCTAGTTGGCAGGCCCCAGCCCAGACCTTGCCGCATTCATCATCCGCTAAACCAATCCACCAATTCCGCACCACCATTTGTCATTAATTATGCTAATCAGCACACCATTACTCTCTGATGACACTGTAGCTGTTATTAGCTAGTTATAGCTTTTCAAAAGCACAACTTATTGTGCATGCACGGGCTGTGCCTGCATTAGCCTACAGGGAAGAAATGTCCAATTGTGAAAAGAAGAAATTTGCTATTATCTTTTTATAACAAACCAATTTAGTAATTAGAAAAGTCTCTGAACTCACGGGTTCTTTTTTTTCCTCCCTTAAAATAATTGAAACAAAAAAAAGTGTACTTTTCAATATTTCTCTGAAAGAGGGAAATACCAAAACAGAGATTTTTTTGCTACACATTTAAAAGTGGGGCCTGGGGAACAACTGTGCGTGTGTGTGAGGGGCTCACGGAGGTTCCTGTTGAGCTTTTTTTTCTTTCTGATTTTGAATTAGCAGGACTACTTTATTACGTATATTTCAGCTACGACGAATGCCTGAAAGATGAAAGCACACCCATGTGACCTTTTACAGTTCACTCATGGCAGAGGGAAGCTGTTCCACATAACGATGCCAGACTGTGCACACCTTACCTAGCAGATGCTTCCACGGGAAGTTCAGCAACAGCCTCCTTTAACCCCTCACAGGCCCCAGTGCCACCGCCAAGGCTGTCAATGCCTCTCAAATGACCTTGGAGAGGTACTTCGGCCTAGTTAGCACATGTCTTGTGCACAGTTTGGGGGAGGAAAAAGGACTGTACTCAGGCTGGCCGAAGAATGGATGCTCTGGAGTCAGCAGCCAGACCCCATTACAGGAGGCCCTTTTCTGAAACACAAGGCTCCATCCAGCAAGGGGCTTGGGTTGACCCTGGAGTGTCTGCAGGACTAACCCTCAGGCATCTGTCCAAACCAGGCATTAATTCCAAGTTGTTGTGTTCAGGCTGGGAGTCTTTACCACTAGTTTTAGAAGCTTAGTCTGTATTAAGAGCTCATTAATATCATCAGAGTAAATGGGCCTATTAAAACATCTTTAAGCAATATCTGAACATAAATCTCCCTAAACTATATTTAATGACTGTACTTAAGATACATTATATGCAAGTCTTAATGAGACATTAGATAGCATTTTGAAGATTAAAATTAGAGAATCCATATAAAGTCTGTCCACTTAATGTAGCCTTAAGCTATACTGATGAAAGCATTACTACCAAATTATTACTGCATTAGAACAAATATTTTTAATCATCTCTGATTTATGCATTCTCTTTTTCATATAATTTTCATTTTCACAAAAATATATTTTGAGTTTACAGAAGAGGGTATGTGAAAGGTTTCAAGTTTCTGAAGTTCTGGAGGTAAAGTGAATACAAAATTGAGTTGGTACTGTACATGTGAGCGTGCTCTAGGCTCTGAGTCACATTTCTTCATGTTCGGTTTAATTAGTCATTCTAGTACTATTAGGAGCCAAATATATTACCTTACTGTGAAATGTCCTTCAAGACCAGAGTAGATACAAAATAGAGTTAACCAAAAATATTCTGAAGACCAGAATGTAGTACAATGTACACGGTACTGTGTGGCACTGGCAGTGCTAACACCTGGGTTTCTAACAGAATCTGTGTTTCAGGTCCCTGTGGAGACCCCAGACTCCCAGAGAGCAACTCTTATCCTGTGCCCAGTGCCCCCACCCCCAGCGGACCCTGCGAGCTCCCTGCCCAGCGCTCTCAGAGCTCCCAGGTCTGCTACTTTCTGTGGCTTGTCTTTGTTTCCCCAGAGCCTGCTCAGAGGCATCAATGCAGGCCTGCTTCCACTCCAGGGCCCCCTGTATGAAGAGCAATCAGTGTTGCTGGTAGAAGTATATTAAAAAAAAAATTTTAAAAAAAGTCTGATTCCCCCAGGGCCAAGGGAATCGAACCCTTTAAACAGACCCAAATCCTCCTCAAATCTGTTCAAACAAGGACGCATTCTCAAGCCTGTGGAATGGCTGATGAGGGGGACCAGAACTATCGGGAGTAAGCAGATGGACCTTGTAGCAATCGAGTGAGTATCATACATGGGATTCGACTCTACTTAAAATAGAAAGATATGTCCCAAGTCTACACAAGTCCTGATAAGACTTAATACATGATGGGCTCTTTCGTAAACAGGTGAACCTTCAGACTATATACATAGAAATATTTTTGTATAGATTTATTACTATATTTAAAATACTGCATATCCAAATAGGATTTCTGATGCAACAGAGAGCTCTCTCCCCCGACCCCTACCCCACTGTGCTCTGGGAAGAGGTCCTCCCAAAGGAAGGAAACTGCATCCACTCCTGCATCAAGGCGACAGCCCCTCAGTCCCATTCTGGAGTGAGTCGGCTGAGTACTTCATATCCCACTAGTAGCTGAGCCATAGAGAGAGCGTTATCTGAGAACCTGGACGAGGATCAGCCTACACAAATGTGACCTAGGGGCACACACCACCTGGACTTGGATCCGACACCAACACAAGGGCCTTGGTGATAAACAGACCCTTTGGAAAATGTTAGAGATGAATTATCATTGACACCTTTTAGACTTTTTTTTGGATACTTTACACTAAAGTGTAACCACCTTTTATAAATGCTATTCAATTATGAAAGACTTTTGGGATTATGTAAATCAAGACAAGTCAACCAGTGACACCTCTCTTAATAGAATGAGATTATCTGGGTTTTTCCTTCTTCAAAGGAGAAAGTAGCACAACTTAAACACGCTGGTCATTAAAAGAAGGCTCCTCCCTTAGCATGTAAAATCTGTAGCTACAAGCCTATTTCCATTTGCTTTTCCCAGATATTCTCTCCCCAAAAGGAACTACTTCATAATACAATTTTGCATTTTTAACTGTATGAATTAGGCATTCTTCATAAATAACAGCTATGTTCTATACACAGAAGTTCCTTTTTATTAGGGACACAGTAATGAACAATGAGCAATGTGTTCTATTATTCTTTGTCAAATCACAAAATGCTACATTAGAATAACTGTGCTGGTCAATGTAATATAGTAGATTAAATTCAACTTCTGTGGAAAAACCACTGTAAAACAGCATGATAAGAAGGCTATAAAAAATTTAATTTTACTCAAAACTCCATCACAAAAAAAATGGTGTGAAAAGTAATTTTGCATAATCAGTACACGCCATCTGGAACAATTAACTGATTTCTATAGAACTATGAGGATCAGTCATATCTGCTTATTAAAGATCAGAAATTATACAAGTAATAAATCCTTGAAAAAACTGAGCGTACTCCCGCCTGTCAACGCTATTTTAACTTCAAATACTGAAGAACGCCTGATAAGGCTGAAAAGAAGAGATTAATATATGCAAATTACATCCAGCATTTAAAATCCCCACAACTGTCTCCGGTTTTCTGTCCCTTATTGCTGCCTTTATGTTTTATTCATACACCAACTCACCTGTCACTTCATAAGCTATAATATTATGGGGGTATTATTAAACAGCATAAAGCCGTGCTTTAATTGGAAAGCTTCATTGCATTTTCCAATTATTTGGAGTAAATTAAAAGCAGATGCACATAGTTTAATAAGGAGTCTAATATCAGTTCCGGGAAATCAAAATTCATTGTCATTACTATGCCGTGATAGTTTTGCAAACTCTACTCAATTTCAGAGGTTTTCAAAAGAAAATCTGTCTATGCAATCTGTTAATTGTCATTCGGTTAATAACTGTTTAAATATCCCAACTACATAGCAGCTTCCTATTAAAAAAAATTAAACTATGGAGTTTATGCAAGCAAACAGATACAGCATGCCACTCCTGGGCTGGGCTGGACTTTTCAGACTTGCTTGTTCACCCTAAAACAATGGGAAGGCTCGGGAAACCCACCCACACGGCAGCTCAGCCCCAGAGCTGGAGGACAAAGAACAGCAATTTTGTACTTCTACAAGCACCAGAGGTTACGGTACCATAAGACAGCTCTTGGTGGAAGGGCGGAAGCCATGTTATAAATTGTATTTTCAGAGGTCTGCTCTGCTCAGCAAAAAAATTAGCTTCCAAAGTTTTAACTGGTCCATCTAAAATAAATCCATTTAATGAGTAAATTAATTGATGCAGGACACAAACACAGAAAAAATTAAAGAAAGCAAATGTTGTGAGCAGTTTGTTTTTAAAAAATTGACCCCTGAAGGGCTATTCCCTTACTAGTTCATGACCCATGAGTGGAGCGCCCCTTAGGCTCTGCAGGGGCCAGCTACTGTGCCCACAAGTGGATTGGACTGCCAGACAAAGGACTATATGCTGAGCCACTACGGATTTAAAGAACCAGACCTTAAAGGTTCCTCTTCATAAGGAATCTTGCCCACAGATGTAGTTACAGTTCCACAGCTACGAGTTGCATATCCATACACATACGTGTAGCTGAAGCATTTACAAATGAAGAGGCATTTACAAGTGAAGAGGCACAGGTATACTCAAACTAGTACACGTAACCTTTTCACTTTTATACTAAGTGGCAGACTTTTTCAAATCCTATGTGTGTAAATTATAATAGGACAAGCAGTAATTGACTTTGAAACTCCACCCACTGCGAGGGCTACAATTAATCTGTTTTTAGCATAAGAACTGCTGCTCTGCAAAGTTCATAACTTGTAGGTTCTTTTTCCCAATCCAATTAAAACCTAAGAGTGTTCCTAAAAGGTGGCTGCACAGAATTTACTCTTCAGTTCCCATTTTTCCCATTTCAAAGGGCGTATCTGCTAACATCCCAATCACCAAAGGGCAAGCCCCTCCAGACCAGAAAGGACACCAAACGCCTGAACACAAGACAGCCTCCTGGCAAAATAACCAGAAACTATGCTCAAAGATGAAGATGAAAGCCATTCTTGTGCAGTGATCCAAAAAACAGCATTTCTTTTTTTCCCCAAAATTACCTGTTTTAATAAAGTAGACATACTGTGCCAACTGAACCATTTAATTATCTGCAAAAATGATGAATCAAAACAATAGTTTGCAAAAATAAATGACTAACCTCTGATTAAAATGTCTGTCCTCATTAAATCCAAAGAAAAGGTATGATATCTTTTTAGAAAATGTAGCCTGAAGAAAGCAGCAGTCCCCCAGCATCTACCGAGACGGGACATCTGAGGATGTTGTCTAATCTACTCTCTCCAGCCCTGAGAAAAGACGGTGTACCCCTGTGGCCTTCGAGCCTCTGGGGGCCGCTGGCCTGGCAGCAAGTGAGCGTGGGGACAGGGGACTTCCAGATGATGTGCTCGGTGGGCGGTGTGATTCTGGAGCAAGGAAAGAAACTTTTTTTTTTTTTTTTTTGGCTAAAATAAGAGGTTCTGGGAGGGGAGTGGTTGGAAAGGAAGGAGCCAAGGCCAAAGAGAAAGAAAAAGAAAGGGAAAGAAGGAAAATAATTTAAAGGGTTGAGTGCCGATATTATCCCTCTCAAACCAGAGCTGACTTGATGAAAAGGAACATGGAAAACTGAGGCTGATTTAAATGTTGAGAAGTTCTCTCTTTAAAATCATTTTACCCAGTAGCAAGATAACATCTCCAGCAATTACATATTTCTGAACCAGAATTGAGGGTTTGCCTTCTATTACGCCAAAAGGTTCCCTGAGCCATGCCAGGTCCCACCATGCATGAGCTCCCTTTGTCCGCTGCACCCTCTCCATCCCCAGGTGGACTTCTAGGTGGGGTCACACTGCAGGGTGAATGAGACCAGTGCTTTCGGTATAACAGGCGGCAATTCCCTGGAATAACAGTATGGCAGATACAGCAGCTCCTGTTTCTGGAGTGCCCACTTGGTACTAGGCACTAGGTATTTCATGTACATTATCTCTAATCCTCAAATTCAGAAGAGAAAATATAATTCAAAATTTTTTAAAAAAAGAAAACAGACTGAAATGTTATATAAACTGTCTAAAGTAATGTAGCTGGAAAGGGTGGAAACAAAAGGGTGAACTGGTTCTAAGACCCAGGTCCTCTCAGAATCAATGAAACATCGAGTGTCATGCAACGTCTCCTGTACGCCAGGCCCTGGGCTGGGCATCAGGCACACACCAGTGAAGGAGACATCATCATCCCACCCTCCAGAACAAACCCTGGACTCCACATGATGCCCAGAGGTGGATCTCCTTTCTTAGAACTTGGAAACCAAGCAAATGGCCAGAGTTTTACAAGAAGTATAAATAGCCAAGGGGTTTCCTGGCCAAAGAAGTTACGTCTTGGGCCTACAAAAGGCACAACCACCTTTGGCAAAATCGGGGTGAGTGAGGGCCGTGTAATTCATGAGCCAAGGACCTTCTCACAGGAGTGAAACTAGCGTTTTGCTACGCAGGGCATATTTCAGGTAAACATACAGTCAATGAAACATAAAGACGGGTGCGTTTATTGCCTCTAGGTAGCAAGCGATTAAGGACTTTTAAGTGTGTCACCAGAAGCAATGCTTAGGGCCACCGAGGCAAGCTTTACCCTCTCATTCAAAATTATGGATGTTGCCTCGCCAGTGGATCATGAGATCGTTCATGCTATAAAACAAGTCAGGCGTAAGGAACTGCTCTCTAACAAAGGATCTCAACCTTGGAGGAGAGTGCTGCATCATTCATTGTCTTAGAGACAATTGTAAGACAAATCTGGGGAATCAGGAGCCTCATTCTCTGGGATAGGTGATAAATATATTCCATCCAAACTCCAGGCTGCAGGACTGAAGATTTTTTTTTTTTTTAAACATAAATGCATTTAGGACCATCACTGGCCATTAATAAAGAGGGAAAAAGCAATTCAGTATTCGGGGCACAAACACCAACTGTGTGACAGGGGATGGATTCAGGTACTCCGTCCAAACAAGACAGGTGGCTTCGTTGTTCTAAAAAAGATCAGAATTTCTTTTGTCCTAATGTCAACAGTTGCATGCATTCGTTCTGACACAAAAGGGGGACCCTCATACTGTGTAAGAGTTGAAAGATAAATCTCATCACCAAAGCTTGTGCGACTGTCCAACTGCTCCCCAACCGCCTATGCCCGTCCTTAGCAGGCCATCAAGAGTTTAAATACCCCAACCCGGAATCCAGTGCCCTGCCACTATTGTCCTAACTCAGAGATGCTTGAGCAAGGGAGCTCGGCAACGCTGCAAGCTGGGGGACACAGAGGGCTGGAAGCAGGCAGGAGTGGAAGCTGGGGCTGGGAATGACTGGCTCACAGGTGAGGGTTATTCTGGAGCACTCACAGGAAATGCTTACAGGCTGTACTGGCTCAGTAACCTTGGGCTTGGGTTTAGGAGAGGATGGCTCTTAGAAGGCCCAGTCTAGAGAACGAAGCTTGCAAGCAGGAAAGGCAGGGCAGCACACAGGTGACTATGAGTTCAAACTAGAGCTCTGCCCATGGGCAGGGTGCGGAGACTCATGAAACAGGAGAGCTAGAGTAGGGGAGAAGAAAACTCGGGGTTCAGGCCCAATAAGTGAAACGATGGGCTTGGGCTGCCCACCATCACTATAGGCTAAGAGAAGACCACCACAAAGAGACATCCCAGTGCCCAGGGTTCCCCCAGACACAGGTTTACAGCAGCAAGGCCAGTGCAGCCCCCACTATGAAGGCAGAGGTTCTTCGAGGTTCCTGGTATATCCCCTTTCCTGGCTGGGAAAGGATCTGAGAAGGGGTTGGGAGGGCAGGGCTGTGGATACCGACAATCACAGCAACACATCAATAGCACTTTCTGTGTCCCAGGCATGGTTCTAAGCCTCACCAGAAGTCACCGTCACCCCCATTTTACAGGTAAGGAGACAAAGGCAGAGAAGGGTTCAGTTCCTTGCCCAAGGTCACTTAACTTTAAGTAAGGAGGCCCTGGGCTCCCCACCTTCACCGTTTTGCCCAACAAGAGTGATGGGAGCCACACTCCCTATTCCTTTTGTCCTTTGGATCTGGCATTGCCATCAGCCAAGTGTCAAAGGCTTCACTCTGATGAGGTCCCAGAGATGATCATCCAGGGGCCCACGTCAGAGTGTAAACAGTGCTGAGGCCCAGTACACTAAGTGAGTCCTAGCACGATTCACTCCGGGTCTGTGTGCCATTTCCAACCTTCGGTTTGATGAGGGGAGGGAAATGGTCACACGCAGCCTGCACTAAAGAAGCGTCCTCGGTACCGTGGTTTCGAGCTCAGTGTCCGCAGTCAAAGAGACCTGGGTCTGAATCTCAGCCCTGCCACGTACCACGGTTGTAACTTTGAGCTGATCACAAGCTCTCAAGACCTCAGTTTCCCCATCTGTAAAATGTTTTCTTGGTAAGGATTTGTTGGGATTAAATAACATAATGCATGGCAAGTGCATATGACACACTTACACAGGGTAAGTAAGAGGAACCGGGGTATTATTCAGTAAATTCATTTAATTAATTCAATCTATTTTAATAAAGCAAAAACTACTTTAGCTCCCTAAATGTGTTTCAAGGAAAGAAGCTGCCTTCATCATTCTCCCTCTCAGCTGAGAATTTATTATTTTGAGAGAGACAGAGGTAGAGAAAGAAACGAAAGGCTAATTTGGTATATGCTGCCTCTAGGCAGGAGTGTCTGGTCACCGCACTACTTCATTCACTCCAGAGTAAATCTCTGAAGCAGCGCTAAGAGCAGGTGAAGGGCTGGGCTCAAGGGGGTTCCCTTGGTCTTCAGCATTTCTCTGGCCAGGTCTATAATTATGCTGTCTCTAAGGAAGGGAATTATCAGGGGGACATGGGGGCATATTTCTGCTGAAAAACTAGACAAAGAAGATAAACATACAGGGAGAAAGGTGTCAGAAAGTTGGTTTTTCTGTGTTCATGTGTTTAAGAACGTTACAGTCAAGGCAGCGTTTGGACAGAATGCCTGTGAAGTCCAGGGCCAGTAAATGCACATTTGCTGGCTACTGTGAGGCCTGGGGCATCTCGAGCTGCTGAACATACAAAGCTCCTTCCCACATAGCTTTAAGTCCCAGGAGGTGGGCATTACCACCTCCACCTTAGACACCAGACAATGCCTGGTGCACAGGAAGCGTCCTATAAGAATGAGCCGGCTATTGCTATGTTCAAATGATCGATGTTGTTACTGCAATTGCTGATATGGAGAGATGTGGAATTTAGATCCAGAAAGGCTGGGTGCTCTGCTGGCCTCACTCAGCCAGTAGGTGGGAGAGACAGGCCTGCATCCAGCTGTTTGGGCACTCGCCCTGCTTCATCCAGCTGCCCTCAGCTGCCTCGACCACAGATTTAACTTTTCCAAGTTAAGAACGGGATGTGGCCCATTAAACCAGTGCCGCCTAAGCTCTGCCATGCTTAAAAACCAAAAAGAGAAGGAAAGCACAGTGGGAAGGTGGCTGCCTATTTAAGAGCACTGAAGTATCTGTCACCTAGTAATATTTTTATTTTTCATGATGACTTAACTGGAAAAAGTCTTAACTTCTTCCTACCCATGGGGCACAGGAAAAGCAGAAATGAAAGCCTAGAGCAGAAATCAGCCCCCCAGGCACTTTTCCTCCAAAAAACCAAAGGTACCTTGGAAGATTTTATAGAAGTCGCAGCCTCACGCTGCCTAGCACTTCTCTCCTTCCTGCCCCCAAGCCATCATTCTGTCACCTTCTTGAGAAAGGGATCGTGGGCTGCTTGCCACGGAAAATAGCCCACTTCTAAGTGGTGATGCGTGACAGAATGTCTCGGCTTCCAGGGGGTACTGAGCTGAGCCATGCCAGAGAGCCTTTTATTGCAAGTTTCTCTGGACTGAGGAAGAAATTTCCTCTGAGCACTCTGAGAAGTAATCTTATATATCAAAATTATATAAGGGAGCACACGGCTAAGAAGATGAAGTCCTTGCTGGACCCAAGCCAGCGTGTCCCATGTGATAATTCTCAACAAATCTTTGGGCTCTTTCTCAGATCACATCCCCACAGGGGAGGTGAATATGGGGAGAAGTGACATTCCTACACTGCTTCCTGGTTTATAAAATGTTCTTACATACCCTAGATCTTCACAACAATCCAGGAAGGAAACGGGCATTACTGCATTGTTTTAAAGGTATGAAAACTAGCATTGCCCAAAGTAGCACTGTGCAGGGTCCTTGTACAGCTCTAGGGGATGCTATTCACATATTCTGTGCAGTGTACAACCTTGGCAACTGCTCACAGCAGCACCGTATGATGGCCAGTACGTGTCAGAGTCAAGATTCTGACCCTGTGCTTCCAACCCCAAATGCCCTGTCAGTTCAGGAGCACAGGACAGGGCAGCTCTCGGTGACTGATGAGTGAATGGAGTGAACAATCTTGCTCTTGTCTTTGCCTTTGTTTACTACAACCTCCTCAATTAAAAAAAAAAAAAAAAAAAGAGAGAGGAGCCTCCATCCTCTCTAAATATAGTCTCTGCCCTCTCAAGGTGCTCACAGGTGAAAACTCTCCAACACAGAGTAGTGTGGGGTAAACCAGGAGACAGCGTCAGCAGCGGGAGGGGAATCAGAAAAGCCTGGTGGAGAGGCAGCTTGGGAACCGCCTTCAGAGCCAGAGCCAGGGACAGAGAGAAGAGGTGGTGAAATCTGAGCTGCTGGAGTGGCAGGGCAAGCATAGCGCAAGACAAAGGCAAGGAGGACGCAGGGAGCGACCCAGGCTGGTGGGACACGAGTGGGGCTGGTTGTTGACAGCCCCAACACCAGGCAGGTGATGTCTGAGGTCTGAATGAACGCAGTCAGGCTGTGGCGGCGCACAAAGGTGTGATCTGAGGAGCAAGGGGCCCAATTTGGAGAGATGAGTCGGCTACCTGAACAACCGGGCTGAGGCTATAGAAAAGCCTGGTCAAGGAAGACAGTCAAGTAAGGGCTGGGCACCAAAGCCTGATACCTGCCAGGCTGCAGCCCAGAAGGCCCAGGCCCCGCCCCATAAGTGAGAATGCAAGTGTGCGAAGAGAGGACCACGCTTAATACTCAGCTCCAGAGGACCTGCTGGGGTGCTGATCCTGACAATGGACTTCATCTGGAATCAGATGACCCAGAGCCCAGCTCAGCATTCTCAGGGTCTATCTCTCTGTGAAGTCCTAGAGGAGGCACTCGCACTACAGAAAACCTCCAGGAGGCAGGAGTTCCCCAAGTGCCCTGTGTGTCTGCCTGCACACGCTGTTCATTAACTTCAGTGACACAGCCACCATGGTGGATGTAGAAAAGCACATCCAATTAGCCAGGCCTACATGAATATTTGCACTCTTAAATCTTTTGCATTTCGAAAGGGTTAAAGCTTATTATTAGCATATAATTTACAGTCCTTTCTCCCAGGAAAGGAATAATGCACAGTAAATGCCACATTCATTTTAATAATACATGTTACAGTCTGTGCCCAACATCTGCACAAAGGTAAAGGAGACAGATTTTTTTGACATGTCCCACTCTGCCATCTAAACACAGGCTTTTTGTTTCTTAAGTGACGGAAGGTTTAATCAAGAAAGCAGGCAATTCATCAATCGAAACAAGGCAGCGTGCGTGCGCCTGACAGCACACACATGGTTGTGTACAGAGCAAACCTGGCCACCTGTCAGCCGCACCTTTTACATCAGGATATACAAATACACCATGTGATCAATTCCCCATCCGTTCCCATTCATTTCTTCTTTTTCTTATTCTATTTTTCTTTATACTTGATTTTGTTGTCAGGGCAAGAGGAGATGGATAGATAAGGGTTCTTATAGGGGATGAGAAAAATGGTTCTTATAGGTGATGATAAAAACGTATCTGCCTTTAAAATGACTTCTTTCCTCCTTGGTTCAAGCACAATTATTATAAATACCTTTTCACTTCATTCAGGAATTTTCCCATATGCTATTATCAGTGGCTGTGCCAAACTGATGTTCCTATCTCAGATCCCGGCCCACCTTCCTATACGCTCACCCACCACCAATTGAGCCAGTTGTCGGGGATTATGAAAATCCTCCGTGGAGCGAAGAACCTCAGGGAAGCCGGGGTTGGAAATGCAATGCCACCCCAAGCCATGAGAACATATTCACTGAAGACAAAGGCCACAGGGACACCTGTGAAAGCAGAAGCTAACACTACTCAGGGGCTTGCACCAGAAGACAGCGGCCCTTTCCCTCCTTGCTGGTTATCAGGAGCACACTCACTCAGCCCACACCCTCACCCCAGCACAGGGAAAAGGAGAACCACAGGCACACCCAGAATGTGGATGCAAATTCTGCAGCATCAAACCATGAACATTACAACATGCCAAACAGTTGTGTCAGCACACCTGACACAGGAGAGAACAGTGCTTCTCAAGTACGCTATTGTTTGAGTCTTTTACCCTTCATTTTCCCAACCCTGCAGTGCTTTCTGATCATTAAAGTATTAAATTTATTTTCAATTTTCCGGGTTTTTTTTTTCCTAATTGAGAGACAGAAATCATGTAATCACTGCAAATGAAAGTAAAATATGTTTGGAATTGTTTGGTATGCTGTAGATGAGTTTTTAAATGATCACATTGTAAGATACACATTTTTTTCATCATAAGATGAAAAGCTGGTGGCAGAAATTTTATCCAATTGGATGAAATATATAAATCATGAATTTCATAATACTGATAATTAAATGTCCATCTTCCAATTTAAATGAGGACTAGATTAAAACTGCATGGAGAAGGCTGATATTCAGAAATCATTAATTATTTTTAATTGCTTTGTGCTTTCCTACTCCAATGTCAGAGCTACATGGCTCACCCACGGTTCTGAGTTACAGATAAAATCCTCCTTCTCTCTGTACAAGGGGCCATGATCCAAACTGACGAGATGATGGACACTGACTTGACCACAACAACATCTTTCCTGGTGTCAAACATCCTGAAAGGGGGGCTGGTATTTTAAAAAGCGAACAGCTGTGGAGGGCAATAAGCTGGCTTTTCCAGTAATCAAAAAGAAAACTGAAAAAAAAAAAAGCTGAAGGCAGAGTGGCCAATACACCCCAGTCTGCCCAGACAGATCCAGGTTAAGGCTTCTGTCCTGGGACAATTGTGTGCCCCCTTCACTTTTATAGTCAGCCTAATGCTGATGGATAAATGAAGATGTCAGTGAGCCAATCTGTCTAGGTCCTAAAGAGGAAAGCAATCCCAGCCCCACAGCTCACTGCACTGTGTGGCTTTGCGGAGTTTCTGCATTGTGGCTCACCCTGCATTCATGGGGTGTTTGAGATTTTTTGGTTTTATTATATGCCAGTTTTAATATGTATTTGCTTAATTTTATTATGTCGGTTTTTTCAAAAGAGAAAAATAAGCTTTCTTTGGTTAAAAACTGTGCACTTGAAGATAGAAATCAGACTATAACAACAAATACAACAAGAGAATAGTATGGTATGGTTTCCCATCCTGTGGTGCCCTGTATGTTAAGCAAAACCTGCCATAAGACAAAAAACCTTCCTAGGTTAGAAAAGCCGCATTGCGCTCTCCTTGGCGGCGCCTATCCTTACAGGAAGCCTCCGGTGCAGCTGTGTGCAGCAGGTTTGGGCAGGGGGTTGGGGAAGATCTGTCTTTCCTGACATTCCCCGAGGTCTCCAGCCCCATAAGGTGCCTGACGCCCACCACAAGAACATTTCTTAAGAAACATCTCACTCAACTTTCAGACATTTTAGGTTCATTTCAAACAAGTAGATGTCTCCCCAATACATGGAGAGAGATATAGATACGCTATTCTTATCAAACTTAGTTATAATTATTGAAAAGCAATTGCTATGTTGTTTACAGCATTTTATGGAGCCCTCCTTCCCTGCCTCCAGGTTATAAATATTTACATTTTTCTCATTCATGTCCAGTGTCCTCTGAGATGTCTACTAGCTTTAATATGTATCCGTAGGACTAACACTCATATGGCAATAATGTGGGAAAGTGCAGAACTAAAGAAATAAAGAAATAAAGAAAACAAAAGCACTCATTTCGGCGGCAGAGGTTTTTTTGCTCATTTTATTCAGCTTTCCAAGGAATGCATATGTGGGAGTCAGCGCTGACCCACGGTGCCTGTTTATGAGGAAGGACAGCTCTTCGGGCTCAAGAGAATAGTTCAATTCTTCCCAAGCAACTAGCTTGCTTCTCTCTTATCCCTAAGGGACAGCCCTCTGCCTCAGAACCTAATCTAGATATCCCCTGCCAACAGCCGCACCTACTTTCTATCCTATTTCCATTCACTTGTGTTTCCTCACTTCCGTTTTCATTTGGCCACCTGTATTTTTGGAGCTACCTTAAATCCTTCTAGAATAGATGAAAGAGAAATGAATGAATGGGCAGACATCTAAACATATAAAAAATTCAAAGAAAAAAAAGGTAGGGTGGCACCATTTGGGACTAAAATAGAAGACTTTTCAGGAAAGATAAGATGTTCTTAAGAAAACTAACAGCCACTAAGAGTCCTGACCAGGAAACCCCAGGGGTGGGATTGGAGTAGAACTTAGAGAAATCAACATGACTCGGAAGAGGGCTCTCCAAAGACGTAAGATCTTAAAAGCGTGCTCAAAAAACCAAAAGCACAAAGCTACAGGGGTCACACCAGTGAGACCAGCACCAGGAAAGCTACAGTCAGCAAGGTAAGAAACACCAAAAAAGATTGTTTTTAAATATTTTGTTTAGAGCAAGAAAGAGGATGCATAGCACCCATGGCTTAGGAGTGATGACCCTAACCGGGGGGGTGGCAAATGTTTTCTGTAAAGGGCCAGAGAGTAAATATTTAGGATGTGTGGGCCATCCGGTGTTGGCTGCACACACCTAACTCTGCCATTGGAATGTGAAGCAGCTAAGGACCATTTGTGAAGGACTGGGCATGGCTGTGTTGCAATAAAACTTTATTTACAAACATTAAAGTTTTTCATATAATTTTCACATGTCCCTAAATATTGCTCTTTTTATTTTTGTCCAACTGTTTAAAAATATTAAAACCATCCTTGGCTTGCAGGTCATACAAAACAGGCCGTGGATGGGATTGGGCCATGGGCTTTAGTTTGCCGACCCTAACCCAGATGGATAACAGAGTGAGCCAAGCCAAGCGACCATCATTTTATCTTTTTAGGGAAAACCATCTTCAAACCCTACAGAGTGACACAGTGATGGGGAACGTGAAGAGCAAGGAAGGCAGGGAGGTGGCTCGAGCAGCCCGCTGCTTGCCTGCCCAGTCCACATCCAGAGGGCCAGCAGGATGTAGAGGATGGTGCTGGAATTACAGACAGTGATCTCTGAGGAACTCGAGTGAACAGGTGATTTAAGGGACTGGATAACATGAAAAAAAATCATATTTCCTAAAAGGGACAATAAGAAAATTATTGATCTGTGGTCTGGAAATGATCTGCAGTAAACTTTGAAAGCATATTATGAGTCAGAGGCGGCTCGTGAGTGCTCAGGAGAAAATGGTGATCCTGCAGGCCAGCAGGGTTTACCAAGAACATGACACGCTCACATCAGGTCTATATTTTTTCTTACTGTAAAAGCAATACATGCTATTATGGAAAATGAGTAACTGCAAAGAGGCCAAAAAAAGAGGAAAGTCCCAAGAAAACCACTATAAACACTTAGGCGTGGACCTTTCCAGACCTTTAGATGTATTTTTTGTTAATTTTTAAAAATTAATTAATTTTTTTAAGAGACAAGATCCATGTTCCCCAGGCAGGAGTGCACAGCTATTTCCAAAGGCCATCATAATAGCGCATTACAGCCTCGAACTCCTGGCCTCAAGGGATCTTCCCTCCTAAGTCTCCCGAGTAGCTGGGACTACAGGCATGTACCACCACTCCCAGCTTAGATGTAATTTTTAAAATTACAGAGATTACACTGCACATTCTGACTTGTTACCTGTTTTTCTTTCCACTTAACAATATTCATATACATCTTTTAATCTAAGTCATCACTTCTGGATGGCTGAAAAGTTAAGGCTACTGTATGGTTGTTTTGTAATTTAAGCATTCGCCTTTGTTTGGGGCATTTAAGATCTATCCACCTCTCACCCGTCTTGAAGTATTATTTTTGAGAAGTGGCGGTGCTTATCCTTGTGGATAAATCTTTTTGCACATCTGTATTTTCTAGAAGATACTGCTAGGACAAGTGTGAGGATGGATGCTGGCTTCGTGGCCGTTTGGATTAGGGTACAAGAGAGCAGAGCGCGGGCCACAAGCATCTCAGGATTTCAGCACTGAGTTAGAAACAGCTTCTCACCCCACTTCTGTGGGCAAGACAGAGATACGACTGGACTGTGTAGAACACCTGGCAGATTCTGGCCAGCAGAATGCGCAGTATCTCAAATTGCTGGGCGGATATGAAAGAACAGGAAGACAGAACCCATCTTAACGAGGAAGGATCTCACAGGGATGGGTGGGCTGGTAGGAGGTGGTGGTCCCAGACACCGCAGGCATTCAAACAGCAAATCAGGATGACTACCGGGCCCAGGGGTCTGGGAGGGTACTCCTGTGCAAGGCAGACAGGGGGCTAAGTGCTTTCCTTCATCTCTTCCTTCCTTCCATGACCACATCATGAGCACTGCTGTGTGCCAGGGATGGGACTACATATTGTCTCCACTGGTGTCTCTTGCAACTATGCGCCATGTCTCACCCTTAGCAGGCGTGATGGGAGCAACTGTCTTAGTGAAAGATACAGGAAAAGGGATCTACTAGCAGGTATACCACTGAGCAAACATTTAAAAGTTAATATCCTTTAACAACCATACATACACATTCAGAGTGGGCTGTTTTTCAAATTTCTAAATTACACTGTTTTGAAATCTACTTATCTTAGTAAGGGACGGAACACCAAGGGAGCAGTAATCGAATGTCTTCAGGAGGGATACAGAGCACGCCAGGAGTCTGCACCAAAGGCTCAGCTCCTGAAGTCTGCAGTGAACCTGTGCCAGGGCCAGTTCAGAGGCAGAACGATTTGATGATTCATTTCATTATCAGCAGAACTCCAGCTATCAAGGCATCAGTACTGGGCAAGGGCTAGGGTCTGGGGCACACTTTGCCTTAACTGTTTTTGGAAGAAACCATTGGAAACCCTAACTTCACAATACCAAACTGAGATAGGCCACTCAGTGCCAAATACTGTTCATATGGGGTTGAGGGGGGTGGTCTCTGCTCCCTCCTAGCCAGAACGACTCGCAGGCAGGCTGCCAGTGGGTGGGCGGGCAGGCTTCCCAGTTGCACCATAGTTGCCCAGTGCTGAGCTTGCAGGCCTTATGGAGCCAGCAGGTCCTGCAGGGTATTTCTGGCAGCAACACAACAAAGCGGTCCTAGACCCTGGCAGAGCAATTTGGTGCTTGCAGCCGCTGAGGAGGCCTGAAACTGCCTGCTGCCGGGGGCTGTAGCCTCAACTACCTCTGTTTGGAAGATAAAATCCAATTGACTGCCACTTACATAAATGTAACAGGAAGTTTCTGAATGGCTTCCCCTGTGTCTTGAGGCTGTTACCTTGGTATTGCTAAACTAACAGCTGAAATGAACCCAGACAACACCTCATCAAAGCTGCGGGGCGAGGAAGCAGCGGTCCAGAGGCAGACAGCAGTGTTCCTGCCAAACCATAGGAGATTTCACTCTGTGGCTCTTTCCTGCAGAAACGCCAACAGCTGGGAAAGCCATCAGAGAACACAGGTAAAGTGGGTGTAGCCGAACGCTGTGGCTGGAAAAAGATTTGCGAGCTGCAGAAAAAAGTCATCCGTTTTGATGGAGCTTCCCTTGTGTGCATTCTGAATGGGGGCGCCCTGCTGGATTCCACAGGCCTGTTCTGCACCTCTATGCCACTAAGCATCTGGGGAAATATTCAGCTTTTCTACAAAATAGGTCATCTTTCCACACTTGTTATGCTCCTTGTCGACTCTGCTGAAATAGCCACAGCACAAAAGAAATTCTCCCTGGAGATGCTGTTCTTAGACAAACACGTTCGCACTCCCCTTGGAGAGCCTGGCTCCTGGAGTGGAGCCAGGGACGGGGGCTTAAGAACATCCCTGTTCCTCCCCTTCCCAGCAGGAATGTCACCCAGAAATGGAACGACTGGCTTTTGCTTATACTTCCAAACCTATTAGGGAGTGATCATAACGAGAAAAACTAATACTGACAAGAATTATGCCATTGTTCTATTTCATCTATTTAGTAACCTGTAGTTGCAATTTTTAGAAAAAAGATTACCTTTTAAATAACCGATTCATTATGGTACATGAGTGAATGCCATGTTCCTGTGTTCAAAATGTCACTCACCATTAAGGGTGTGTGCTGGTAAGTGGCACCGATTTGCCACTTTCCCCTTACATACAAACACCCCTGACTGGCGGCCCAGGATAATCGGAGGCGAGTTTGTGGGTTTCCTTGGCTCTTAGCAAGTCACCTGTGCTGCCAAGCACCTAATGAATCTCAATTCTGTAATAAGGCTTGTAAGTTTTCCCCTCCCTGGGTGAAGGTGAAAAGGAAAACTAGGACTGATGAAGTTCCTGCCAAGGTAACACTATCAATTTCAAGGCCAAGTTCAGAAACCACAGACTCATGCTCCAGGGGTGTGAGGGGAGACTGCCAGTGTACCCGCTGGCCACAAACCTGGCTGTGAGTAATGAGAGGTGAGGACAGACTTGGATATGGGAGGGTGAGCCGACCAGGGCTCAGCTCGGCGCTGCTCTCGAGGCCCCGTGGGAAGCCTGCCGGGGTCTGGCAGGTGAACAATGTGGCGAGTATTCTCTGGAAACCTCCCTTCAAGTCTGTGAAATCCACACACTGTTTTTCATCATTAGTTTCAAAACATGCTGAGTATTTGGCCCTTCTCTAAGTTCCGTGGCGACACAAAGGAAAGGGCGACACCCCCACACTCTTGCAGGGAAGAAAAGAGAGGTAAGGCAGACAGATCCCATGAGAAGGCAGAGAACGTGTGGAAGGAGGTGGTGCCCGGGACGCAGACTCCGTAGCTGGCCTGCACAGTGGCTCCACGTACCTGATATGGCATACAAATTGGAGTGCAGCGGTGGCCCGACGTACCTGATATGGCATACAAATTGGAGTGCTGGTACTCGTAGTCCGTCCGGGTGCTGTTCCTGCCTCGGAAGGTGGCAGGAAGTGTTAGAGAGATGTGCCTGAGGAACAGAAGGAGGAGAGAAAGGAGGTTACAGGAGCATTCCTTAAGGCTCAGGAAGCACTGACGCCATCAACAGCTGAAATGCAGCACAGAGCAGCGGGCAGAGACGGTACCTCTGGCCAGCGCCTCCTTCTCAATCAAGCGTGACTCCTCCACCGGGCTCAAGTCCTCTCAAGGAATTTGGAAGTTTCTAGACATCACAGCCACCTTTTTTTTTCCATACTAGAAAGGACATCCAAGAGGAAGAACGTACGTCCCAAGCCTTACAGCAGGCCCAAGACACTCTATGGGGTGGCGGTTTGATCCAGATCTCTGCCCACTGGGCAAAATGCACCAGCGGGACCGTAACACCCAGGCGCTGAACACCAGCCTTGGTTTATTCCAGGAGCCATGCAAATGCTTCCATTCCTACCCCGCAGGGCCGCCGAGGATCACTGCACATGAAGCCCTTTGTAAATAAAGGTGTTGGGAATTATTACCGCCATATGAGTTCAGGAGACTAATGACCTCTGCAAATCAGAATGGCACATCACTCGCAACTGCTATGTCTGTGTGTTCCCCCTCAGGCAGCGCACACAGTAGGTGCTCAGGAAAGCACCTTCCAGACAGACACAGCACGGTCTTTGATGGCTCAGGCGTGAGCCATTAAAGCTTACAGAGAACACCCAGCCTAAGTGAGCATTTAGTCAAAAGTAAACAATCCATTTGGCATGGTCACCAGCTGCCTGTAGTGAATGCTGAAAAGAAAAATTAAACAAATAGGAAAATATTTAAAACCCAACAGGTCTGGGGGAATAAACAACAACAAAACCTCTTGGTGGGATGACTGGAGGCTGTGTTGCAATAGCTCAGAGCCTAACCTGTGGCCACACCCGACACTTCCAAAAAGGAAGAGACTGGTAGAGGGAACACTTACTACATAAAGTAAGCCGTCAATCACTGGGTGCCTTTTTCACACACCACGTGTGTGACCTTCTAGAATGACTGCTGTGCATAAACACTCCTGGGAGGGCCGGGCTTGGAGGCTCACGCCTGTAATCTCAGCACTCTGGGAGGCCGAGGCAGGTAGATCACCTGAGGTTGGCGGGGTTTGACACCAGCCTGGCCAACATGGTGAAACCTTGTCTCTACTAATCCCAGCTACTCTGGAAGCTGAGGCAGGAGAATCACTTGAACCTGTGAGGCAGAGTTTGCAGTGAGCTGAGATCATGCCATTGCACTCGAGCCTGGGCGACAGAGCAAAACGCTGTCTCAAAAAACAAGACTCCTGGGAGGAAAGGCTCTCCGGGGAGGGGATCTTCCCACGGGTCCAGGATTGAGCTGGAAGCAGAAGGACCCTTCCAGGGGCAAGGTGAGCACCAAGGGCTGTGAAGGCATTGGGTCTGCCAGCCACAGAGTGAGAGCTCATGGCGGACACTCAGCCACGGCCCAGTCAGGCTGAACCAAGCACCAACTGTATGCTCAGGGCTTCGGGGAACCAGCAGACACATGCACAGTAAATGTGTCCACTGGGTGCACTGGCTTGCACGGAGGGAACCTGAATATTCTTTGTTACTGCTGCTAACTAAGGGTACAGAGGTGAGCTCCCTCAGCTCGGGCTGCAGGGAATAAAGGTGCAGAAACAAATCACGGTGCAACGTGACATGTGCTCGGGGAACAAGTAAAACTGAGTGCTGGTAAACATGAAAAGAAGGAACAATATATTCTGTTAAAGGGAATGGGGCTTCAGGACCCCTTAGGGTGTTACAGGAGTGAAAGGCACCCACCAGGGAGTCAGAGAGAGCCAGCACTTCCCCATAGGGTTAGGGCACACGTCGGAAGCGGAGCTAGAAATGCAGGCAGGGCCAGATGGAAAGGGCGCCAAACACCACTGCAAGAGGCTTGGGTTCAAACTCCTAGGATGGAGGTTCCTAAACTCCCATCATGGCATTAATGAAGGTGTCAGTCACCTGGGAACTTGCTGCGACACAGACTCACAGGCCCTGACCCTGGGGAGTCCGATCCCATGGGCCTGGCTGTGTGCAGCCCAGAAATATATTTTTAACAAGCTCCAGCCAGGAATCTGAAGGCTGGCCAGGCCTGGGAACCCTGCGAGGGCGAGGAGCAGCTGTAGAAGGGTTTTCAGCAGTTGATCAATGTCTCTGACCACAGCACTTAGTCAATGAAGCTGAGCAAACAGAAGAGTGAATTATCGACTGTGGTTGTGGTTGAGCAGAACTGAAATGATGACAGGTGACCCTGCTGAGAGCATCACCAGGTGCCAGCCCTGGGAATGCAGGTGTCACACATCCTCCTATGGCTCCTCACAACGTTCCTCGAGGCAGGTATGGGAGCAGTTACACATTATGCGCGGCCCAGGGCGTGTTGAAAACATGGGGCCCTTATTCAAATGCTATCAAGAATTTCAAGACGGCAACAGCAGAGCATTAAACCCATGGTGGGGCCCTTATGAGCACAGGGCCTTATGTGTGTGACCAAAAGGATCTAGGGTTAGGTGCTGTAACTGCACTCACTGTACCAGTGAGGGAATTTCCAGGAGCCAGGAAAGTATTTTGCTTCATTTTGCCAGACTAAGATTTCTAAGCCTCCAAAGCCCTAAAAAGATGCACGCAACCTAACAAGGATGCAGAGCGATCTGTGCATTCTAGTAAATACTCCAGGGGCTAGAAGCATTCAGGGAGGCTCACAGAGGAGGCAGGAGCATTAGCAGAACTTTGGGAGCCAGGTGGACATGGATGATGGCAAAGAGGCCAGCCAGGAGGCAGAGGAGAAAATGGGGCCAGCTGAGCTGTTGGGTGGTCAAATATGCATCAACACAGATCTGTGGGGGACTCAGTGGTGGCAGGACAGGCAGGGGGACATGAAAATATCCATAAAGTTACCTGAACACTTGCTTACAAGTGTGATAATTTCCTATGGAAAGTGGGAAGACTCAAGTGCTATGAAGGGCAGGGTAGGAGGAGGCTCCCTGGAAGGCTTCCCGGAGGAAGGGACATTGAGGTGGGAACTGAAGATAGGCAGAAATCAGAGAGATGCGGCAGGGAGGAGGCGTGTGCTCTTGAGGCTCTGTGGGGAGTCTGACTTCCTCCAGACTTAGGAGGAAGCCAGGGTTGCCAGGCCTAGAAGGTCAGGAAGAAGGTGGGGCCAAGCCACGTGGAGCCCAGCATCGGTTCTGCCTTTCTCTGGAAGGATTTTTAAGCAGAAATGTGCCAAGATCCAATTTACAATGTCAAAACCCTGCCCGTCTGTGGGAGAGTGAGGAAATAAAACTAAGATGCTGGTGTGGATGGGAATGGTAGCAGCAAATGATCACGAGCCCACAATTATTCACCACCTACTTTGTGCAGAGACTTCATTCGTGTCAACATGACTTGCCACAGACCCGCTAAATGGACAGTTTTGGGGAAATTTAGGACTTAAAAGATATATATGAGCAATAACAACAACAAAAAAGTATATGAACAACAGAGAAATCAAGAGGCCCGGCTCTCAAGCTGTCCCATGCAATACTGATGTCCGGGACCAAACTTGATTGTCCCTCTAGGGTCTCAGATTTTGCGTGGCTCGCCCTGCAACTCACCCCCTGCCCCAAGTTCTCTTCCTTCACAGGAAATGATTCTTTCTGCCCACCACCCCTGCCCCAACTCTCACTTCACCTCCAACCTTTGCGAGGTTGCTGTTTGCAAGGTTCCTGGCTTAGCTGTCTTCTCATTCCACACACTTCCATATCCCCGGCACACCAGCCCCACTTCCAGATTCTGCCTCTTGCCACTACTTACTTCCCCTCTCCTCCAGGAAGAGTGGAAGCCTTGCTAATCTCTGAATAGGCCTTGTTTTTCTCATTCCTAGGACTGATTCTTTATCCATGCCACTCCCTCTTCCTAGGAATCTCCATTCTTCCTTACCTACTCTCCAAACTCCTATTCATACTTCAAGATCCCACCCAACCATCCCCTCTTTGGTGAAACCTTTCCTGGGCTTGCCCCAGACTGACTTGGACGCCTGAGTGTCTTCTCTTACCCCACTCCAGGTATCACAATACACTTTGGTCATCTGATACAAAATTGTCCCCAATGTGATTGTGACCTCCTCAGGAGCAGGGCCAAATATCATCAATTTTGTACTTCATTTTCTGGGACAATTTTTTGTCACAGGGTAGACAATGATTGATCATTTGTTGACCAAATCAAGTGTTGTAGTTGGCCCACGAAAACCCGTGGGTTTTTTTTTTTGACATGAACTGCTGTTAGTCTCTATCATTTCATTTCTCCCAGTGTGTATTTTCCCAATTAGATTCTAGGAGTCTCTGTTTTATACCCTGAATTTCACCTCTCCATTATGGAGGAAACCCGGTATGGGTAAGAAGAAATCAGCAGCAGCAGCAACCAGGAATTTACAAGAGGGAAAAAAAAAGAAAGTTTCTGTTCATATACGATAGACAATGTGTGCCTGATGTAGCAAATGTGAAATTAAAAGAGGATTCGAGTCACAGGCTGACTATTTTTTGCAGAATAACTGCTCAGTAGGGATCTGCTGAATTGAAATCAGGTGACTGAATACTCCAGCTAAAGTAGCTGATGCAAGAGTGGGTAAGGGATGGCAGTCAGAGAGTAGCAGGTGGGAAGGCCCCCTGGGCAGAAAAAGCTTTAGGGAGAAGGCTCCTTCCTACACAGCAAATAGCTTCCCCTGCATTTCTGTTTCCACTGTTCCTGGACACAGGAAGCAGGGGACATGGGGACAGGACAGAAAGGCACATCAAGGCTTCCCATTAATGAGAAAGAACAGTTTGGGCCCCAGGGACAGGTTACCTGTGGTTAAACAGGACGAGTCAACTGCTGAAGGAGAAGTGGCCAAGGGGTACTTTGGTGTCAGATTGGCCTGAAAGTGAGAGACAAGAAGGAAGGCTCTGCCATCAGCTGGGTCTCAGGCAAGATGAGATTCCAGTTCCCCAGTGTGGGGTGGAGCCCCACCTGCCAGGACCTGGGCTGGGGGTCCTGGATATATCACCCGGCCTCATGCCCTCAGCAACCTTTTTAGATAGGAGTAATTATTCTCATTTAACAGAATAGGAAAGTGAGGCCCTGGGAGGTAAGGTTGATGAAGGGAAAGCCAGGAACGAATGAAGAGGTCAGTCCATGTGTCCTCCAGAGGTGGTTATTGCTACGTTAGAGTTACCCCAATTCAGCTTCACTATTGGGTATATAAAATGAGACGACTAAATCCGGGCCACAGGGTCCCTCCTGAAGGCCCTTTTGAAATCAGTGATTCCAGGGACTTGACACCTCTGCCACTCACTAGCTCAGTGATCCCGACAGGTTACAGGGAAATATACAGAGCTGGACGACCAATGGCCCGAATGCACACCCAGGGAGGCAAACCAGTTGTAGCGGTTAAGGGCAGTGCCCCGAGTCTGCTGGATGTGGGTCCAAATCCCAGCGCTAGCACCAGGGAGCCACATGGCCTTTGGCAAGGGTGTGTTCCCTCCCAGGGCACAGAGGGCCACCATGCAGGCAGGGTTGACAGCACGGAACCAGGCACGTGTGAGCACATACAAGCACGCAAGCTTCAATCCTATTCCGACTCTCCCCATTCTTGCCACACTGGCATTGTTTTAGAGTCCAGCTCATGAGGGCCTCCATGTAGCACCACGACAGAACCCATGGCGCCTTTCCTCTGCATCAGGATGAAATCCAAACCCGCCCACGGTTAAGAGGTGCCGCCAGCTCCAGCCCATCCCTCCTCTCTGACCACATCTTGTCCACCCTCCCTGCATCCACGTCCGCCAACCTCAGTAGCTGCTTTTGTCCCTCCAGCCCCTGCTCTTGTTTCTGCCTCAGGGCCTTTGCACTTGCCACTGTCCCCAGATCTCAGTGGCTGGCTTCCCTCCCCAGTCAGGCCACCCTTCTGAGGAGGCACCCCCACACCCACTCTTACAACACCTGCCTCCTCCCTGCGGTGCCCTTCTACTCCACCAGGCTGTCTGACTTGTTTTCATATCACCAGAACATGATCTCCATCACACCTTTTCTTCCCACCACATCCCCAGGGGCGAGAAAAATGCCCAGTACATAATGAGTGCTTAACAAATATTAGGGACAATCCTCTAAGATTATCTACTTGTTGATCTGATTCTGACTTATAATAGGGATAGCTTTGGGAAACTTCCAGGAAGCCTTGTCACTTCTCTGATTCTGACTTATAATAGGGATAGCTTTGGGAAACTTCCAGGAAGCCTTGTCACTTCTCTCCTTCTCATCCTCACGACTGGGTTGGTTAATGGCTTGGAAAATGCAACTATTTCTGATTCATGATATTTTTATATAAACAATAAATTCATCACAGCACTGCTTATAAAGCCAAAAGCTAGAATCAGATGAACCATCAAACAATGGAGGACAGGTTAAAAAAATTGTGGTACCACTGTTTCATGAAGTCTTTGGCTGTCTTAAAACATTTTCGAAGACTCTTTATTGGTCTGTGCCTGTGCCTATGACCATAGCGTCCAGTGTCTGTGGACCAGCATCCATAGACAGAAAATCCTTATTTTAATGCTTGCAACTGTGGTCAGTTAACCCAACACTCTTTGACTTCTTTCCCATACAAAGGCCTCTGGTTAATGAGAGTAGACAGGTTGAACTGTCTAAGGAGATTGAAAGAAGGCCCCGATCACGACCCTGTACCTGGAGGAGGGAGGAAGGAAGAGACCAGGAGCTGCACTAGGCCACGGGCATCAGACGCTCACCTCTTCTGCAGCTCCCAGCCAGGGAGTTATAAGAATAAGCAGGTGCTCAACAGCATCAAACAAAACCAAGAGGTCGGCCGGAAGTGGGGGCTGACGCCTGTAATCCCAGGAATTTGTGAGGCTGAGGTGAGTGGGTCGCTTGAACCCAGGAGTTCGAGACCAGCCTGGGCATCATGGCAAAACCCTGACTCTACCAAAAACAAACAAACAAAAAACCCCCAAAATTAGTCAGTTTCATTATCCGGTCTCAAAATAAATAAATAGTTAAAAATAATAATTTTAAAAAAACCCAAGAGGTCCACGAGAATGATGGTGGCTGGTGCACCCATGGACAGCAGTTTCAGTGGAGTCATTTTAGTGGCCCCAAAGTTGACCACTCTATAGGCAGATTCGTGAGTTTAGATTTTAGGAGAGTTCATAAAGCTCCCCAACAGACTAAGGAGAAGGAGACTCAAAGTCTTGAGAAACTGTCTCTACTTAGGATAGTGCCTGGAGGTGAAGGCCTTCTGGCACCTTCCCTAGTAGGTCTTAGACCCCTGGGACAAGGGCTTTTCATCAGAGGACAACCATTTCTGCCACTTGACTCAAATGATGGATTATTATTCCAAAATCTGTTTGGTCACTGGAGAATTATAACTAGAACAGTCCCTAAATCCTCGGGGAGCGTTACCAAGCTTTCCCCCCACCCTTCCCCCTGTCCATAGAACTGCCCGGAGGAGACAGGGCTCACCCTGCTGCTTCTGGTGGCCATCACGTCTCTCTGCAGGAGGGACTGGCTGTTCTGTAACAAACAGGTCAGCAAGCACATGCTGCCAACGATGACGGCTCCAGCTAAATAGATGCTGAGGGGAATTTCATTTTTTCCCCCCAAGTCAGTCTTAGGCACCTTATTCAATTAACATGGCCACTAAGCTGCAGACAGCTCCATATAAAAGCCCTTCAGTTATAGAATACATTTTATTATGTGACAATAGTTGCCAGCACGATTTATTTCCTTTGATGGGATTCTGCTTTTTCCTTGTTAATTTAAATCTGTATTTTCTAGTGCTGATTCCAGGTCTGTGTGAATTTTTAAAATGTTACCATTAATCTTGTGGACCCAGTGGCCACATATAATGAAGACAGCTCTGCCCAGGCAGCTGCAGTGCCTGCTGTCCTCCCAGACTGTCAAAGGGCAGCGTCGAGGGAGTGGTGACTAGCAAGGCAGAGGTGCACTCATAGTCAGAGGCAGCTGCCACTTTTATCTCCCACCGCTTATACACACACACACACACACACACACACAACCAATGGGGTTCACAGTATTCTAGAAAATGCAATGAAAAGAGGATTCATCCTGGCAAATACTGACGGTGACTTCAGACTTTTCCTCTGCCGTACTAAATGCTGGAAGATGATGCAGCCAGAGTTTTGAAGGTGAGAATAGTTGTGATTCGGCAATTTTGTACTACTTCAAGTTGTCTTTTGTGCAGGAAGGCAACAACAGAAGATTATTCATGTCACCTTCTCTAGGAGAAACACAATAATACATTCCAGATGATTCGAATTTAATACTTAAGAATGGGGAAGTAATGGGACAAAAGGACCAGCATTTATTCTTCCCTTTTTGAAATTTGAGGAAAGAACCTGAAATGTGGGAAATGACCTACTTAAGAAAATTTAACAACAGCATCAGTTGACTTGTTTACAGTGGGTACCTGTCATATGCATCTTATGATCCCCAACCCAATCCTACAGTGAGGTGCTGAGAGCACCCCCACTCCACAGGTGTCTCAGAGGGGCTCCACAGCTTGCCTGTCTGCTGGATACAGCCTGGACTTGAACACAGAGGGCGCAGGAGCTTGGATCTGAATGCCGATGGGGCAAATTACACAATTCATGCTCTTAATTATGACGGTCTCCTCAAAAACTGGAAATAACGTTACAATGTCTGACTCAGAATATTATGCAGACATAAAACCATGTTTACAGGCTTTGTGGGGAGGACTGGAGTGAGAAGTTCGGGATCCGGGTATGGAATATGATCTCAGCTGTGGAAGGAAAGGACAGGAACCAGGGCCTTGGGGCAGCATTTGTCATGGCAACGGACTGGGAGCAGCCCAGTGACCATCAACAAGAGGAGGCTAATAAAATGTGGAATTTTCATATAATACTAAAGTATTACATGAAACGAATAGATGAAGAGAGCCAGAGGTTTTACTGTAAAAATGGCCAACTCCCAAAGACATGGCTGTTAAGTAAAACAAAACCAAAAAAACAAGCCAAGCAAAAAAAAGTTGCAGAGTGATGTATTATAAACAGCCCCATAAGACAATTTTTTTTCCATGGGCACACACAGCTAAGCTATGGTACAGCACAGGGCCCGGAGGGAGTAACTCAGAGGTGACCGTGGGGCAGGAGAGGCTCATGGTATTGATGACAGAAGCCTCTAAGGTGGGAGTGTGGATTTGCCCCCACTGCTTTTCCATATTTTTTAAGTGTTAATTTTTTTCGATGAGAAATTATTTCTTTTAATCGGAAAAAAAGATGGCAAAAACTAGGAGAATGCTTCCCAATGTGGCTGGGAGAGTAGAAGAGACTCGTATGAAAGCATCCAGCGTGGTGGTGCTTGGTGCTGAAGGGACATCTTGTTTTCTATATAATGTGTCTGCTGGTGGACAAAGACCAGAGGTCATGTACAAAGGAAAGGAACGGATTGTGGGGGCAGCAGCAGAAGCACGAAAAGCAACAAAAGTCAAGATAGGAAGGGGAAGAACACAGCAAATGGCTAAATGAAATTCCGTTTTATTCCTGCAAACACCACTGGGAAGAAGTCATCTGTGACGCACAGCTTCTGTGCCAGGTGTAAGGACGTGCTTAATGAATGCCATTTAATGAAGAAAAAGGCTCTTATAAAACACCTGGCACAAGCAGGGTGCGGGAGCCACAGGGAAGGGGACCTTTGCTGCACCTGCTGGCATTTTAATAAGCACCTTCTAGAGCGCCCGCTCTCCAAGGCTGGTCAACGGTGTCAGAAAGAGGTCCCTGACCATTGCCCATACTTGCTGACAGTTTGGGGAACCTTATTTCTTAAAGACCATATGCTCAGGTATCGGATCGCCCTGGAAGGTAATTAAAATGAATCATTTTCAGCTGGAAGGGCCCGACTAACACTCGAATTCTCCTCAATGACTTCACAGCCAGGATTCCTGCTCCAAGTCCCCTGAGTTTCCCAAGTGAGGCTCTGAATTACGATTGAGATCTGTGAAGACCCAGAGATGTGAGGAGATACTGTAATTCTTTCTTGCAACTTGGTTCCACTAAAACAGAAAGTCAGTTATTTTAATCACGCTAGGCTCTAAAATATTTTCAGTGGTGGTGATTTTTCTTTTCATATTGATTTTGGAGCCAACCTCAGAGAGAAACCACCACGCCCCAAGTTTACTATCATTTCTCACAGTCTGATGAGTCGCTCTTTTGTTTTGTTTTGTAATTGACACCAGCCAAGACAAGTAAGGTTTTGTAAAACTTAAAACAGACCTATTTCCTCTACAGTTATATTCACTATCTTATAAACCTTCTATGCCTAGACCTAAAACTTAATTCCAAATATTACCCAAAGAACACAACCCCTTACTGGGGGGCTGGACCGGTATCAACAAGCACACAAGGCTGCTATAATTAGGATGTGGCGACTGACTCAGCGCACTTTTTTTATTGTGCTCCTACTGTGTGCTAGGCACTGCCTGGCACCGAGACAGTTTAAGAAATCAAATGAAACTTGTATCTTCCCCTTTAGGAATTTATCTGTAAGTCAACTGAAACAAAAACATAAATCTCCTATATCACAAAGTAAAAAGCTCTGAATATCAAAACATAGGCCGTAAAGGACAATACGGTTATAGGCTTGAATTTTAAAACAGTGGCATGAAAAAGAAATAACCAAAACAACAAACATCTGTTGAGAGTCTACTACAGGCCAGGCACCCCGTTAGGCCCTGGGAGGTATCCAGGGTCATGGGAGCCATGGTCCCACCTGCGAAAAGGAAAGACTGTGGTCGGAGAGAAAAGGCCTGAGCAATGAAATAGTAATTCCAGAGTCTAGACAGTGGCCCAAGAGATGTCACAAAGCCAAGGATGGGCAATGGAGGCTCCGGGAGCCAGAGAGGTAGGAAATGGGATTTGACTTGCATGGCTTGGAGTGGCTTTCAGGGAGGCCGGGGTGAAGGCTTTGCTCCTGGAATTTTCACTCCTGTAATTATTTAGGACTATGGCAGTTACCACTCACAGAGCACTTGCACTGTTCCTCATGCTTCATACGCATCTCTAATCTAAACAACCCAGCAAGGGAAGTAGTACCCTAGACATGGGGGAAAAGTGGTTCAGAGAGGTTAAGTAACTCACCCAAAGTCACACAGCTGAAGAAAATGGCTGGGCTAGGATGTGCATTAATGCTCTTTCCACCATGCTATGTTGTTGCTTTACCGAGATGACACGGGGCCTGAAGTAAGTGCAAACACAGACCTGTTCATTTTTCATTCAGGAAGCCCATTTGCCATGATCAATATAACTCCAACCTACCAGCCTGACTGTACAATGGGTTTTCCTCATGGGCAACATATACACGCACGCATACACACACACACACACACACACACACACACACACACACAACCAAATCACTCGGCATTGGACAAGGGAAAAAAAAGCTGCCACTGAAGACGAAGGAAATCACAATTCCAAACTCCCCAAGTTCCTAAATGCATAAAGTACGTGCAGCTTGATGGCATATGGCAAATCAATTACTAGTTTAAATCTTAAAACGAAAACATGGCAAGTGTGGTGTAGAAATAATCAAGCACAACGGTTAGGTTTAGATTACAGTGGGCCACTAGAGTTTTGAATACAATTAATCATCATTCCAGGCAATGGGAAGCCATATTGACACTTATTCCTAATTTGAATATTTAATTAGGGTGAAGTTCTTCATCAAATTATCACAGAACTGGGAGAAAGCCTGGAAGACTTACACAATTACTATCTTAACCCCTTCCCAGCTGCTCACCTGTGAGCACAGCCGTTCTAGTCCCAGCTCCGCAGGGGAGGATGCCTGCGCCCAGTCTCTGATGCTGTGAGGCGCTGGAGGGGGTGCTGGTGACTGGAGTTGCAACTGTAGCAGGCAGGAGCCACGTGGTGGCAAAGGAAAGGTCTAAGGGGATGCCCTGCTCATGCTAGGCTAAGTTCTGCAATGAACCCTGGACACAGACAGAAAGCCAGCATGCACGGGTGCTCACTGGGCACCAGGGTGGTGCTTTCTGTGTCCCGCCATTTAACTCTCGTGACAAATGCTGCAAAGGAGGCATTTTTATCCCCATTTCACAGAGGAAGAAATAGGCTCAAAGAGTGATAAAACTCACTCAAAGTAGCACTGCCTGTGAGTGGTGTAAAGAAGGCCCAAGGGACTCATCAAACACACACACACACAGTCACTCACCAAAAGTGATGACAAAGAGAACACGCAAGGCCCACAAAAATGTTTTCAAGGCTGTATTTTCGATCATCTGCACTGTGTGGGTAAATCAGAGGAAAACCAAAACCCAGGTCTCCTCAACCAGCATTCTAAAATTTAACTCTTGGGTTCAAAATGCATCACTGAGCACCCCCAGTGGAAGTCATGATGCCTCTGTGGCCAGGGGCTCAGCAGAATGATGGAGGTGGGGGCAGCAAAGCTCAAGGAACAGTCCCACAAGGCTGACTTGAGACAAGGTGACAAGGTGACCATCCAAACCCTGCAGAGTGGGACTCGAGAAGGTGGGCGCTGCAGGACAGGTGTGCTTGGGGAGGGAAAAGTCCACAACAGGACAAGAAAATGTGAACTCTCTTTCTTCTTTCAAGATGGCCAAGGCTCAATGACAGCATTTAGAACTATATGTCAGCTTGGATATTTCCTTAATGTACACCTTTGCTATCTGAAAAGACTTTTACTAACATTTCATAGATACCATGTGATTCTGCGTGACCAAAACCAACATATTTTCCCACACAATCTCCCTGAAGGACCCAGGACAGGGCCAAGGGCTGACTGCACACATGGGACTGGACCACGGTAGGTCCAGAGACCTTTCTGCTTGCAGCCTCCACCTAGAAGCTGAGAAGGAGGGACATCCTGATAGTTTCAGGTTAGCCATTTCTCCTTAAAAGCCTGTGATGGGTTCACTTACCCTCTTGTGGAAAAGGCTCCATTTGCAGTGGCCACTTTCAGTAGGAAGTGGATCGCCAGGCATAAGGAGGGAGCCGCCCCAGCCCCCTGCCTGGGCCCACTGCAGGCACAGACCCCGGATCCGGACCCATCAGGCCTGCCCTGGCTCATTTGTGGGGGGAGTGAATGGCGTCGGGAACTTTGAAACTTTCCTTTGTATATTATATTAATCCATATAAGAAAATCTCTTTTAATGAGGAGTGATGTAGTTACAAACTCTCCAGAGCCATAATTAGAGCAAACTAATTGAAGTTGTGTTTTGACACACTTTCCAAATTCACGGGTGCCGGATGACATATTCACAACACTGCTGCTGCACAACCATGGCGACGGCAAAATCATTAGGCTAATAACGCTTATTTGCATTCTTATCATGCCAGCAGCTCGCCTTTAAATACTGTTTCCACTACTGCTCCTTTACTGTAAGTTTCCACCGAAAGATATTAACAGTAATTATTAGTACTTTAGTGGAATTTTAATGTTAAAGAATAACAATGCGCATTAACATACATTGAATGGCAATTCTTTTTCTTAACCACCCCTCGGAAGGTTTGGGGGTTCTTCCTTGGCCCTCATCCCAGAGCTCAAGGGTAACCGGATGCGATTTCAGCTTCATTTACAACTCAGGGTCCACACCCAGTGGGATCTGAAGTCGGGGTTTCCGAACTACTCTGCTCCAAAAGTTTGACAGGAAAAATCTTTCTTTCTTTTTTTGAAGTACAATAAAATGAAATAGTTAAGGAGAAATTTTTTCCAAGCAGTTAAAAAAAAAATCTCAATTTACAACACGGTCTTTGGTAATAACACTAATGAATTCCAGGAGGACATGCCGTAGCCATTCCCTGTCGCCCCCCTCGCGGTGATTAAAGGCAGACGGGGAAGAACTGGGTTGTGAGGGCGTCGGTGGGGGTGGGGTAGTCTTGATCTGTCAATGTGGGGCACTGCTTGCCACCAACGAGGCCGATTTTGGGGATGCTTAACTCAGACACACACAGAGAGGAAGACTCGACAGTTCTAAATAATGGTTATTAATGACGCCCTCCTCTCAAGTGACAAATTACTTCTGAAATTTAGAATTGAAGAAGTATGAAGAGTGAACGTGTCCTATTGAACGTGACGGGAAATGCAGGCCAGAACACAGAGCTCCCACTCATTGTGCACTGGGAGAAGGGCAGGGTCCCTCCTGTTTTGGGCTTTTGGCTGTCGTAAGAGGCAGTGACCACAGCTACCTCTTCCTGACGTGTCTCCCAGCAGTTACTGTTGGTGGCTATGGGCACATCCTGGCTGTAAAAACACTTTTTGGGTGAGAGGCATAAAACATTAGGTGTGTTGCACCAATAATCGAGACCCAGTCCCAACTTGGGGTTGGGCTAGATATTTGCTCAGATCCTAGGCTTCTGTAAATATCTTGGGGTCAAGCAAAACCACCACTACATCGCTGACCACTGATAACCCAAGAGAAAATGTCTTAACTAAAAATATACACTTGTGTTGAATTTCAAACTATTCAAGTGTACATTTCAGGATGAATGCTTAATCTCAGCCTAGGAAGATTTAAATGAGTGAAGAAAATGCTTCCGCAGAAAAATGTCAAAGACTATACGTTAAAGCATGAGAGTTTTCAGTTTCTTAAGTTACAATCCTTGTACCAATCTGCTATTTTTCAAGTCACTGATGACTTAATAAAAAAAAAAAAAAAGATGAAGAAAGGAAACTAACTTTCATAGCCGCAGCAACACTCCAAATCATGGTATTTATTCACTACATTTAAGTTTTATTACACTTGAACCTTGCAATGCCAAAACACCTACCTCCCATATAAAAGAAATGAAGAAAAAAGCCAAGTCTGGGACCAGGGGCACCACACTTCCATTCCAGATGATCTAGTCTAATCTTATAAACTGAAATATTTAAAGAGTCTCTAAACCTCACTGACCTTACTTTTAAAAACAAGGAACATATGGGCACTGCTAGCTTTTCATCTTCTTCCAGCCTACTAAAATATCCGCTTTTTGAAAATTCAAGAGTCAGGGGACTGCCAAAGTCAGATTCATAAAGGGCTGTGTGCGTGAGAGCACAGGGCAAGCTGCAGTCTGGACTGAATGCAGCACATCCTCTATCAAAGAGCCAAAGGCAACATTTGTCTCCTCCCTGCCCAATCCATCTCAAAAGCTGTGGAAAACAATTTGTTTAGCAAAATACAGCCAGGACTGAGGAGGAGGTGGAATGTGGGCTACAGGCCGGATGGTGATTTTTGGTCCCATGCAAGGTTGAGCTCACAGCAGAGGGTCAGCGTTCAATCAGGAAGCCCTGAGGCTCCTTGAAGGCAGGCAGGGCGTTACGGTGAGACCTCTCCTCTGCTCACAACCCCTCTAAATCCTAACTCCCTGCCCTCGGATGAGTCATGATCTCTTCAAGCTTCAGTCTTCTCAACACTCCAGCCTGGGTGACAGAGCAAGATTTCATCTCAAAAAAAAAAAAAAAAAAAAAAACCACCCATAAAACCAAAACAAAATAAAATGAGGACACAATTATTCATCTCATAACATGGTTACAAAGACTAAAACTATGTATCTATCCATCTGTGTGTGTGTGCATATATATATGTATATATATAATGTTTACACAATGTCTGACACAAGATGCCCAGAAAATTATAGCTGAAATAATAATGATGATAATAATAACTGCGTTTATTCTAATAATAATAATTATTAATATTATTATTCAACTGGAAACAAAACATCTGCTGCTCATGAAGGATATTCAGATTGAATTCTACCCTACCCACTGGCAAAAACCAAACCCAAAAGGCCTTTCAAAAGTAACTGCAAGCAAAGGATTAAATATCCCAATTAATAATTGAAACTCTGCATCGAAATAGAACAGCATAGTTGGGGCGGGGGGTGGGGGGTGGTAGCAAAATCCTGGGAAATATCACTAGTTTAATGCCCATTTTTACTTTATTTGGCAGCTAGATTTACACTGAGAGACCCAAGTGAAACATTCCACAGAGCTAGCTACCTGCAAATAGACTGTCAGCTTCCACTCTGATAAAAGGTAAAATATCCTCCTCTAAATGGTCTGGTTCACAAAACCGACCCTAAAGTGAACTGATAAATCTGTTCTGACACACAGAAAACTATTTTCATAATCCTGAAAAAAGCCTTTCTCCAAACCCTGGTGCTGAAACCAACTGCACAAAGAGCCCTCGCGCACTCGTGAGCCGGACTCAGAAGGGAATAATTTCCCATTTCTAACCCTGCTTCTCAGGACGATAACAACAAAAAAGCACACATAACTACCATGAGCACTGAGAAAAATAAGACACTTAGAAAGTCACCAAAATTACAAAGATAACATGTTTACAAGCAGCAAACACCTTCTCAAAAATCTGATGTGAGAGCGCGAACCCCAAGGCCAGCTCCGAGGTGGGAGCTGAATTGACGAATCGTCAATTCTTCATTACATAGAAGCTCTGACTTCCCAAGAAGCTGTATTAAAAATTAATATCAAAAAGTGTATTGCTCAGCCTAAACTCATCATTCATATCTAACAATACCGAACTGCATTCTAATGAAATTTCCCCTTCAAAATTACTCTGACACCAAAACTAAGTTTGATACTGGTCCAAGAGCGGCCACCGCTCTGTTCACGAGCATTTTGAAGATATTCAAATAACCTCATTCTGTAGGTCTCTTTCATGCCGCTCTCACGATCACCAGAATAAACCACACTGCTCGTAACCCTGCTTAAACGCCAGCTTCAAAGCGAGGGAGGGATGGTGGTGCTGGGACCTCCCGGGGCGGCCTCCACATGTTCCCTCAGTCGGCGACCACAGTGCAAGTGTGCTGGACACCAGCCAAAGTTCACACGTCTCCCTAACACTGCTTTGGCGGTTTCCGACCAGAGGGGCCTCTGCAGGACGAGTTCCCCACCCACACACCCGGGGAAGTCCTCATTCACCAGCTGCTGGTCAGAAGCCTGGAGAAGCTGCACAGGAAGGTGGCGGGCCACCTGGATGGGCAACCCCCCTACCCACCAGCCCCTCCAGGCACATGCTTGGTTCCCTGATGAAAGGCTTCACGGCCGGGGGGCCTCGTGACAATCTGCACACTAACAGTAGCTTGCCTGCTTGGGTGAAGATCCTAGCCCTGACACTTACTAACTGTATGACCTTGGGTAAGGGATTTAACCTCCTAGCTCTCAGTTTCCTCAACTTAAACCTGGGCTGATAATAGTAACTGACTCACAGAGCTATTATTAGAATTAAATGAGTTGGCTGGGTGCGGTGGCTCACGCCTACATTCCTAGCACTTTGGGAGGTCGAGGCAGGCAGATCACTTGAGGTCAGGAGTTCGGGACCAGCCTGGCCAATATGGTGAAACCCTGTCTCTACTACAAATACAAAAAAATTAGCTAGGCGTGGTGGCGCACGTTTGTAATCCCAGCTACTCGGGAGGATGAGGTGGGAAAAATGCTAGAACCCAGAAGGCAGAGGTTGCAGTGAGCCGATATAGCACCACTGCACTCCAGCCTGGGTGACAGTGAGACTCCATCTCAAAAATAAAAAATAAATAAAAATAAAGAATTAAAGGAGTTATTTGTAAAGCCTTTGAACAGTACCTCATACCTAATAAACGCATGATAAGTCTCTGCTGGCTGGCTGGATGGAGGGACGGAAGGACGGATGGAAGGAGCGATGCATAAAATATGATGTCCAGTCCTATGCATTAAACTAACTCACCTTATGCATCCAGTAAATACTTTCTGGGTGCCTAACACATGCCAGCCACCTGGAACTCAGAGTTCTTTACCATCTGGGGGCCACACATTTTTCCACTGAACACTTACTGTGAGCATGGAATGAGATGACACGGTTGAAAGTACTTGCTCAGTTTTGAGGAATGGTGATGCAATGTGATCATCATTGCTATTTCTGTGTGACTAGCCTTTTTTGAGGCTTTAAAGGAGAAAAAGGAAAACATGAGGATCTCTGTCATCAGCAAGCAGCAAATCTAGTCAGTAAGATCAAACAGAAATACATGCAGTGATGATAGGGAACTGTGAGATGCCAAGCCGTACGACGCAGGCAACTGGAGGAGAAGAAGGGAAACGACGTGGGCTAGGCTTTCTAGAAGTGATGTGGGCTACTACAGGCCGGGGGCGGGGCTGGCCAGGGCCAATCCTAAGCATTCTGGAGTCCAGTGTAACTCTTCCGGGAGGGAAGGGGCTGGTACAAACTGAGGCCCATGGTGAGGGCCAGAGCAGAGATGCTTTTGGAATGAGAATGGTGTGCCCCGGAGACAAGAGGAGACTCGCCTAATTAATGTGAGAGAATAGGGCAGGTTGGGGGCGGTCAGATAACAGGAAGCCTTCCCCAGTGTAGTTATCAGGCCACCACGGACTTTAAAGTTATAGGCAAAGAATGTAAATGCGGGCTATTTACAGAAATAATACCTGAGCCCCAGAAGCCCACCCCTGATCCATCTTGGATTTAGTGTCCAGGTTTGACCCCTCCAGAGGGCTCGTCTCTGAGACAGGGCTGGCCGCCAGTCCTTTCGGCTGGAAGGTGCCGCTTGCGCAGCGGGATCATTCACACCCCAGTGCTGATGTCTGGGCTCCCTGTGTAAAGAACCCTGCGCTACAGTCTTCATCTTAAAAGACAACGAAAATGTGTGTTCTGTCTTTAGAGTTAAACAAACAAAAAGCGTGTGTGGCTTTAGTGTGGAGGAGGAGGAAATCCAATTTTTCCAAGTGAAGTCAGACCCATAGTTATGCCTGGACATGACCTGAAGAAGTGTCTGAAGGCCCCCATGCCAGAAAAGCAGGGCCCAAGCCCTTGCCTTCTTCTCCCTTTTTTTTTTTTTTTTTTTTAAGATAGGGTCTTGTGCTGTTGGCCAAGCTGGAGTGCAATGGAGGGATCATGATCACAGCTCACTGCAGCCTTGACCTCCAGGCTCAAGTGATCCTCTCACTCAGCCTCCTGAGTAGCTGGGACCACAGGCATGCACCACCACACCCAGCTAATTTTTGTATTTGATTTTTTTGTAGAGATGGGGTTTTGCCATGTTGTGCAGACTCGTTTTGAGCTCCTGAGCTCAAGTGATCCTCCCGTCTCAGCCTCCCAAAGTGCTAGGATTACAGGCATGAGCCACCACACCCAGTGTGCCAAGCCCTCTTTTGATGGGACCAGGACAGAGTGCTCCATTGCTCAGCTCACCTGCCCCCAAACCATTTCTTGCAACTATGGAAGTGGAGCTCAAAATCCATGTCACAATTTATTACTAGGGGGAAAAAAAGAGTCATTGGAATCACCCGGGATACACAGAACTCCTCTCATAAATGATGCACCTTACATGAAACCACAGATTTCAATTCCAATCCTCTGCACTGAGCCTTCCCCTACTGAACCCTAGGGAGAAACTTCTCACAGGCAGATGCCTCCAGCGCCAAGCCTTTTGCCACTCCGAACAGGCTGTAAACACCTCAACAGGAAAAGGAAAACTCAGTCTCCCTGATCTGTGTGATTCTGGGCCTCACATTCAAGTCCTGCAACAACAGGACAGGTGACACATGTCATCTGGGGTACAAGGACCATCTTACAACTGAAAACGGACAGAAGGCAGCTGAAGGATTTGAGGCTGTCAGTGTGGACAACGGGGCTCCAGCCGGTCACCTAAGGCACCACCCCCACTGCTGACTTACTCTGCGAGTTAATCAGAAAGTAGTGGAGTTGATCCCCATGTCCAGAGGGAAGGCGGGGTTGGAGAGGCCAGGACGGAGTGTGGCACGCTCATGGGCTTCTGACAATGATGTGATGGGGGACAAGCCTGGGCGGCACGGCCTGAATTCTAGATCACCACAGCATGATTTTTCCTCTCCTGTAGGAAGGGCCATTAACCTTTCCGATGACAGCCCTGGGATCGGAGTGATGGAACGATTTTTGAGGTCAGCAAGGATCTATGTTCTCAAAACCTGACATCGACATGCAAAAGTTGTGACTGAATTCTGGTGTCCCTGAGAGGAAGACTAAATGCATGTGACAGATATTCTGCAATCAAAATGCCCCATTTCCCAGAGTATCTGTCACAGATTGATAACATCCATGCAAAAAGTTAAGTACAATTATGTCTGTCACTAAGAAACATACTTCCGAACCTGTGACTGACAACTTGCTGGGAGCTGACAAATTATAGGAAGATGACTGCAACAGCGAGCACCACGTCACCTCCTACGGGCAACCCAGGCGTGGCTGACACTCCGAGAGGCTCCCAGGAACTGCACCTTGCAGGGGAGGCTGCCGGTCAGAACTCAATGGCTGGGAAATGCTCTGTGGCTTTGGGTGGGAAAATAACCCTTTCCCCCAAGACAGACAGTGTCAGGGAAAGGTCACAGGATGTGCCCGTGGCCTGTCGTCTGTGGGGAGGAGAGTTTGGGCAGCAGCTTCTCCCTCAGGACCATGGTGAGGACAGCCCAGGTGAGTGGGAAGGGCGGCGTGGGGCTACTGGAACCACATGTTGCAGATTTTCTGGGAGAGCCCCCGCAGGATGGATGTTCACATAAACACAAGATGTCCTGAAAACTCCAGCCACCTGGAGGCCAGACTACGTGTTTCTGACAGACTCTGAAAGGGACAGAATGCCACTTGTCATCATCTCACACCTGCCTGCCCTGGACCAAGACGTGGTGTCCGCATCGCCAAGGGCCCCGGATGTGCTGGGAGGCTCCTCTGAGCTTCCCTCTCAGGGAGGCTGCACAGCAGCAACTCTCCACTATCCATGCCTCCTCCTCTGACCTCAGCACTGGTGAGTGGAGGAACGCAATGGCTGCAAGTCAGATACAGCAGCAGCATCAACGGCGGCTTGGGGACCTCTGAAACCAAGGCCCACTGCTCTGTGCCCTCCCTGCTCACTGGAGGGTGTCTGTGGTCCTAACACGGAGGTCTGCTGAACCTGAATTTCTATAGGTGGGGAGAGGGAATATGACACGTTTCTTAAATAAGGCTTAAGAAACACTGATTGCTGTAATTCTCCTGCAGTCTGAAGGATCCAAATGTCATCTGACCACCCCCAGCATCTAGGAGCGCATCACACCTCAGGTCAGCTTCTTGATGCCACAGAATTTTCACCTTGGGGAAGGTGTCTTTATTGATTTTTTTTTTAAGTGTTAAGCCTAAATCTACCTCCTTGTAACCTCAGTCCACCTGACCTAATTCTGTTTTCTGGAGCCCCCAGCCATTTCTCCAACCCCCCATCCACACCTGGAAACACTTCTACTTTCTCTGCTGCTATTGACCCTTAAGATGTCTGCAGCAGGTTGGCCTGTCTCCACTCAGGTCCAAACTGGATTCCTCAAACTCGACACTGGATTCGGGTAACCTCTGCCTGGTGGTGTGGGGCAGTGCACACGCCCCAGGAGCAGGACTCCACTCAGGGCCTCCCGCTGTGCACACCAGGCTGCACTCCACACACCCATGCTCTGACCCCCGCCATCGCACACACGGCTGCTAAGCAAGGCCTCAGCTTGGTTCCTGTGTGATGGAATTTTTTGAACCTTGGAGGGCCTCTCGGCCTGTGCCCATCGCCTCCCATGGTTCCAGCAGGTTGTTCTGGCTGTAGAGGAGATGCAGAGTATTGATTCTGTCATTCAGTACGTCAGCTCACCCTAATGACTCTGTATCATCTGCAAATTTGATAAGCGTGCCTCTGATGTCTTTATCAAGCCACGGTTCTGCGGCTTGCTGAGCTACAGGGCAGCAGCTCACCAGGGGCCTCCTCCTGGGTCGACACAGAGCCATTCGCTTATCACACTGGGGGCTTCGGCTGCTCCAGCGGTTGTGAGCCCACCTGCCTCCTGGAGCTTTTCCCAACCTCTGTCCCGGCAGCAGCAGCAGCGGAACCTTTTCTTCCCAGCAGAAACAGGTGATGCCCTGCATGTGAGAGACGGTGGAGGGGCTGTTCTGATAGAGGCCAGGAAGGCGTTTCCTCTCTTGGCTCCCCTGCCCCAGAGAGCTCTGCAGGGCCAAAACCAGAAACCCCACCACCCGATCGCACGCCCGAGGCTGACTCACAAAGCTAGGCCCAGCCCCAAAGAGGGCCACAGAGATGGCACCGTGCCTCCGTCCCGAGGCCAGCCCTCTCCTGTTGATCGACATGCATGACATGGGCAAGCAGGGGATGGCGTGCCTGCGGCCAGGGAAACCAAGAGGCTCTGGGTCCCAGAAGAAGCGGCTGCCCTTCTTCATCAGGAGACAGTTCAGAGATGTGTGTGGTGATGTCTGCGTGTGAGATGAAGCGCCACTGTGAGGGAGAGGAGCTCTGCCAAGCTACCTTCTACTGCCTTAGCCACCAACTCACTGGTACAGCCCAGGAGCACCCCTCTCCCTGGGGACCTGACCGCTCCGAAAGGACAACTCCAAAGCTGGGGACACCACAGCATTTTCTGCAATAACAGAGCTTCTGCGGGAAGCTCCTGCTTCCAGAGGCAGTTCCTGCTTATGGACAGAGAAGGCAGTGCTGCTAGAACCACGAGGTCCTCAGGTGATGGCCTACAGACCACGCAAAGATCCACCTTTTGTCTGAAATAAAGCCTGGAATGAATGGCATTCCAAAAAATGGCAGGGAATTCTTTGAAATCTGAGTGATGACACAAGAAATGGAGGCGGAGCACATGGTTTTGGCTTTGGAGAAGAACACAGACTCAAGAAAGCAGCAAGATCTGTGACCCACCCCTTCCTAAGTCCTCCCGGGCAGCCTGGGCCAGCGCTCTGCGGGGAAAGGGCCTCCCACCAGCTCCAGCTCAGAACGGCATTCCCCGCCACCGCCACGGCTGGGCAGTAGAGGGCGCTGCGTCACCGCGCTCCCAGCGGCTCGATCCACGCCACACAAAGACCTCACTGGACGTGGTTCTCAGGTTTATGGTTGAGGCTACTTGAGAAAACAGTAGCGAGACACAGACTTGCTATTACACGATATGATATCACCTATGTAAAAAGTACACAAGAAAAAGATGAGGGAAATATAACAAAAGGTTATAAGCATTTGCTCGTGGGAAATGGAATTCCTGTTTTTTCATGCTTTCTACGTTCTGCCAGTTTTCTAGAAGCCTGATTACTCTCACCATCGGAAAAGACCCACGCAGTGCTCACGGAACAGGGAGTCGTCCGGAGGGGTTGCAAGGGACACATTTATTGTGAAACTGAATGCTTGCCTGGATTCAGGTGGGCGCTGGGGAGCTCCTTGGAGGTTCATCACGTGCCCACACCACCCCACTGACTCAAGATGTCCCCGAAGCGCTCACAGAAGAAGACCCAGCACAGGCCCAGTCCAGGAGCCTCAGGGAGGGCTTCCTGGGAGAGGAGTCCTCTGAGCTGAGACCTGCCAAACACACCTCATGTGCAGGGAGCACCGAGAGCAAAGGTGCAGAAGCCAGGGGCAGGAAGGGAGGAGGAGGCTGCCAGCACAGGTTAATGTCTGGGACTCGAGCTGGGAGAGGGAAGACAAGAAATCCCGGAGCTGGTGTGAGGCCCTGTAGGCCCCAGCACCTGGAGCACAAGCCCCAGCCACTGCTGCTCACCAGAAGGGAGGCAATCAGGTTCCTCCTCTGGAGAGTGTAGAGACCTGAAGCCTCAAGGAATAAAACAGCATACTCATCCTTGCTAGTCTTCAATGGAAAAATTCGAATGAATAATCAACATTTCATTTAAAAAAAAATCAAAGATACTGGATAGGAAAACAATACAAAAAAAAATCCCACAAAAACCAAAAAACCCTCATGGACGAGGCTCACATAGGTGTGCATCCTACCTGTAAATTACCGCACAGGACAACTTGGGACAGACAAGTGGTTTTTACTTGGAAGCACTGAAGTACATTCAATTATCCTGCTGCATACTGGCTGACTTAACTCAGCCAAATTAGAATACATTTTATATTGACTATTTTGACATTTGTTTTATTTGGCAAGTAAAACAAAACTGATCCAATTTCCTTGCAGTCATTGTAAACCATAAACTGTACGGCAGAGGTGATAGAGTACATAAGCCTTATAAACACTGGGTTCTGATGCGCTGCCCTGCAATCCTGCCAGGCTGCTGGTGGCTCAGTGTTCTCGGCCGTCTTACTTCAGGTGCGAGTGGCCTTGCTCTCACAGTGACCGGCAGGCTTCCGAGAGTACTCTCTCTGCTTTATCTCAGAAAACTGGAGCTCTTTCTTTATCCACAGAAAGTCAAAACCTGCCTGAGGTGGTGCCCATTTCTGGGCCCTTCTAAACCACATGATGTCAGCAGGGAGTAGCTGTAACGACTTCAGGGCAACTGCTCCTGTGGGGGCTTTCCAGCCTCTGCAAGGAGCCCAAACTTGAGCTGACCCGAGTACAAGCAGGCGATGGGCCTCAGCACAGGTGATGGAGGACCCCAACACACAGGTGATAGCCTTAGCTGACCCCCCAGCACAGGTGACACACCTGAGATAGCCTTGAGCACAGGTGACAGTGACCCTCGGCAGTGCCCTCCAGGGTGGAGCTGACAGTGCTCTCGCTCAGAAACGGAGGAACAAGTGCTGATGCGCGGTGCTAGCCTCACACTCCTGAACCTAACAAAGAGACTCAAATGTTCACCCTGCAACTCTGGGAGACTCATTAGCGATTGCTAACTTTTTATGCCAAATGAAACTGAAAACTCCTTCTAAAGTTCCAGGCAATTCCAGGGGTAGTTAAGTTTAAATACTACTCTTGGTTTATGAAACTGTCACAAGGAAGACCAGATTGTCTTTATAGAGGGATGTCCCAGAGGACAGAGTCCTCAGGGCTTTGGGGCCTCATTACAGCGCATTCTTCTGAGTGAGGCGGAGGCTTGGCACAGAGGAACAGAGTACAGAGAGCTGGTGGCATGTCCCGGAGGGCAGGCTGTATTGTGGAGGGCCCAGGAAGACCCACCGGTGACTCTTCTGTCTGGTTCCTGACAGATTTTATCCATCTCTATTCACCCACGTGGAAGCTTTGAGATCCATTCTCATTTACGTTACGTCAATCCCTAAGTGTTGCTGCCTCACCATTCTTGTTTTATTTACTTTTGCGGTCCCTTTCTCAAGCTTAATCCATCAGTGCCGTTTGTTCCTTGCCCTCAGTTTACTCCTAGTGATGCACAGGATTTTTATTTGACAGGATTATTTTTGCAGAAAGTGTAGAGATTGTTACTACCTCTATTATGACTGAAATCAGTTGCAGAGCAAACAGTTGGCTCACCCAAGTTTCTTTGTGGAGACAATTATTAAAACTAGCATTTCCTGAAAAACTCCTCACTATTCTCTCATACCCAAACTACCCATTTCTTAGTTTATAGATCATTAGAAAAAGAAATTATACGAAAATGAAGAATATAAGAACTCACCTACCCTCCTGGGTTGCAAATGAGTTGCTGGCCAAGATAGAGAAGGAATTTGACCTTAAGGCCAGTGATCCCAACTCCATGGCTACACAGCACATGTCTGTGTGCAGCTAGCAGCTCTTTTGAATAGCAAGCCAGTTTTAAGTTGCATAATGTGCAGTTTTAGGAGCCGGCAGAACACGTACGAAATAGACCACAGAATGGCCTTTGCATTCACGTAATGCAAAGATTTCCAAGTGGATTTTTAAAAATCTCCTCTAAAGATATATTGCTTCTACAATTGTTCAGCTGTCCTTTGCACTATTTCAGCAGACACTTGGTGGTGTTCTAAAATGTTGTGCAGGGACCCAAGACCACAGGACAACACAAGACACCCCAACAAGGCCTCACCTGGGAAGGTTGGGGGCTGGGGTGGAAGCAGCTGATGACTGGGAAGGCGTTGTGGGTTGAGATGAGTCATGATTTCTTGGTACTCTGCCCATTCGATACCAGATCCCCATGCTGTTCAGCTCCCTTTAGGAAAAAAGAGAAATCTTCATGGCTCTGGTTAGCACAAAGCATTTACCTGAGTGACAAAGCAAACCAACTAACTTAAAAAAGTCATGGCCTCAAACACCAGGGAATCAATTCTTGCCCCCCACATGAAATGAGTTCCACCACCTCCTTTGTGCTCTGGGCATCACAGTTCACATGAGGGTGACCTGTTCCATCTAGGCAGGCCTTCAGGACAAGGCCGCCTGTGTCACCCTCCCCGAGCTTGCCTTCCTACTCCAACTGGTACTTTCCTTGCTTCTCCAAACTTCTTTCTGTTTTGCCATTTCCTTGTAGAGTATGGTGTGATAATCCACATCAAGTCCTTTGTGCAGTTAGGAGAGACAGATAGGGAGATGCTGGTGTTTAACCATGAGATGAATTAGCCCCCTACTCTATAACACACCCCAATCTCAGGATACAGCCTCTTCCAGCTGTGTGTCACCTGCCGTCGGCCTCATTCTCAGGGTCAGTTTGGGAATCATTTTCAAACTGCAAAACTTGCCCCACAAACCACACAACTAGAAGTGGACACCAAGGGGCCTCCCAGACACCACACAAGCTCTCCTGTGACTTCCCTCGCACAGGTATCACAGCCCTGACCCCTACTACACCACACACTCGCGAGTGCTGAGGAGACAGCCATGCTCCTAGGAATAGTGACGGGATCATTTTCACCATATTCAGTTTCTAACTTCCCAGTTGCCCCACAGAACTGCATCTTTGGGACCTGATGTAGAGGAATATAATCTCTTCAAAAAATGGAAAAAGACTTATTCTGTGGGAACCCCTAATAAGCTTCTCAGGACACCACAGGAACCGTGTAAAACCACAATCCTGTCTTCTTAGATGAGTGATTCCAGAGAGCTGCACTGATTTCTCCACATCTGGGCCATGGCCTCTAGCTGCCAGGCTTTGGAGGTGCTGTTTGGAATGTGAGCTTTCTATCTTCCCCAACTGACAATCCCAAACCCTTGCAAAGTAACATGTAGAACTGTGCCCGCTTTTAAGAATAAGTGGCTTAGAGTTCTGAATACTGAATTCTCTTTCCTTGCTTAAAAATAACACTGGAATTGTCTTCCTCTGGAAGAGAACTGTTGCCCCAAGATGAAATAAAACTATAGCCATATTTCCAAAGTGACATAAAGGAAAAAAGGCTTTGGTTTTTATCAAGGTACATACTGGTAAATATCTATTCCTTAAAATTGGTTAAATTGGTTAAAAATGGAATCTTTTTACAACAGGATAGTTTATAATTAAAGATACACAGCAACTGAAATTAGATTTAAAAGTTCATTACTAAATTGCTGGTTTCTGCCATTTGTATGTAAATGGGTGCTTCTGAGGTGCCTGAAGTATGTTTATTCTATTTCCTACTCCTGGAGTCCTGTTTACATAATTTGTGTAAACCATGTTGCAAAACAGGATTTTTGAGTGTGTAGGAAGGGAATGATCACAGAGTCCTTCTTAACCACATGATCCTGACACAGAGCATTCCGATGCCAGAGCTGAAGACCGCCAGAGGTGAAACTCTGCATTTCTGTGGTACCTGCTCCCTGCATGCTTCAAGCAAATGCCACAAGGGCTCATCTGCTGCTCTCACTGGTCTAGGCTATCAGGAAAGGCCCTGGCTGATAAAAAGGCAGCTCTGGGCTCAAATGAACAAAAGTAAAGCAGAGTACAGGCCTGAACCAGGAGGCTGGCCTCAGAAGCTGAGAAGGAGAGAGTGTCTCTGGGAGCCCACAGGGAGGCACATGGCACCTCCCAGGCCTGGCCAGGGAAGAGGCACATGGCTGAGGGGGCTGTAAACCATCTGCCACACCAAGTACCCGGTACACCTGGATTTCAGTTGACCGAGGACAGTGAACATCTATTTCCTTTAAGACAGCTGGCATCCACTCACATCCTTTCTGACTTTTGACTTCCCCTCTGTATTTTAGGGGCAGCACCAGTCATGGTTAGTCCTTGAGTTCCCATGGAGCTAATCCTACTTCCTGCTCAGGCCTGGTCAATGGAAGAATTTTCCAGAAAACAGTGACCAGCCCAGGGTGCACATGACCCTACCTAGATCAATCAAGACCAATGAGACTAAATTCTAGAACTTCTTTTGAACTAGCAGGAACACAGACTTGCTCTTGGCCTCTGGACTTGAACCTGGATGAAAAGCAGGTGGAGCTACTGCAGTACCAGGCCTCCTTGAGGGGGAAACATGTCAGAACAGGGCCCAGCACCACAGCCAGAGGGAGACAGGGAAACCAGAACCCAGTGCCGGCTTTCAAGCTTCCGCTTCCAGGCGTGCCGGTCCTACCTCCCCAACTCTTCTGTGATGCCAGCCAACAAATTCTTTCTTTTGCCTAAGCCACAGTGGGTTGGGTTTCCTGTCACTTACAATCAACAGAGCCCTAAGTGAAACCCTGGGATTTCACTGTACTAAGTATTTATGGAGCCGCAACAGAGCCAGGCCCATGCTCAGGGCTGAGGCTACTAGAGAAACAAGACAAAAATGGACCCAGGCCTCAGCAGTTCTCTGCTTACTGGGGAATTATCATGCAGCTGTGTAATATTTATGTTTCTTCCTGACTTGGAGCCCTCCACTGGCTTTCCAGTGTGCTTGGAATAAACTCCAGGCCATGTCCTAGGAGGTCCTGCCAACCCTCGCCCTTGTCCCAGTACTCTCCCTGGCTCTTCCAGCTGCATGGGGCTGCGTTCTGCTCCCAGAACATGCCATGCTCATTCCCACTTCTCTCCTTCTGCTTCTGCTCCGCCTTGAAGGCCTTGCCTTCACATCTGTGCATGGCTGGTTTTCTGACATTCAGGTCTCTGCTCAAGTGTCACCTTCCTGACCCCCTCACGGAAGAGGCTCCCACTCCATCATTGTGTTTCACTTTCTTCACTGTCTGGAATTAGCTCATTTATTTTCTTGTTTATTGCTCGTCTGTCCCTTTTCGAACATCAGCTCTGTGACAGCAGGGCCTTTGCCTCACTCATGACCACATCCAGTGACCTTGGCCCCATGGTACAAAATAGGTCCCTGTGACCTTTCCTATAGGGTGAATAACGAGTGTGGAGAGCTGAGGCTGGTGGCATCACAGGGTGTCGGGGAAGGACCCAGAGGAGCTTCAAGGCTGAATGCGCAGAAGGGCGGGGGAGGAAAGGCCCTAAGGTAGAGTCAGCAGTGTGAGCCCAGGCGCAGGGAGGCCACAGCTGAGCAGGAACGGCAGTGAGGAGCACTGGGCTGACAGAGGCCCACAGCTGAGAGCCTGGGGGCCACATGGAAATCTCTGGGACCTCACTGCCTGGAGCGGCCTGAGTGCTCTCATGGAAGAGTAGCAGCTGAGAGTCCTGTCATTAAGACTCACCCGATAAACGTGTACTGAGGTGGGGCCTGCTTGGTCCGGCCCATGATCCGAATGTCACAAATTGCAGCTTCCGTTGAATCCCGTGGAATAAATTTAATGCACAGCCTCTTCTTCCTAAAAGCCACTTCCTCTGAAGGAAAGGACAACAGAAAGGGTATGAGTTTTCCAGAGATCCCACCATCTCGATTCTGAAAACCACATCCCTTGTCACACCCTGTTCCTGGCAGGAGAAGTGGCAGGTCACCTAAGCTGCTAGACAGAAGGGCTGGGCTCTGCCGCCTGCCTTCCCCCCAGGCTGCAGTCACCCTGCTCTGCATGCAGGACTCAACCCAGACACCCCCTGCTGAGAAGGGGCCCGCACACCCTGCAGTAAATCCGGGTGGCTTCTAAGAGCCACAACCACAATCTGCTCACTGCTCAGCCATCAGAAACTTGCACACTGATGCCCTGAGCATTAACAAATTTCACCACATGGACTTCTTTTCTTTTCTGCTTTTTATCATAGAAATCTTCAAACGTACCCCAAAGCAGAGAGAACAGCGGAATGAATCCATGTGTTCCCGTCACCCAGTGTCAATGCTGTGCACGACGGACAAACTGGTTTCCTCTCCTCCCACCCCTGCAGCTTTGCTGGATATTTAAAATGAATCCCTGACGACACCACGTCATGTCGCCATCAATACCTCAGTAGGCCTCCAGGTCACTGTTCTTTAAAGACCACTATGCCATCACCATTCCTAACAAAACGAACAGAATTCCTGAGTATCATCCAATAGAGAGTCTACATTCACGTTTTCTCCAGTCTGTCTGCATCCAGATCCCCAGGATGCTGAGGCACTGACCTCTGGGTGTCAGGCCTCCCAGACCATTTGACTCTGGAACAACCACTCGTGCTCCCTTTTCTTCAGGGCACTGACAGGTTGGAGAAATCGGGTCATTCCCCTGTGCCTCCTGTAGACTGACAGAGCTAAAGCCTTGATTAGACTCAGGTTAGGTTTTTTAGATGCACACGCTGTCCAGGGGCACATGTAAGTCTAGGCTGTCATATGGTGAGGCCCGGAGTCTGGTTGGGCCATTCTTGCTGAGCTCTGCTGGTGTCGGCCTGGGCCCTTGGTCATACAGTTCCCCCACTGCCATCCTCTGAGTACTTTCTCACCCTGTGATGACTGTTGCTAAGATCCATGCTTTATTAAAGGTTCACAATGGTAACTTTTGAACTCTGTCATTCCTTCTGCTTCTTTTCTTTTCTTTTTTTTTTTTTTTTGAGATGGAGTCTTACTCTGTCACCCAGGCTGGAGAGCAGTAGCATGATCTTGGCTCACTGCAACCTCCACCTCCCGGGTTCGAGTGATTCTCCTGCCTCGGCCTCCTGAGTAGCTGGGATTACAGATGCGTGCCACCATGCCTGGCTCATTTTTGTATTTTTAGTAGAGATGGGGTTTCACCATGTTGGTCAGGCTGGTCTCAAACTCCTGACCTCATGATCCACCCACCCTGGCCTCCCCAAGTGCTGGGATTACAGGCGTGAGTCACCACACCCAGCCTCCTTCTGCATTTTTTAGCTAGAATCCTTCTATATATAAAAAATAACTTTCCTTCATCAACTATTTGGTCTCCCTGAAATAAATTTTGTATAGGAAAAAAAGGATAAGCACATAATTCTTTTCTCTTACTTATCAAGCCTTAGAGTAAGGAGTTGGTGCTTGAGCAACCTCCAGTGCTGACCAACGGGAGGTGTGTGTGTATTTGTGCTTTTAAGCCTGAGTTTCAACCAACTGCAGCCATTTAATACACGAGTCAGACAGATCTGGGTTGAAATCCTAACGCCAACATTTTCTGGCACTGTGACCTTAGGCAAGTTACTTAATTTCTCTGAGTCTTGGTAAATTGTAAAAGGGAGTTAATGAAACCCACCCCATAGGGATGTGGGTTGGATGCACTGTGCCAACACATATGATCCACCTAGCCCAGTGCCTGGCACACAGTAAGTGCTCAGTAAAGAACAGCTGTGTGGGATCTTACTGTCGTTATTGACAAGTAAGCCTCTAGCGTGCAATTTATGCCTGTGCTTGGTATTGGGTTTCAAGACCTTGCAATTCTGTGGCAGGAAGTAAGACATTCAACAGCACATTCAAATCGAGGAACAGAACGAGGGGAAGTACAGCCCTGCCCGGGGGTTCTTATAGGGGCCAGGAGTGGGGAGGGGGACAAGAAAATCAGTGGAATTGTTTTTGTTAGTATATTTTTAGGGGGGTAGGGTCGCTTTTAAAGAGTCAGATAACTTTGTGCGTTCCTCAGGCACAGAAACTGAGGGCTAGAGCAGATCTACCAGCGGAGAGAAACAACGTTCTGAATCCAGACCCTAAACATTGCTAAACATCTAGGAAATGAACCTAGAACTGGAAATGAAGAGGCCCCTGCTGCCCACCCTCCTGTGTGACAAGACCCAACCTCAGAGTCCACACTTGGGACAGCAACCTGGGGAATGGGGGGCGCTGTTCACAGCAACTCTGCACCTTCAAAGATTATCAGCTGCTCAGATTGGCCTTAGAAGGCGTGAAGAACATGAGACCTTTACACAAAGAAAACTAATGCCGGGTGCTTCACTTGTTTTTGCCACACTGCTCTTGGCTCCATTCCTCCGTCTGCAGCAAACTCGGGGTAAGAGATGGAGCCACTAATTATACATGCTTAAGCAGGCCTAATTTTAAGTAAACATATTATACATAGTCAATAGAAATGTGTTCAGTCATGCTAATGAACACAGAGAAAGTACACAGTACTTTACTAAAACAAACAGTCTTCCAGTTTTTCAGTGCTATATGGATTACAGCAAACTATATTTTAAATGGATTACAGGAGTCTCCTGTTTTTGGCTGATTTTATAAAATCAGGGCCTTGAATGCTCTCAAATGATACAGAGCTGACCATAAGGCTCATATAGTCAGCTTGGGCTCCTCTGTCCCCCAGGTAAAGCCTCCAGGAAATGTTGCTAGAACCAGAAATGAAGAGGCTCCCTGCTGCCCACCCTCCTGTGTGACAAGGCACCTGGCACTGGGCCCAGGACCGATCTCAGAGTCCACACTTGGGGCGGCAACCTGTGCACTCCCAGTCACAGCGAAGAAACTTCCCAAGCAAGACCCCTGGGCCCCACAGCAGCTGGTCCCCAAGTCCAGACAGGACAGAGCCTCAGTGAACTGGTCCAACTAACCGAGAGGAAAATGCAGAATGGAAAACCCGTTGCGGCTCCACAGCACATCAATATAGAGACATCTGAAGTCAACTCACTGTCAAAAAACGAACACCAATGCAAATTTGAAAACTGTGAAAAACACAGGGGAAAAGGAGGAAAGTGATCTAAGTCTTTGAGAAGACTGTAGATCCTAAGCAGAGGAGATAACACAAATGGCCAACAAGCACATAAAAAGATGCTCAACGTCATTTGCCATCAGTCAAGGGCAAACAGAAAGCACAAGGAGATTCCATTTCATACCCACTAAGATGCCTGGAATCAAAAAGACAGACAATAACAAAGTGCTGGTGAAGATGAGGAGGAATTGGAATCTACGGACACTGCTGGTGGGAATAAAAAACGGTGCAGCTCCTTTGAAATACCATTTGGTAGTTCCTCAAAAATATCAAGTTACCATGTGACCCAGCAATTCCATGACTAGGTAGATACCCAACAGAAACGAAAACATAAGCCCACACAAAAACTTGTACATGAATGTTCATAGCAGCCTCATTCCTAACAGCCAAAAAGTACGAACAACCCAGATATCCATCAGTTGAACGGATAACCAAAATGTGGTATATCCATATGTTATATTATTTGGCGATAAGAAGGAATGAAGTAATGATCTATCCTGCAACATGGGCCAACCTTGAAAACATTATGCTAAGAGAGAGAAGCTGGTCACAAAAGACCACACACTGTATGATTCCATTCATATGAAATGTCCAGAATAGGCAAATCTATATAGAAAGTAGATCAGTGGTTGCCTAGGGCTGGTGGGGAGTGGGGAGGTGAGGGTTGGAGAGAAATAAGGGAGTGATTGCTGAGGGGTACAGGGGTGATATCCTGACAATGGGTTTTGGGAGTGATATAATGTGCAATAATGGTTGCACAACTCTGCCTTTACTAAAGGTCACTGAACTGTGCATGTTCAATGGGTGAATTGCATGGTATGTGAGTTATATCTTAATTTTTTAAAACCCTATACATTAATATAAAACATATCTGTAAAATGTGCTTATACACATGCTCTTCCAGTGTGGTGCTGTGGTTAAAAGTGTAGCTGGAGTAAGACGTATGTGAGCTTTCTAGTTATTCCTCCAGTTCCAGACGCATGACCTTGGCTAAGTTCTTTAATCCCTAAGGGGTGAGTGTGCTTCATTTTTCTCATATCTGAAATGGGTATAATAATGCCCGCCTCATAAGAGGGGTCTTCTGAAGATTAAATGAAATCAGGGAGGTAAAGCATTTATCACAGGGGTGAGCATACAGTAGATGCATACTAAGTATCAGCTCTTATGATTATCAGGTAATACATAAAATCATAAATGACAAAAAGCAATCTAATGTCTAAACGTGAAGAGACCATCACGAAAATAAAAATATGCTATACAACAGGGTCTGCTGGTTTCATGAAAATAACAGTTAGGTGGGATCTGCGTAGAGACAGAAACTCTGGTTCACATCATATGAAGTGCTAGCAAGAAAACAGCAAAAAATAGTGGGACCAACGTGGGCTAATTATGAGAGAATAAAGTATGAGACAGAAAATGAGACAGAGAATTTAATAAACAAACCCTGAGTCATAATGAAAGGATTCTCTGTATTTGTTTTGTATTCACTACTTCACTGTTGTAGATATCATAAAGTTGGCTGACCAGTGATTAAAAGTGAAACAAGGTAAGTTAAATTACACCAAAACAAGGAAGCCGAATCACCAGAGGTTTTCCAGCACCATTTAATAACTCATGTGTGGGTCAAAAAGCTCCAAGGGCTCCAGCACCCTGAAGACGCTGCCGATTCCTCGGTGATTCACTTCTGCTTGGACCTGCTCAGTGGTCAGAATATTCAGTCCAATTCGAACCTATGAATTTTAATTTGCAGTCTTTTTGATTCTCACTTTTCTTGTTTGCTCTATGGGCCCCAAATGGGCACATTATTGGCTCTGTGTTCTCTGGGCGTCTTTTGATTGTTTTCTTTCTGCTTCCTTCTGCGTCTTGTGCCAAGCTTGGCTTCGGCAACACCAGAGGAAGGACTAAAGACAAACTATATCCAGTTTCACTATTCCATTCCCCAGTGAGTCCATTCAGCAGGGAGCACCATTCTAAAAGAAAGGGACGTTCTGCTCATTTACATGCTGCTACCCAGAATACTCTGCAAACTCCTTGGAGAACCCAGCCAGACACACATCAAAAGCAGCAGGGTTTGTTCATGGGCATGCAGTAAGACCTCCGAAAATGTTTCTGAAGAAAAATGCACATAAAAAAACACCTAGAAATATATCTGGAGGAAGAAAACCCTCATTGTGATGAGTGCTACTAAAGGATGACTCACGTGTGTCCACTGTCTCCTGAATTGGGATGAAGCCCACAGGCAGTGTGTCCTTGATGTCAATGAGCTTCATATCTACTAACACGTTCCCCAGATGACTCTTGGGAAGAAAGAAAAGAGATACAGACTATTAATCTGAACACGCCTGTGGTGGGTTTGCCATTTTGGCTTCAAGATGCATATTTAACACAATGACTCGTGCAGCTTTATGACAGCAGGTTAATTAGAGTAGGTGACACTTAATGTTCCCCAGTGGTTACACATGGACTCGTGTGGCCCCCGGGAAGGAGTTTTATCTGCAGAACCTCAAAGCCACTCACTCAGACACAGCCTTGGTGAGGCAGGAGCAACCCAGGAGATGCTTTAGACATAACCCAGCAGAGGGCAGCTGTGCACACACGTCCCGGGACCAGGCTGCCACTCAGCCCTGAGCATCAGATCTCAAGGCCAGGAGGTTTTAGGAAGAGCAAATTCCTGAGGCACTCGTAGGACAGAACTGCATCTAAACCTAATAGGGAACCAATCACACTCCTAAGTGATCATCAGTCTGCATACTGACACACATTTCAGTTGCTAGATACATTTTACAAAATCCCAAGAATCATAAACTAACACAGAGTGAAAGTCCTGCTGCCTCAATATTACACGTCTTCTAAAATGACACGCACAAGGGCCTCCTAAAGTTTCTATTTAGTGGTAGTATACGGGGTCCGCAGTGCACAGTTTCTGTAACTGGTATACAAATATCTTTCAAAGACAGTACACATTCTGTAATTGCGAGAGAGAATTCTTTGCAAACACGCCGGCACTTGCAGCGCGCATTTCAAGCTGGAAATGAGCTCTAAATATATCTACCCTACAGCTTAAATATGTGGGGGCACTTTGGAGATTTCATTAAAATTTTCAGAGTAATTTGCAGCTTGGTTCCCCCTCTCTAGTCAGAGCCAGTTAAGGAAAGAATGATGGGCTCAAATCCCAAATCTCTCCTGTTAGGATACTAGCAATGCACTCCACGTGCCCATTTTGCAGAAGTGCCTCATCCCCAAAGCCCCGTGTGAGCATGCTCTCCGTTTACTTGTTCAGCATCCTTGGACAAGCATCTAGTTGGTCAACCATCACTCTGCCCTGGACAGCAACTTCTGAGGCTGTTGTTCCATCTTGCTTAGAGAAGAAGGGCTGCTACCTCCATCTCTGCACATGGGAGCCAAGATCCCACCTCCACCTGCACTGTGCCATGTCTCTGAAAGCCAAGCAGGGAGTTCTTATCATCTAAACTGTGTGTGTTCCCTCTTGGCACTCTCTTTTCCCCTCCCTATCAATTTGTGGGGTTATTTTCTTAATATCTGTCTTGCTTCTAGAGTTTAAGAACCATGAAGACCAAAACTATCTCTGTTCCTACTATAAATACAAGCCTAGCATGGATTTTGCCACACAACAGGTGCTCAGTAATTACTTGCTGAATAAATTAATTTTGGGTGCACATTTTTCAACTGGGCCACTCAGAGTCAGAAATCAAACTGGAGTCCGGGTGCTGTTGCTCACGCCTGTAATCCCAACACTTTGGGAGGCCAAAGTGGGCGGGTAGCTTGAGTTCAGGAGTTTGAGACAAGCCTGGGAAACATGGCGAAACCCCATCTCTACAAATTAAAAAAATTGACTGGGTGTGGTAGCACTCATGCATGTTGTCCCAGCTACTCAGGAAACTGAAGTAGGAGGATTGTTGGAGCCTGGGAGGTTGAGGCTGCAGTGAGCCAAGATCATGTCACTGTACTTCAGCTTGGGCAATAGAGTGAGACACTGTCTCAAAAAAAAAAAAAAAAAAATCGGCCAGGCATGGTGGCTCATGCCTGTAATCCCAGCACTTTGGGAGGCCAAGGCAGGTGGATCATTTGAAGTCAGAAGTTTGATACCAGCCTGAGCAACATAGTGAAACCCTGTCTCTACTTTAAAAAATACAAAAATTAGCTGGGTGTGGTGGTAGGTGCCTATAGTCCCAGTTACTTGGGAGGCTAAGGTAGGAGAATTACTTGAACCCAGGAGGTGGAGGCTGCAGTGAACTGAGATTGTGCCATTGCACTCCAGTCTGGGTGACAGGGAGACTTCGTTTCATGTGTGTGTGTGTGTATAGACATATATCAAGTTGGGTTTGCTGAGACGTCAAATCTAAACTATATGATTAAAAATATCAAAAGTATTGATATACACTAATAAATATTATGAACCAAAAGTACACAAATGAAACAAATTATTAGAATTTAACTAGGAAGGTCAAAGTAGCAGTGTGCAGTCATCAGGAAACCGTTTCTTCCTCTCAGAACTATCACATTTGCCAACAATTTGATATTCTGATATTCCAGGTAGCTGGGCCTCAGGAAGGCAATGTACAGTGCAGGCTAGCGAGTGGTAAGTGGGACCCTCAGAGCACGGAATAAATCTCTGACCGTGTAGGAAGGGTTTGAACTGTTAACCTAACTTGCAAACATCAGCTGCTTTCAGAATTGCCTGGTCTAATCTATCATAATTTTTTTTCATGGCAGTTGCTTTTCCATGTCATCACTGCTTTCTGCATTGAGAAATTAACAACTAGGCATGTTTTCCTGCCCTCCAGATGGATGGGCATTCATCAATATCCTTCTCAAATGTCTTCTACTTGACAAGTTGGGTTTTACAGAAGTCAACTGCAAACCACTTAGTGACCTCACCCTCCACACACTCTACAAATGTCCCTGATCATAAAACCTGAACATCAGTGGTGTGGCCATTAAAAACAAAGCATCAAAAAGCCCTTGCATGCATACAAAATGGGAGGCTGCACTGTCAGAGCTCCCCACAGCCCAAGTGTGGTCCCTCCTTACACAGGGCTGCCACTGTACTGGGTTTAATACAGTGGGTCTGCGACACCATTAATTTTGCCTGTTCCTCTCCCCTCCCCCATCTGTGCTCTCTTTCATTTCCTCCTCATAAATATGAAGAACGTATTCCCAATCCTTGTTGAGCAAATGATTCATGCCAAAAGCCCAATATGCACTGACTCAGGGTATTTATATTGTCTCTGGTAGCCAGTATTTGCTAGTATACTGTAATTATTTTTGACAACCTTGCATTTAAGGTAGCCACAGATAACCAACTTAATATTCAAATGTTCATAAATCCTTCTGTTTAATATCCTCCCTACCTAATCTATGTACATTATTATTACAGGTAATGCAGAAAGTACAGGGCATGAAAAGTGCAATTAATCTCGATCCTTCCCCAGGAAGCAATGTCACTCCAAAGCCAGGTTTTTGTATTAATAGCATTATTGGGGGAAAGGAATTTAGGTTCCAAAGGAGTCTCCCAAAACTCCTACATTGGGAGTCTCAAGTCACCTAATTAAGAATCTGTCCAGTCTTGAGATCCCCATCTCTCCTTTACAGCTGTAAAAAATGATGCTCTGCAAAGTCTTGGTTTGGACTACAGAGCCAGCATAGACTGGCTGTAACAGATTAAAATATTCTGATTCCTCCTCCACTCCTGAGCTGGCAAGTGGGCCCCTGCCAACTGCTGGAACTCGATCGTGTGGATCCCACTATTGGATCCATTCATTCTTTTTCCAAAAACAGTATGCACCATGCACCTATCTCCTACACTGCTTCAAAAGCAAGATAGAGGCTTTTCACACTGCCCTTGTCCTCTTCTTACATCCCTTCATCACACCCAAGAAAAATCTTTTTAATGTTCAACACATGTTGACGAAATCAATGGGTTTTCTTTAATACACTTACCCATGACACTCAATGCTAACAAGCACCAGTGACTTCTCTTTGTCACATTCAGACCTGTCACTGTTCCCACTCCAAGGGATGCAGGGACTCTGCTAGCCTAGGTACCAACACCCCACAGTGTTTTTGATTTCATGCAATGAAAACAAAAACAAAAAATGATCACAGAGATCATGGCTGTCCTCAGGCCAGTTTTAACTGAAGCCTCTTCGGCCTCTACTCATTTTTAAGTGAAGCCTCTACTCAGCCTTCAGCCCACTCCTGGGTGCCTCAGGCTGCTCAGTGAGCTGGGGGACCTGCAGGGACTCATTATAAGCTCACAGTGCCCTTGTCCACTCTTTAGCCCTGCCACCTTACTGGTATTTAAAATACACTCAAAAGCCTGAATTGAAAAGACTTCCAGACTTTTGTGTCAAGATTTTCCCTGACTCCATTATAAATTCTGTACTTTACAACGAGCATATATTGCTCTTGTAATTAAGGGAAAAAAAATAAAGCAACGACTTTTCTTCCAGTCCTGTTCAGAATAATTCTCCTACCAAAGAATTAGCCACAAACAACAGGAATAGGTGGTAGAAAAGAGTACAAGCCAGAGAGCCACATGATGGTCGACATTCAGAAAACACCAAGGGGACACGCAAGGACCCTGTGATGGGACCCTGGGCCTGCGGGGTTAAGTGGAGGAAGAGAAGAGGACTAAGGCTTTCCCCCTTTCATGCTGTTGAATGAGTATATTTGTTGTCTGGGTTCAGTTTTTTTTTTTTAACCGCAAATAAATATTACTTTTATAATATAATTTATATAAATAAATCAATAAAAATATTCCCCAAAACAAAATTTACATGACAAAGAGACAATAACATATGGCCAAAAATAAAATGTTAGCCCTGAAAATGAAAATCCCAACTCCTCCCTATTTGGGGCTGGGGAAGAGAAGTAACCTTGAAGAAGCATGTCACCTCTTGGATCTCGGTTTCTTCAATGGAAAGGAACTTCCACTTGTAGAGATTATCTGGGAACAGAATGAGGTACCCAGGGCAGGCCTTGTACAGAGTAGATACTCACCAAAACTATTTTGTTTTTTTCTAAGCCATCTATTAAAATACCTTATTAGATGTTAAAAAAAAAAAAAAAAAAAAAAAAAAAAAAAAAACCTTAGTAGGTATCTTTAAAGTTTCCTGATTTATAGGGGCGGAGAATTTAAAAAAAAAAAAAACACCATAGTAAGAGAAATCTGCATGAGTGGATACTTACCTACAAAAATAATGAAATGCAATATGTCACACAGAGACTCAGAGAGGAAATGTCACTGTGGAAGCAAAGGCATGATGTCTGTGGATGGGGTGGGGTCACAGGGACCCTCCCTGAGCCAGGCTGCCTTTGGCCAGCATTAAATCCCGCTCCACTGGAGAATTCACACTGCCGCACTATCCTGTGATTTGTTGCTTGGAGGAAAGGTAGGCAAATGAGAGCTGGGAGAGAAATTTCCTGGTTTCCTTTTGAGAACACAATTTAATGGAATTCACGGTACACTTGGGTACGTGGTTAATAATACTGTTAATAAATGAAACACAGTGCTGGCTGCTGATTCTACCCAGTTCACTAAAACCGCAGATAAATTAATATGGCAATGAAAATAAACCACAACAACAACAAAATGAGGAAATTCCAAACAGGAGTGTAAATTACTTGTGCTCACTCAGCAAATGGAAACTACAACTAGACTTACATTTTCTTTGGAAAATGATCTTGTGAAACACAGGTATCTGGTAACCTTGGATTTAAATAAGCCATCTTTCCAGAGGTCAGCATCCACACCATCTGCTGTCTGTGCAACCTACACCGGAGAGACAGAGAAAAGGATCGCAGGTAAGGCAGGAAGGAACCAAAGGTGTACGTGTGCCACTTCTTCCATGCCTCTTCCAATTAACACCAGCCTGGGATCTCCCAGCATCTCATTAGTTCATTTCACTAGGCACTGGGATGAGATTTTCCAAAAGGGGAAAAGGGAGAGTGTGAAAAATACAACTTCTAAAAATACTGTCCCTGGGGAAGCCATTGATTAAAGACACCCTGACAGAAATGGCTCTAATGAGAGGAGCAACTTTTGTCGTAATGGACCAAGAAGGGATTGGCTAAGTCAGCATATTAAGTGGCTATTACCACTTACTCCGGGGCGGGGGAGGGGGGGGGAATGGTGCAGGGTGAAGAAAGGAGCCCAGTGGGTGTGATGAGCCACCTGTGGGGGCGCTGCCTGTGGAGAGGGTGACACAGCCTCCTGCTCTAGGGCCCTGGGGCCAGCTGGGTGCTTCAGTCAATGGGATTCTCCTTCCGGCTGGGCGGGACGGAGGCGGGAGACATTTCACTCCACCCTGCGTCCTCTCGATACAAGCCTGAGAGTGGTGTTCAAGGTCAGAAACTGGATCAGGATATAGAAAAACAAAACGAGACTCACTGGGTTCCCTGTTTCTAGTCTCCATAAGAAGTCATTTTCTCATCTGCAGCTGTAGAAATTCTCTACTAGGAAGTGTCTGAGAATGACGCCAGCCAGACTTGATCTGAGTATCGAAGCCCCTGTGACCTAGACTGGGGCTGGGCTGGGGGATATTCACATGAAAGTCCAGGCTTTGTGGGACAGAGTGCAAAGGAGATGGAGAGGAGGAGGAGAAGGCTAGAAGAAGCTGGTGCTTTCTTCCTGTTTTTTTCCAGACTGCTCTGTGAATCGCTGGTCGGGGCGTGGTCTGCTTTCTGCCTCAGCCTCCCTGTGAGAGTATGAATCAACCTTGTACACCTTCCTTTAAGCACCACAAAGCAGGGCATCCTGGAAGACTGAGGAGCCATGACCATTTTGGGATAAACTCTGCAGGAGGTCTCTGAGCAGTTCACTTTCTGACTCCTTCTGGGTTGTCCTTTTGAGCTTTAGACTTTAGGATCCAGTCCTTGACCTGACAAGCTCCTGCCTATCCTGACAAACTGCTTGAAGTGCCTCCATTCTTCACACAAAACTGCCCTGATTCAGCCCCATCCTGCACACTGACTGCAGGCTCTACGCGGGCCCCACGGCACATGGATGGCCTCTGCCTGTCACACGCTCAAGGCAGAGGCGGGAGCCAGGACCCCAGCCCAGTGGGCTCAGGCTCCCCAGGACATTCCTGGAGCCCACCACAGCCACGCTCTCTGAGGCTGCCTCAGAAAAACCAAAAGGCCAGGAGGCAAAAGAAAAAAAAAATTCTTGTTTTTCAAACCAAACAATTGTAAATTAGCAAATATAACAACAGGAAAAGAAAGGCCCTTATGATAAAGATGCAAATATATTTGACCTGAAAGCTGAAGGAGGAATGGTATGGGGATAATTTTAGGAACTATTTGCTCCAAGTATGTCACCCCCACAGATAGAAACAGGATGGAACGGGGGTCAGGCCTTGTGAGCATTTTTTCCCATAACAGTCACACATACAGTTTCTTGGGAAACATGAGATTTAAGGCAGTGGTCCCAGCTCCTACATACCAAGGGCCCCCTATGCTCATTTTCTCCCATGGATTCCATGTTTTGAAAGATTTTTGTCTCCCAACACACTTTTTACTGTATTTCCTCAATTCTAGGAAGCAGTCATTTGGGGAACACCCCTTCACACAAAAAAGCCATAGTACCATATCCAAACACATGCATCTGTTTTAAGATGCATCCCAATTTCAGAACCACTAAAATGTAAAAATAAAAGACGCTCTAAACAAAGGGAATAAGGGGACCTACATGATCTCTCTATAATAAATGCATGCTTTCTGAAAAACCTTCAAAAACAGAAACTGTCTGCAGGACACTCCAAGGCTGTGGAACCACAAGCTGCCTTGGAAGAGAGGGAGCTGTGTCTTTAACCTTCCAAGAGACGAGGGAGTCTAGCAGGGCTTGTCTGGATGTCTGGAAGTGCCGCGGAGGGTGGTGTGCGTTCTAACCTAAGGCTAGAAAGCTTTCCAGGACTTGCCAGTGATGGTTCTCTCCACCCGCCACACTGCTAGAGCTGTCCTTTTTCAGACTGAGAAATGAAAATGTAATGGGGGAAGCTGGCAGTGTGGGCCCCTCTGTTTGAGCCCGCGCTTCACTGTTTGGGCAGTTAGAATCCCCCAGTCCTTGTCTGCGAAGTATTAAAAAAGGATGACCAAAGGCCCAGCTTTGACCTGGGCCAAAACTCATTTGCGATGAGGTGGAAGTGTGTAAAGGTATCATGAGGGGCCCAGGGAGGTAAGGTGGGAAGAATGAGAGAGAGAGGGAGACAGAACCTCCCCTAACCTCCAAGGAAGGCGGTGCTGGGCAGAGAAGGGCTCTGGAACAGTCCCGGAGGTCTGGATGGTTCAGGGACCCACAGGACCAGGTACTGGATGAGGAGTGAGATGTGAGTTCCTGGCTCCTTGAGAGCACTGGGAAGGCAGCCCTGGTGGAACAAGGAGGGTATTTCTGGCCTGTCTTTCCTACAGCAACAAGATGTACCCAGAGGCTTCTCCCCAACCCAGTCACATAAAGGTGCCTAATAACCTAAATTCTTCCCATCCCAAGTCAGGAGAGCTAATGATCTGCAAGACAAACGATCTATCTATGCGGCTGAAGTCACAGTGCCAAGAGGAGCCCTCACACCTGACTCAAGGCAGGGTCTACCTGACGGTGCCCACGCCCTCCTGGTGGCGCTGCAGAAGCTTACAAACTCAGCAGTCAGCCTCAGGTCCCAGCATCAGGAAGTTGCGGGGAGGTGGGGTGTGGGGTAGAGGACCAAATGCTTTGCGTGCAGCATGAGCAGCATGGAATTCAGAGGCGGACCTGAACTTGAGACCCAATAGCTTAAACCAGTCCTGTCCTCCTCTGCAAAGTGGACATGCTGCCTTTCCCTGCGGGCATCACTGCCAGGGACACCGGAGACCACGAACATGCAAAGTGCCCGCCTTAGTGCATGAGCACTCCAAAGACAGCGCTAATGTTTCTAAACCAAAAAAGAGGACATCTGCTCCGGCGAACCAAGCCTTGAAAGTGATGTCAGGCCACATCAGGATTCAAAAAGTCCTCAGTTGTCTCGGGGCTCAGCGCCAATCTCTGGGACCAAATCTGGTCTTTCCAAACACAAATGATATACTTGTACGAGGAACATCTGCCCTCCCCCTGCTATCCCACCCTGGACTATAAGCTTCACAAGGACAACGGCAGTGCCTGTTCTGCTTGCCATTTTACCCCCTGTGCCAAGCACAATGCCTGACACGGACGGGTTCCATCAAACCTTGTTGAAAGAATAAATGAGCGAGTCAACTCTGCAATCAGGGCAGTGTGAAAGCCACATACCCTGCCAGCTACCCAAGTAAGGTCATGGGAAGTTTTTCAAATGAAATTTCCAGGATTTAATCCATTGAGCTGAGTGACTCCCCTTCAAAACCACCACTCTGAGGCACACAGCCATTTCAGCACAGAGGCCGCCTACTCTTTTGGTTATCTTGTCTGTTTGCTGCCTTGTTTCTAAGACAATTCAATGTCTGCTGACTGCAGAACCTTCAGAGTCTGTTACAGGGCCTCATATACACATGTGCACACGTGCACGCACGCACATGCTCTTGCACGCTCACACTCACACATTCTCACAACCTCTCTCCTAGCATTTCTTCCCCGGGAGTAGGAGCCGTCTCTGAGGAGGAGCAGGAGGGCCCTAGGGCTAGGCAGTGGCGGACTGTACACATGGTTTGTCTCTCTTCCTGCCAGGATTCTTCTACACCAACAATCAAATGGAGAGTGCAGAAGCCTCCACAATGAAGAGCGAAACGGGAGAGGCAGCACAAAGGCCTGGTGCTGCGGAAGGCGGAAGGCAAGGGATTTAGCCAGTGGAGGGGTTGTGACCTAAGGGGCCCATGGGAGCTGATACTGAGCAGAGGCCGAGGATCCAGAATCACTAGACACCACTGGGGTAGGGGCAGGGGAGCAAGTGCAAGTTTAGGGCTGAACTGGGTGGACTGAAACATGTTCATAAACAAAGTGGTTAGACTCCCAGGTGCCCACTCCCGTTTCAGGTGTATTTTCTGCAGAAAGGAACCCAGCACGGGCTCAGGACTCTAGAACACCGGCAGGTAGGGAAGGAGGTTGGAAGTCGGGAGGAGGTGGGGGAGGAGGTGCAATTCAGAGTGGAAACGACGGTAACTGTGTAACCATGCGTGCACACTGAATGGCAATGGCAGGCCCTTCCCCGCCACCCGCGCTTACCCTCCTTCTTGCTTCCAGCTGCCTCCCCTGAACACTGGACACTGAGGGCTTTGTCTCCAGAGAGCGCCAGGGTGGACCAGCCCATGATCCCTGAGCCAGCTCCCTGCTCGTCGCCCCACTGTGTAGCACACCAGCCAGCAGGCCCCCCACCCACAGGGCTCCAGCCCATGAGCTGGTGCCTCCATCTTAAATCCCAACCCACAACAAAGGGTCACCAGGCACTGGGGACAGGCTCAGACATGACAGAAGGGCCCAAAATAGAAAAAAGGGAGCTTGAAGGAAGCACAGAGAATAGGGGGAAACAATGCCGGCTCAGGACAGAGAACCCAGTTTGTAATTAAATCCTCAGAGGGACGAGGGAATAGACTGCAAATACCAAACAAGAACAGACAGTATTATGAAAACCTTTTTAAAAAGGAACAATTTGAGGACAATATAAAGAGATTAGAAATTGTAAACACTGGAAGAGAAAGCTGAGAATATCTTCCAGAAGGTAAAGTACAAAGATGAAGAGATCAATTATAGGAATGAGAACTGAAGGGTCAAGACAACATCCAGCTAACAAAGAGTTTCAGAAAGAACTTTTAAAATAAAAAACAGAGGGGAGGGGGAGCTTCTGTGTTAAAGAGGTCCTGAGTGTCTCTACAAAGTGGATGAAAAAGACCCACTCCAAAACAAAAGAACAGAGAATCCCACCACACCGGGGATAAAGGAACCACCTTAAATACTTGCAGAGAAAGACAACGGGTCACATACAAAGGAACGGGAATCATTTTGCATCAGGCTTCCCAACGACAACGCTGGAAACTAAAAGACAAGATAACAATGTCTTCAAAATTCTGAGGAACTCTGGAATTCCACACCTAAGCCCACTATCGATTAAGTGTGAGGGTAGAATAAAGACCTTTGCTGATGTGCAAGGACTTAAAAAGTTTATCTCCCAGGGGCCCTTTCTAAGGAAGCTACTGGAGGATGCATCAGCAGAACCCAGGATTAAATCAATAAAGAGGAAACCATAAACTCCAGGAAACAGAACCCACACAGCACAGCAGCCAGGCGACAGCAGCACGCCCAGGCCCAGACGGGGAAAGGAAGAGACGTCAGGGCAGCAACCTCTGGGGAGGAGGGGATGTGGAGGGAAGAGCATTTAGAACTGCACTTTCGTGTTAGAAAGAAATAGGGATGGGCATGTGACAACTGCCTTAGAGCATTTAGAACAATGAAAACAATGCACCTAAGGCTATTTGATCAAAAAAAAAAAAAAAAGAATCAATTTAAAACTTAAAAAGACATTTTTAAGAATGTACTGTGAAAATCAATAGGCACCTGGACAACTCCTCACATGAATGAAACAAGTTTGATTAATTCCAAGAAAAAATAAAAGGTTGTATGAGAAAGAACACACACTCCTAATATGTTACTGGATTCAGTGGTACCCAATGTCTGCATTGTAATCTATGTGAACACTGAGCATTAATCCACCAAAAATTGTGATAATGCCTAATGGGAGGAGATTATAAGAGAAAAAAATAATCCAGAAATAAGGAATATAATAAAATTATTTAGAAATATGAAGATAAAGTACTAGAGGGGAAAAAATCAAAGTGGAAAGTAAATGCCTCTGGGAAATAAAAAAGTGAAGGTGGGGAGACAGGGCAGGGGCTGCTATATTTTCTTATGAGCACTCTGATTTTTTAAACTGTGCATGCAGGCAGCACTTGGTTAAAGTGAAAGCAAAAAAGAAATATCTCACGGAAGATAGTATGATAATTTGTTATTTCTTTTAGGCAAGCTGCCGCTATTGCTGTCATCAGGGACGTGACTAGCAATGCAACATAATCTCACTCCTAGTTAGCTTGTTAGTGTGTTCCCAAGTGGGTGACAATGTCCAAAGCTGCAAGTCCAGCTGATTCCAACCTTCCCCACTGCTAGAGCTCATCAGAACTCAACATGCAGATGCCTGGAGGCAGAGCTGCAGCACCCAGGGAGTCCCTGGGATGGTGGCTGCCAGTGCTGCAGAACCGACACAGGGCTCTACAAACCCTTTTCTCACACAGCCCAGGTCTCTGATTGCTTTCAGTAGCTTGAGTTCAGAGGTCACATTCTGGACCACTGTGCAGCAGTCACAGAGGATGATGTGCGTTCAGGAAGCCCTGAACAGCCCACTGGACAGTGGGACTGGCTACCTGCGGCTGGCCTGTAAGACATGCTCACTGTAAAACGACCTCTGAGGTTAAATGTAAGCAGTCTCCCTGGTTTAAGGGATTCCCTTAATCCCTGAAAGATTTGGGGGCCAGGGGCCTGGGGGACAGCTACTGTGAAGACCCTAGGGTAGAAATAAAGTTGTTGTATTAAAGGGACAGAAAGTGGGGCTCTGTAACTGGAGCCTGGTAAGACAGGATAAGTGTTATTGATATGTTTATTGAGGCTCAGTTTATAAAGGCAAGAGTGGGTGATGATAAATTTCTAATGATTAGAGGACATCCTCACAATAGAAGACTCAACAGCCATTTGAAACAACTTTGTACACATACACATACTAACATGGAAAGTTCAGGAGAAAGAGTAAGTTACAACATGGTTTATAAAGTACAATCCTATATTTTGTTTTCAAAACAATTATCTGTATAGAAAAGGATCTAGGCAAATATAAAGCAAAGCATTAACCACTGTTTGGCTCTGCACAGTTGAGATTATGAGTATTTTTAATGTTCTTTTTTTCCCCCTGCATTTCTGCTTTTTTGGTAATGAGCATGTATAGCTTTTATAAGAAAAATAATTGTAAATACTTCATTTGATGGGGTGAAAAATAAAAGTCCGCTGGATTTAAACTTGAGAAGCACTTTGTAAATCAGCTATCCAACTAAGCCACCTAAAGAGGAGCTGTGCAGTCAATCATTTCAACCGTTAGAGGTTTTCCAACATTGGAATTGAGTGCTCCTTGCCAAAGAGAAACTCTCAAAAGACAAGCTAACCACCAATTTCATCAATCTGTTTACACCCCAGTGTTTCAAAAGAGCCCACTCACAACTCAAAGGTGTACTCAGCAGACAGAGAGCAATGAAAGCGGCCAGGAAATCCTGCAGACATTCCAAAGGAAATATCTGGCTGACACGATGAACGAGAATGAAGTTCAAAGGCCTCTGGGTATGTTAGATCATCAACAGTGGAAACACAAGCACTTGGCCCAGGCCAGACAGCGGCCAACTGTGAGCCACTTAAACTCAATAAGAGCAGCGTGGGCATAGCAGAGGCAAGGAGCCTATCCAACCATCCGTGGACTCCCTAACAGGTGGTGTGCCCAAGATGCTTTCTACAAATATCAAGTGAAAGGAAGAGGCATTTAACTAATGCAGTGAAGAGTGCAGGAACTCTCAATTGTTTTTCGGTTCTGATTTTATTTGCAACATTTTCTTATACTTTCAGCTGAAATGTCTCATTTTTTTAGCAAAATAAATGAAAAGCATAAACCTGTTCCCTGAGACCAATGCATCTCCCTCAGTCTCCAGGTGGTCCTCTCCACTCACGGGGCACAGGGACACAGCGGACCACCCAGCCCTGTTGGCCTTGCACCCCTCTGGGCCTCCTGATACTGTTCCCCCTCTCCACTCTAGTTCTCCTTCCTCAGCCAGGTCTTTCCTAACTGTGCCCCACCATTTCCAGTCTCCCTGCCTTTGCTCGTGTTGCTACCTCTCCCATCTGTCTTGTTGAAATGTTCTTATTATCTAGGGCCTGGCTGAAAGAACCTGCCACTCTACAACCTCCCTGATGATCCCAGCAGGCAAGAACTTGGATTTCTGGAGTTGGGTAGATTCGAGTTCAAGTCCCAGCTCTGCCACTTACATACTAGGGTTTTCCAAAGTCACTCTTTTACTCTCTGAGCCTCACCTAAAGATGACAATAGAAATAATATCTACCTCATAGGATTATTTGTAAGCATTAAATGAGAGAAAGCACAAAAAGCAGTTAACCACAATGAGATACCACTTTAGAACCACTACGGTAGCTACAATTAAAAGGACGGACAATCCAAATGTTGGCAAGGACATGGACGAGCTCTCTGCACTGCTGGTGGGATTGTAACAGGGTGCAGCCACTTTGGAAAACAGTCTGGAAGTTCTTCAAAATGTTAGACATGGAGTTAGCATATGACCCAGCAATTCTAATCCTAGGTATATACCCAAGAGAAATGAAAACAAGCGTCTACATAGAAACTTGCACTCAAATGTTCATGACAGCATGTTGTTTTCTTAATTACCAAAACGAGGAAATAATCCAAACATTCATCAACTGATAAAAATGTGGCATAGCCATACAATGAAATAGTATTCTGTCAGAAAAGGAATGATGTACTGATACATAATACAACTTAGATGAACCCTGAAAACAGTTTGCTAAGTAAGATAAGATAGACACAAAAGACCACATATTACATTATTTTGTTTATATGAAAAGTCTAGAAATGGAAAATCCTTAGAGACAGAAAGTGGACTGGTGCTGCCAGGGGCTGGGGGCAGGAAGAGTTGATGGAGAGAATGGCTAATGAGTGGAGGGTTCTTTAGGGGGTGAGACAATGTTCAAAATTAGGCAGCAGTGACAATTGTGCAACTCTGTGGCTATACTAAAAACCAATGGACTGTATTCTCTTAAAAAGTGAATTTTGTAGTGTATGAATTATATCTCAATAAAGCTATTAATATTTCTAGAAGTACTTAGCATAAGGCCTGGCACATGGCAGACACTCAAAAAATGTTAACTACTTACTATTATCTCTGGTCCTTAAAGTAAAGATCTTACCTTATTCATGGAACATTTTTCTGAGTTCCTAGCCCCATGCCTTGTTTATAGTACACAATTAGATATTTGCTAAATGACTGATTGAACCATTGAACCATGGAAAGAATGTACGGTATGAAAAATACACAAAGACTAAAGCCTGGTGCATCTAAGACTACACAAGATAGCCCTTTTCTCATTCTACATGTGGCACAGGTGCCTTGGCCACACCAGGCATAGAGGGGACGGCTTCCTGAGGCTGGGCAGGGAGGCAGAAAGCAGATCCCGATTCCCAGCAAAAGCCCCTGAAGAGGCGAAGGGATTAGGAGCCCTGGCTCTGCACCTCCTGATGGATGAAGGGAGCCAGGCAGGGAAGACAGCTCCGTGGGAGGCCTACCAGACAGGAAATGGGAGATACATGCAGGCAGGGCACCTGGCCGCATCAGAGCAGGTATGTCCTCCTTGTTCCAGGTCATCAGGAGGGAGGCTCTGGGCCAGAAGAGCTCCCATTTCTGTCACACCCAGACGGCCAAGCTATGACACGGCCCTGGACCTCCACAGGCCTGCAGAGAGCAGCATCAGCAGCCGAGAGGTTGCCTCGTGGCTGGTCCTCACCCAGGGGAAGGCCGGCTCCTCTCAGCCACAGGACACCTGGTCTACCATGGCACTGCCAGTGACACATCAATGGCTGAAGTAGGGACTAGTCAATTAATAGTACCCAGACACCTGATTGTCACTACACAGGAAAAACTAAGTTGAACCCTACCTCAATTTGTCAAAAACAAATTCTTGATGGATTAAAGATGAAATGTGAAAAGCAAAACTTCCAAACTTTTAGAAAAAAAAAAATGTGGAGTATATTTATGTTTTAATAGAGAGAATTATTAAAGAAATAGATGAACATGTACAAAACCATCTATAAAAGAATAGGCTGATGGGCCGGGCGCGGTGGCTCAAGCCTGTAATCCCAGCACTTTGGGAGGCCGAGACGGGCTGATCACGAGGTCAGGAGATCGAGACCATCCTGGCTAACACGGTGAAACCCCGTCTCTACTAAAAAAATACAAAAAACTAGCCGGGTGAGGTGGCGGGCGCCTGTAGTCCCAGCTACTTGGGAGGCTGAGGCAGGAGAATGGCCTAAACCCGGGAGGCGGAGCTTGCAGTGAGCTGAGATCCAGCCACTGCACTCCAGCCTGGGCAACAGCGTGAGACTCCGTCTCAAAAAAAAAAGAATAGGCTGATGAATCTTGCTACCCTAAAATTGAAAACTTGGATGCTACAAAGGACACAAGACGCAAAGTAAAAAGAGAAGCCTTAGACTGGGAGCAGTGCACAGTGACAACAGATTAACATCCAAAATAAGGAAATAAAAAACCCCTCTAGGCTGGGCGTAGGGGCTCATGCCTGTCATCCCAGTACTTTGGGAGGTCAGGGTGGATCATTTGAGGTCAGGAGTTCAAGACCAGCCTTGCCAATATGCTGAAACCCAGTCTCTATTAAAAATAGACAAATTAGCTGGGCGTGGTGGTGGGTGCCTGTAATCCCAGCTACTCGGGAGGCTGAGGCAGGAGAATCACTTGAACTGGGAGGCAGAGGTTGCAATGAGCCGAGATGGCGCCACTGCACTCCAGCCTGGGGGACAGAGTGAGACTCTGGAAAAAAAAAAAAAAAAAGCCCCTACCAAGCAATAAGAAAAAGACATTACCCACAAGCAAAATGGCAGTGCTCGGCCATTCACGGCAAATCACTGACCAAACCGCAAATGTCTAACAAAATGAGCGCAGTATAAACCTGAACCTCCTGCACGCCACTTCAGAGGGCACATGACTATATCCAGAAAGGAGAAAATGACCGGCGATTCTATTCCTAACTTGTTCCCTAGAGAAATCCTTCGCATAGAGACAAAAGGATATTATTTACAACATTGTTTACAGTATTGCATTATTGAAAATGACCCAAATCCTCGCCAACATAAGAATGAATAACTAAGTTATAGTATATTCATGGAATATAATTCTATATCCCTTGAAAATACATGAACTAGAGCTGTATCAGCAAGGAAAAATATCTCAAGAACACTGCTAAGAAAAAAAACCACGTTGGCTGGGCACGGTGGCTTATGCCTGTAATCCCAGCACTTTAGGAGGCCCAAGCAGGTGGATCACCTGAGGTCAGGAGTTTGAGAACAGCCTGACCAACATGAAGAAACCCCATCTCTACTAAAAATACAACATTAGCCGGGTGTGGTGGCACGTGCCTATAATCCCAGCTACTTGGGAGGCTGAGGCAGGAGAATCGCTTGAACCTGGAAGGTGGAGGTTGTAGCGACCTGAGATTGCACCACTGCATTCCAGCCTGGGCAACAAGAGCGAAAATCTGTCAAAAACAAACGAACAACAACAACAAAAAAACCCCACGTTGAAAAATACATATAAGTGTGACATATATCCCACGTAGGATATTACCTATATAAAGTGTGAAAACATGGAAAGATATCTAGGAATGAAAAACACCAAACTCAGAGCGGTAGAGACTGTGGAAAGGAAGGAGGTGTAGGCCTGGGAGGGTGCATGGGCATCAGTAATGTTTTCTTTTATTAAAGAAGAAATCTGACAGAAATTTGGTGAAACATCAAGACTTGGAAGAACTGCATGGTGGATACATGGGCATTTTGCTACATTGTTCTCTATACTTTTCTATATATTTGGAATATTTTGTCATATAACTTTTTAATTTTAAAAATCAGATAATAGGCCTTAAGAAGAAACTTTTTTTTTTTTTTCAAATCTCACAAATGTGCATAAGGAATGGAGTTGCTACAGGCAATACAAGTCACCCAGTGAAATGTAAATTTCAGACAAACAACAAATTTTTTTTAATTAAAAAAGTTTTCAAAATGTTCATCCTGTATTTTTATTTGCTAAATCCAACACCCTTAACAAGGAGGCATGCACTAAAAGCTTTGTTCAGTGAAAAACTGAAGGTAAAAGAACTACTGGCTGAGCAGCAGAAGGCTCCTGTGGCCCTCACCCAACCACGGAGCATCACACACCCGTTAACAAGAGTGTGGAGGGTCTACACACACAAATCTAGAAAGATGTACATGACACGTGTACATCTTTCATAAAAATAAAGCATGAGCTGATGGCATGATCTAATTTATATTAAAAACACAAATTACAACGATATATTTCTGTAAGTCATTTACATATAAATGCAGAGAAAAAAGTCAGGAAGAAAAATGAGCAAACTGGTGTGGTTGAAAGGTACTTAAGCTTTGGCTGTTACTATTTAATTTTTTTTTAGATAAAAGATATTCTTCTGTTCCTTATTTAATTAAAAACAAATACTTTTTTTGGTGAAAAGAAAAACATAAGTCTAGAAAGATACTTGCAAACTGTCAATGAGATGTATTGGCATTAGAGGAAAAAAGAAAGGTAATATTTTCACTCTTTGGTTGATAGAATTGTATATGATTTAGATTTTCTGAGATGAGTTTTGATAATTTTTTAAATGTCATGCAATATTTTAAAACAAAATTTTTAAAGACAAGGTTTTCCAACCCTCTCTCTACCACAGTATCCAGGGAGCTCAAGATAATCTCATTATGGAGGGTGCATCTGCTGAGCAGGGAAGGAAGAAAAAGCAAAGCAGGGCAGGCTCCAAAGCCTCTTCCTGGCTGGAATCTGGGATAACAATGTTTGCTCCAAATCACCCAATACCAGCCTCCCAGGCCAGCAGCATACAGAGTTTAAAACATGGGCCTTGATACTAGACAGATGTGATTTAAATCCTGGGTTCACCAACCAGTAGTGGCTGTGTGGCCTTGGCTAACCTCTCTGAGCCTTGGCTTTTGTCTCTATAAATGGCAACAATAGGTCCTAGCTCATACAGTTGTAGTTACAGCACCAAAGAAAGTGCTTTGTTCAGTACACAGTAATCACTTTAATCAATGCTAAGTATTGGTGTTGCATCGGAAAGCACTGCTTCCCTTCCACACCTAGATATGCAGGCAGGCCTGGCATCAAATAGAGCCCTCCCCAGCATAGGCCATCATCACTAGGCTGCAATTCATCTCTTCAGGCCACAAGTCTTTCCTTTTCTTTCAGCAGACATTCACTAGGCATTTATGGTATGTAAGGCACTCCCTCCTCTCCCCTCGAGGATGGCTCCCAGGTGAGCTGAATCAGGAGTGAGGATGCAGGGAAGAGAGCCACGCAGAGGCAGGAGACCTGGGTTTGACCTCCGTTCAGCCACACCCTTGAGCTCTTGGAGGCTTTGCTTTCTTACTTGTAAAACAAGATTGCAATAGTAACTTGGCAGAGTTATTGTGTGAAATAAATACTGTGTGTGGAAGCAACTAGTGCAGGGGCAGACACAGTATGGATATTTGGTGTCACCAGAAGTGTCAGACAGAATCACCTCAGTGCTGTAAGGGAGCGCCAAGTGCTGAGAGCTCTCAGAAGCAAGCATAAGGCAGAAGAAGGAGAAGAAAGGGCAGGCTGCTGGGAGGATAAACAGAACCAAAGGCGTCTTCAGATGGGCTGTATCATAAAGTGCTAGCAGGCAGAAACGAAGCGGGGGCAGAGGGGCAGGCACACCCCTAGAACACAGGACAGAAAAGGCCAGGGTGTGGGTGCTCCCTGGCATGTGTGGGAAGCGTGGGGTTGGCTGGACCACTGGCCACACAGGTGAGAGAGAGATAGCAGACCATACGACCACAGAGATCTGGTGGGAGGAGCTGGAACCTGGGAGGCTGCAGGGCAGGTGCTGTCTTAGGACCTGCCCCATCCTAGGGAGCAAGAGGGGAAGCATGGTTGGAGAGCCCTGGGCAGGGGGGAGAAATTCTCAGAGTGGCACTTACAGGAGAAACCTGGAGCCGAGATGGGAGGCACCAGAGACTGCTTAGAAGAAACTACCCGTGTCAAGAAATGTGAGGCCCTCATCCAGGTGGTAGCAGAGACAGAAGAGGAGGATGAAAAGATAAAGAAGTACCTGGTGGGGTGCTGGCAGGCAGGGCTGGCAGAGAACCCTTGGGAGGATTCTGGCTTCTGTCTCATGGGAACATTTGGAAGAAGGGTAGTTGTGGGTTGGGTCTTCTATTGGGAGCGGTAAGGAAACAGAAGAGGAGTTCGGTTTGGGAATATTCAGGTTGAGGTATCAGCCAGTTAAGATTTGTGGGCTTGTCCAGCAGGTTGGTGGAAATGGAGGCCCGGTGCTATGGAGAGCACAGGCTGGCTGCGTGCCGTCGGAAGCTCGGCGCCTGGCAGGGCTGGATGCCAAGTGAGAGAAGAGTGCTCAGTGCAGGAGGCTGGGTGGGAGCTGGGCAGGGCGCACGGTAAGGGAGAGGCTACTATAAGAAAGGGGGTCAGAGAGGAACAAAGCTGAATGCAGCTGAAATCAAATGGAAGCAATGCAGTATTTTAGGAAAGAAGGACTACAGAAGAATATCCGATGATCTAAGAAAATACTGCAAAAATACACTAAGAAAATATGATGCAATAATAACCAGGTTATAAAATTTATATAAATAGAATCCCATTACTGCTAAAACACACACACACACACACACACACACAAACAGAGTTAAAGTGTGGACAATAGTTTTCCTGAGTTGTAGGATTACAGGTTGCTTTTATGTTCTTCCTTGTGCTTTTTAACATCTTCTACATAGTCTAGAGTGAACATGTACTAGTTCTGCATTCAGAAAACGAATATATTAAGGAAGGAGGAAATTGGTCAACAATAACCAAAGTCGAGATGAGGTCGAGAAGAATAAGGATTAGGAAAGAGCCACTGAGTCAGACAATTTAGGTATTGAGGGGTGAGTGGGGATAATGAAGAGGAGATGGTAGGCAGGGACGATTTTGGGGAGTAGGGCATCCAAAGATGGTAGCTGGAGGGGCTAGTGAGATGAAGGGAGGGTGGCGGAGGCAGCATCTGCTAAGAACAGAGGGGACAGGGGCATGTCTTTGTGGAAAGGAGGACATAGAGAACGGGGAGAGATTGACAGCACAATGAGGGGAGGGAATTCCAAGCAAAAGCCAGGCAGGAAGATGTCGAAATGAGAGCTCACCTACTGGGATTAACCTTGGGAAGGAACAGGGTCACTGTAGGGTGCTCCAATCTCTGCTACCCCTGTTTTCATTTTCATCCTTCAGTCTGGGTCTGTAAATTCCACGTAGGTAAGTGCTACATCCGACCATTTACCACTCAGTTCGCAGTACCCAGTACAGGCCCGTGGTGGGGGCTTAATTAATAAATAAAAGCTTCCATCTTCCTCTGCTCCATCTCTAAAGTTTGATGAAATCTCCCTTTGGACCCAGGAAAGTGCGTTTATAAAATGAGCATGCCAGCTGATTTAGAGAAACAATAGAAAGGCATATTAATAAGCAACTGCACGGTCTGGAGGCTGGGTGCAGTGGTTCATGCCTATAATCCCAGCATTTTGGGAGGCCAAGGCAGGCGGATCATCTGAGGTCAGGAGTTCGAGACCAGCCTGGCCAACATGGTGAAATCCCGTCTCTACAAAAATGCAAAAAATACAAAAATTATCTGGGCATGATGGTGGATGCCTGTAATCCCAGCTACTCGGGAGGCTGAGATAGGAGAATCACTTGAACCTGGGAGACAGAGGTTACAGTGAGCTGAGATTTTGCCATTGCACTCCAGCCCGGGCAACAGAGGGAGACTCTGTCTCTTAAAAAAAAAAAAAAAAAGACACTTTGGGAGGCCGAGGTGGGCGGATCATGAGGTCGGGAGATCAAGACCATCCTGGCTAACACAGTGAAACCCCATCTCTGATTAAAAAAAAAAAAAAAAATTAGCCGGGCATGGTGGTGGGCACCTGTAGTCCCAGCTACTTGGGAGGCTGAGGCAGGAGAACAGCATGAACCCAGGAGGCGGAGCTTGCAGTTAGCGGAGATTGTGCAACTGTACTCCAGCCTGGGCAACAGAGCAAGACTCCGTCTCAAAACAAAACAAACAAACAAACAAAAGAACAAGAGGGGAGGAGTTTTTCTATCAAGCCAAATCAATTAACCTCAAGGTGGGTCCAAACCTAAGACACAATTCCTGAATGCAATTCAAGAAGGCTATGAAAGCAACGGGTCTAAGGTAAAGTGGCAACATCTTTGATAAAATACACTGTGTTTGCCTTAGCTAGGGCCCTAGCAGGATGTGATTAGTAGTGAAAACTAGTGATCCAGCCAAAACTTCAGCAGCTCCGTGCACACTCCCACCCATGGTGCTGGCTCCACCTCTGCCCTGGAGTGGGAAGTGCAGCCTCCTCTGGCACCAACCAACTCAGACTGCAAGGCCTGGCTCTGGGCTTCTTGCTGGTTTTAACAAACGGGCCCTGAAAGAGACCCATCAAGACAAGGAGGGCAGGAAGAGTTAAAGTGATGGGATTTAAGAGAAGACAAGTTGAATTCGCGCCGTTCATGAGTCATGCCCAATGACAGGAGGCAAGAAAGGAAAGGAGATAAACTGGTCCTCATGCCTAAGTCACTCTTCTTATTTACTCTATTACTCAGCTCTCAAACCACATTGCCAGCTGTAATTGCATTTCAATTCATGTTTAACACAAACATAACTTAGCTGGATGTTGGCATCCAATATCCCAGACACAGAAAGGCAAAACAGAAAGGAGCCAGCTAATTCAATTCAATAAATGTCCTGTGCATGCTGGTGGAGAATGTGTGCACCAGGCCCTGTGCTGGGTACTGGGAGTACAGCTATGCAAAAGGCACAGCTCCGTGGCCTCCTCCTCATGGGGCTCAGTACACAGGGAAGTAATTAAAGAGTGGTAACTGTAATTAAACTGTACCTAAAGAGTGGTAAGCATGGCAATGGAGGAAAAAGGTGCTATCGAAACACACAGAACCAGAACATAATTCCACGAGGAGAGGAACGGCAGGCCCGCACGAAAGCACAGACGCAAGGATGGGCACAGCACCTCTGAGGAACTGTGTACAGTTCAGCGGGGGCAGAATGAGAACACAAAAAGTAGGGAAGGAGCAAATCTAAACAAGTCTCAGATGCCAGTGAAGTCCATCCATTGGATAGACACTTACTGAGTGCTAGGTGCTCAGCACTTGGTGGTAAGTAAAACAACAAATTTGCCTTTAGGTCTAAAACCAGAGAGCCAGAGGACAATTGTAAGCAGGTGAGTAACCTCATTTTTTGGAAAGTTTCCATTGGCAACCGTTCAGGGAAAACCGGAGAAGATTAGAATGGAGTTAGGGAGATGCACTAGAAGACAATCCAACAGGCCTTAAGAAAGGAGCATGGAGAACAGAGTGAATGTGTATTTGCTTAGTCCACAGGTCAATCACTTCTTACACTCTTCCCCAATCACCTGCCACTCCCCACACACACGGTAGAATTTGTAATCACATAATTTCCCATCATATACACCTCGTAAGTTTGTCATCCTAAACCATCATCTAAAGGGTCATGGAACAGCCAGGAAACAAGGGACGGAATTAGAAACAATAATTCAATGAGGTTGTTGAATGTAAGAGAAATATATTTTTAAAACATTAATTTTCTTTTTTCCTTTTTTTTTTTTTTTTTGAGACCGAGTCTTACTCTGTCACCCAGGCTAGAGTTCAATGGTGTAATCTCAGCTCACTGCAACCTCCATCTCCCGGGTTAAAGCAACTCTCCTGCCTCAGCCTCCTGAGTAGCTGGGATTACAGGCACCTGCCACTACACTCGGCTAATTTTTTGTATTTTTAGTAGAGACAGGGTTTCACCATGTTGACCAGGCTGGTTTTGAACTCCTGATCTCAGGGGATACGCCCACCTTGGCCTCCCAAAGTGCTGGGATTACAAGTGTGAGCCACCACGCCTGGCCAAAAATCAATTTTCTTTTATGCAAAACATGTAAACCATACCAATAACCATTTTAAAAACTAAAATGAGGTGGGGGAACCAGTACCAGTTACATTAGCAAGGTCAATTGTCAAGGTTAAATTAGCTCTGTAAAACAAATGATGGAGTTTCCAATCTTTTTTCAAAGCTTTAGGATAGTTTGTATCATGTAAAAATTAACTGTTCCTTGATAATTTGAGAAAATGTTACTTTAAAGCAGTTTGGGCCTAGTGCTTTTGTTGCAAATAATTCTCTAACAATATTTCCAATTTCTTCCTTGGATACAGGCATTTTAGGATTTCTTCTTAGATAACAGTAGAAATTATCTAACTCATCAGGATTTTCAATTTTAGTCAAACATGGCTATACATAAGAGCCACACATCATCTTCTTTTGTAATTTTGAAATTTCCTATATTCTTACTTTCCTTTTCCCAACTAAATTTTCCTCATCTTTATATTATTTCATTTTACTATTAGATTTGCCAGAAGTTTATCTATTATGCTTTTTACAAAGATTCAATTCTTAATTAACATCTCTCCCTCCTTTCCTCTTACTTTTAATTTCTGATTTTATCTTTGTTATTTCCTTCCATGTGTTATTCTAGCTGTTTAAGCTGTGGGACAATATCAAGTCGTTCAATATACATGTTACTGGAGTCTCAGAAAGAGAGAAGTGAACAAGAAATACTTTAATAATAAACAGAATGTTACAAATTTGATGAAAACTATAAACCCACAAATTCAAGAAGATCAATGACCCTTGAGCAGAATAAACATTAAGAAAACTACACCAAGGTATATCATAATCAAAATGCTTAAAACCAGTGATAAAAAGAAAATCTTCAAGACAGCCTAAGACCCCCCAGAGAAACAAAGGTAAGAATGACAGCAGACTTCTCATAAGAAGCAATGCAAGCCATAAGATAATGAAGCAACACTTTTTTTTTTTTTTTTTTCATAGTTTCACTCTCTTGCTCAGGCTGGAGTGCAGCGATGCAATGACAGCTCACTGCAGCCTTGACTTCCTAGGCTCAGGTGATTCTCCCGCCTGAACCTCCTGAGCCGCTGGGATTACAGGTGTGCACCATCACGCTCTTCTAATATTTTGTATTTGTAGCAACAATTTTAAAGTACTGAAAGAAAATGCCAACTTAGATTTCTATACCCAAGGCAAACATCCTTCAAAAACAAAGACAAAATAAAGACTTTGTTCATACAAACAAAAGCTGAGAGAATACATCACCAACAAACCAACACTATGAGAAATGTTCAAAAAAGTTCCTCAGGCTGAAGGAAAATTATATCAGATGAAAATGCAGATCTACACAAAGCAATGAAGAGCACTAGAAATAGTACCATAGGGATAACTATAAAAGACTATGTTATTATTTTTAAGTCTAAGATAATAAAATTTTAAAGCAAAAATGATAACAATGTATTGTGGAGTTTATGACGTATACAGAAAAAAATGTATGCCAACAATAGCACAAGGGCAGAAGAGGAGCAATAAACATCCTGTTCTTACACTACACATGAAGTTGTGTATTACTTAAAAATAGACTGTGGTAAGTTAAAGATACGTGGTATAAACTCAAAAGCAACTACTGAGAAACAACAACAACAAGAAATAGAACTGGTAAGCCAACAGAGGAAATAAAAAGAGATAAAAATAATTAATAAAAAATATGTTGGAAAAATAGGAAAAGGGGAAAAAACAACAGATGGGAAAAAATAAACAAAGAGCAAGATTAGTACATTTAAACCCAACCACATCAATAATCATGCAAAACGTAAACGGCCTAAACACCCCAATTAAAAGGAAGAAATTGTCAGCCTAGATAATATGATGTCGACAAGAAACCCACTTCAAATATAAAGACACAGATAGGTTCAAAGCAAAAGGATGGAAAAGAATATTTCATGCCAACACAAATCAAAAGAAAGCTGTAGTGGCTATACTAACATATGACAAAGCCGATTTCAGAGAAAGGAATATTAACAGAGATAAAGAGGGTCACTTAATAATAACGAAGGGGTCAATTAATCACGAGGACATATCATTCCTTAATGTTTATGCAACTAATGACTGAACACCAAAATACAGGAAACAAAAACTTACAGCACTGAGAAAAATTAGACTAATCCACAATTAGAGTCAGAGATTTTAATACCCTTCTCTTAATAACTGATAGAACAAATTGAGAGAAAATCAGTAATAATACAGAAAACTTGAACAATACTATCAACCAACTTGACCTAATTGACATTTGTAGGACACTCAACTGCAACAAAAGATTCTTACATTCTTTCTTACAACAAAAGATTCTCCACATACATTCTTTTCAAGTGTATGTGGAACATTCACTAAGATGGCTGAAGTCAATGATCACAGCTTGCAGGCCAAATCCAGCCTGCAGCCTGTTTGCATACAGACTATAAATTACAGATAGTTTTATATTTTTTCAAGAGTTGAAAACATAATAATATACAATGGAGATGATATAGCTCACAAAGCTTAAAATATATATTATCTGGCCCTCTACAGAAAAGTTTGCTGACTCATGTTGTGAGCCATAAAACTATGTTCTCTGGCCACATGGAATGTATTCTTAGTAACAGAAACATATCCAGAAGTCCCCAAATACATGGAAACAAAAAACCATACATCTTAATAATTTATGGGTCAAAAAAGAGATCAGAAGAGAAACTAGATAGCATTGTGAATGGAATAAAATTATATACAACACAATGAAATTTGAGGGATGCAGCTAATTCACAGTTTAGAGGGAAATTCATAGCATTAAATGCTTATGTTAGAAAAGAAGAAAGGTCTCAAATCAATGACCAAAACTTCCACCTTAAAAAACTAGAACATTTAACCCAAAGTAAGCAGAAGACAATTTTAAAAAGTAAAAACAATAAAGTTAAAAACAAAAACAAGAGAAAAAGTCAATGAAACCAAAAGCTGGTTCTTTGAGAAGATTGATTAAATTGATACAACTAAGACTAGAATCAAAAATAAAATGGAAAGAACTAAAAAGAGAACTACTTTTTGATCCAGGATGCCAGCTTGAGCAAGTAAAAAAGAGAGATGACACCAATTACCATTACTGGGAATAAAAAAAGAGTATGTTCTCCAGATAGAAGCATTAAAAGGATAACAGGGAAATATTTTGAACAGCTTTATGCCCAGGAATTGGAAAAATTAAATTAAATGAAAAATTCCTTAGCAGACACAGACTACCAAGGCTCATTTAAGAATAGATAACCTGAATGACACTGTATCTGTTTTAAAAATCGAACTGTTATTTAAAAACCTTCCCACATCCAGGCCCAGCGAGCCTCACTGGTAAAATCCACAAATATTTATAGAGTAAATAATACCAAATAGACATTAAATATTTCAGAAAACAGGCAAGAAAGGAACACTTCTCAACTCGTTATATGAGACCACTATTACCCTAATACTAAAAGCAGATATTATAAGAAAACCACAGACCAAGCCATATTCCTTACGAACATACACACAAAATTTCTTAACAAAATTTGAGAAAATTGAATCTAACAATATATTAAAAGGATAATTTATTATGTCCATGGGGGATTTAACCCAGAAATGGAAGTTTGGTTTAACACTCAAAAATTAATCAGTATATTTCATTATATTAAATGATTAAAACAGAAAACCCAGGTTGGGCACAGTGGCTCACATCTGTAATCCTAGCACTCTGGGAGGCTGACTGGAGACCAGCTTGGGCAACAGAGTAAGACCCTGTCTCCATAAAAATAAATAAATAAGGCCGGGCGCGGTGGCTCAAGCCTGTAATCCCAGCACTTTGGGAGGCCGAGATGGGCGGATCATGAGGTCAGGAGATCGAGACCATCCTGGCTAACATGGTGAAACCCCGTCTCTACTAAAAAATAGAAAAAGCTAGCCAGGCGAGGTGGCGGGCACCTGTAGTCCCAGCTACTCGGCAGGCTAAGGCAGGAGAATGGCGTAAACCCGGGAGGCGGAGCTGGCAGTGAGCTGAGATCCGGCCACTGCACTCCAGCCTGGGTAATAGAGCGAGACTCCGTCTCAAAAATAAATAAATAAATAAATAAATAAATAAATAAATAAATAAATAAATAAATAAATAAAATTAAACTAAAAAGAGAAAACCCATATGATAATTTCAATAAAAGCAGATAAAGCATGTGATAAAATTTGATATCAACGTATGATTTAAAAACACTCTGGAAGGGTACTTTCTGTTAAATAGTATCTATTTTAAAATCCACAGTGAATGCCATATGTAAATGGTGAAACACTGAACACTGTCCCCCTAAGATCTGGAAAAAGGCAAGAATGCTTGATTTTACTACTTCTACTCAATAGTGTACTGGATGCTCTCGCCAGTTGCAGGGGGGCAACAAAAAGAAGTAAGAGGCATACAGACTGGAAAGGAAGAAGTCAAATTGTTTTTATTCACACACAACATCATTATCTACATAGAAAGTTGTAAGAAATATTCAAAAAGGTATAAGAATTAATAAGTGAGTTTAACAAGGTTGCAAAATACCAAGACAATCTACAAAAATCATTTGTATTTTTATAAACAAGAATGGAGTTAAAGTAAAGATAAATACCATTTACAATAGCATCAAAAATATGAAATGCCTAAAAGATTGGACAAAAGATCTGTAAATTTTACACTAAAAACTAAAAGACTGCTGAGATAAATTAAAGAGGACTTATATAAATGAAGAGATGTACCACATTCATGGATCTGAAGACTTAATATTGTTAAGATGTCAACTATCTGCAAATTGGCCCATACATTTAATACAACTCCAATCAAAATCCCAGCAGGCTTTTTTTTTTTTTTTTTTTTTGTAGAAACTGACATGCTTATTCTTAAATAAATTTGTATTCAAATTTGAAGGACCTAGAACAGCCAAAATGACTTTGAAAAAGAATAAAGTTAAAAGACTACTTGGTGTTAAGAATTATTATAAAGCTACAGTAATCAACGAATATGGATGGATTTGGCATACAGGCAGACTTATAGATCAATGGAATAAAACAGAGTCTAGCAATGTGCCTATATATCTATGATCAGTTGATTTTTGACATAAGTGCCAAAATAATTCAATGAAGAACAGATATTTTTTAAAAAAAGGGTACTAGAACAAATGGACAGCTATATATAAAAATGATATTTGATCCATATATCATACCACATATAACCATTAACTTGAAATACATCATTGATCTAAATATAATAACTAAAACCATAAAACTTTCAGAAGGGATTAGAAGGAAAAGTCTTGACCTTAGGGCCAGCAAAGATTTAGTAAATGTAATGCAAAAAGCACTAACTATAAAAGAAAAAAAAAATAAACTAGACTTCATCAAATTTTAAAACTTTTGCTTTTCAAAAATACTGTTAAGAAAATGAAAATGTTTATAGGATTATAAATTATGCTACTACAAAGACACATGCACACGTATGTTTATTGCGGCACTATTCACAATAGCAAAGACTTGGAATCAACCCAAATGTCCATCAGTGACAGACTGGATTAAGAAAATGTGGCACATATACACCATGGAATACTATGCAGCCATAAAAAAGGATGAGTTTGCGTCCTTTGTAG